>NC_058130.1:719190917-719272782 GCF_016433145.1 Gracilinanus agilis | reverse complement strand
GGCCGCGGAGGAGTGGCCGCCGCCATATTGAGGGAGCGCATAGTCCGGGAGCCTGACAGCAGCCGGGGCCTGGCTGTGCAGTGCGGCCGGCGGCGCGGCTGCCCTGCCCTGCCCTGCCCAGCCCTGCCCTCCCCAGTGGGACCCGACAGACGTACGAGACCCAGCGGTGGAGGGAGTGGCCGGCCGGCCGGGCGCAGGCGAAGCCAGGTGAGGCAGCCCTGAGAGGGTCCGGAACTGGGATGCCCTGAGCCCGGGTCCTGTCAGTAGCGGCAGGTCACTTGCCAGGCCTGGGCTTGTCCCTCCTCATCAACCACTACCTCCAAGACCCATATCTCGTTCTCTGTTGCCCCCTCACTGGGCCTACGGGCCTCCCTCCCCATGTCCTTCTCCCTCCACCCCCCTCATCCTACCCCCGCCCCCCTACAGCCCCTGACTGGGGCCTGCTGTCCCCACCATCCCCAGACCCACTATTTCTGCTGTCTTTTACTGCACTGCTGCCCCCCATCCCCACTATCATTGCTGTTCTCTGTTGCACCCCACCACCCCAGACCCAACATCCTTTGCTGACCCTTGCCTGCTTTCCTCTCAAAACAGTGGACCTCCCCTTGTGGCTCCCACCTTGGTCATGCTCCCCCCACCTGTGTCCTCTTCTGACCCTTGTCTGCTATCCCCCCAGACTAATCCTTTCTACTCACCCCAACAAACACTCCCTACTGGTGTACTCTGCTGCCCTACTAGACTCAAATATCCTGCTGCCCTCTTCACAGTCTATTAAATGTACTGTCCCCCATATGTTGTCTGCTATCTTCCTTCTGTTCCTCTCCACTCACCTCATATTCATTCCTAAACCCACTTCTGTCCTCTCTACCTTTTCCTCATCTTTTCCCAAATAAACTCCTGCTTCTTCCATCTCATTACTACCTCATGATCTACTTATAGTTCCCCATCCTTTCTTGGCCCTTGTCTCTCTTCTGTTTCCCCATTCTCTCCTTGTCTCTTATATTCACTTGTTTCTACTTTTCTACTGTGTTTCCAAACCCACTTTCATTTCCTTCTTATTTTGCCCTTAATTTACCTGGGCTCTCATCACTCCAGATCTACCACTGTTCTCCCTAGCCTTTCTCTCCTCTTCTTGTTTTACTCCTGCTTCCCCCAGTCCACTTAATTCTGTCTTCAGTCCATATATGTCATACATCCTTATCCCTCAAACCCAACTTGGCCCTCCCTAACATAAGCCAAACTCCCAAAACCCTGTCTTGCCCCATCAAATTTGGGAAATTATATATCTACTTCTCAAACCCAATTTTGCTTCTCTCAAAACCTAGTCCCATCTTCCCCAGCCAATTTGTCTTTCCCTGTCTCCTGAATCAAACCTCCAAGCTCCTAACTCACCCTTGCTTCCTCCAAACATTGGCTTCCCTGCAAATTGAACACTGTCCACCACTGTTCTGACCCTTGCTCCCCTCTGGTATGAACTCCCATAAGTCCTGCCTCTTGCCCCTCCTCACTCCAACTCTGCTTCTTCTAAGCTTGATCTGTACCCCTAAAGCCATCCTGTCCCTCAGAACTCATCTCTGCTTGTCCTCTTCCCCCTACTCCCTTGGCTCACTGAAGTCATCTCTAAATCGAAGCCCTGTTTGTTTTTTTCTTTTGAACCTCTTTCCTTGAGACCAATCACCTTTTCCTACCAAATCTTCTTTTGGATCTCTTCCTTGTTTAAACATGAGTTACCTTCTTTCCTTGAGAGAACACCTCACCTGATTTGAAGGATTAAGGATAACTTTTGTGCCAAAGAATTTCAGGGTACACAGAGGACAAGGGTCCAAGAGCCACTACTACAGTTCCTTCTCTAGATAAAATGCCTTTACTGCCTTGTTGAATGGAGTAGCAACTGGTTCATTCTACTAAACCTGGGTGTTAGCCTCAACATACCATCTTTACCTTCTGTCTTAGTAAGAGTTCTAAATTAGGCAAACGGAGTTAAGTGGTTTGCCCAGGGTCATATAGCTAGGAGGTATGAAGCTAGATTTGATACCTGGACCTCTCATATCCAGGCCTGGTGCTCTATCCACTGTGTTAAATAGCTGCCCCAAGACTATCCCTTCTATCCCTTGAGGATCAGTACCTTCTTACTATTTCTGCCTCTAGGGATTAGTTAAAACTTTTTATCTTTTGAATGAAAGAGATTTACCCAAATAAAAGGACACTTGCCTCTAAGTATTGCCAGCAAAATTACTGGGAAAGGTGAAAATCTCTCCTTAAAAGATGGAGAGATAATCTGTGGGAAAATAGTAAATTGTTTGGAATCTGGTAAGATTTGCCATTTCCTGTTAACCATGTATGTTATGAAGGTGAGGAGAATGTGGCAGCTCATGGCTTAGTTACAGAATACCTTGTACCTTGAATTACTATATCTTGCTATAAAAATTTTCATTTCTTTCCCCCAAGATTATCAGAAATCTTTGGGATACTAGAAGAGAATAGATAAGAGAAAAAGGGACTGAACAGGCATGTTCATTATTCTTGAATAATTAAAGTGTGGGACACAAAAGGTTTAGTCAAAAATATAAAGCTCTGCCAGTAAATTTTAAGGAAAAAGTTTTGGGCTCTCTCCTTATCCATGAACAGCTCCTTTTTCCCAAGAGATTGTATTTCCATGGAGTTAGGTTTTAGCTACTTGATCTACCTAGACTTGTACGTTGAAAAATCTTGAGTGTTTCACATCTTGAGAATGCTTGTTTTAAAAGGGACATTTGGATTAAAGTAGGGCAAGAAAGAGAAGGTTGTGTGGAAGCAAAATGTATGAAGTTGTCAAAAACAGAAAAACGGCAAGGATATTCTGCATTGGTTTTTCTTTTAAAATGTATTTCCTTGCTTTCACATTTATATTTCAGATTAATAAATAACTATGTATTGTACAAAAGGGACTTCTCTAATAGGCTGGTTCAGATGATTGACAGTAATTTGGTTATGGAGGCCTTTACATCCATATGGATGGTAATCAAAAGTCATTACCATTTTAAAGGCTAACTAGGTTATTGGGAAAGAATTCTCAGGTCTGTATTACTTAAGGATAAAACAATAGGAATTCGTAAATCAGATGAGTTGGACTGTAGAAAGGCATTCCCTCAACCCCCATTTCATGAAGAAACTGAGGCCCAGAGAGAAGTGACTTAAGTGTTCAAGGTCACAGAAGTAGTATTTGGCAATGCCAGGATTTGTCAGCTTTTTTACATTATTGCTCCTAAAAAGTATATATTATTTTGAGTTTTGTTAGAGATTCATATTATTGCCTCTTGAAAGGAAGAAGTGGCCGGAGCTGAAGGCATTATATCCCATTTTCATCTGTGTCTTTTGTCTGTTCCTGAATTTGTCAGACTATGGTGCGAATAAAGCTGAGCGGTCATGTCAGGATGAACTACTTTGTTTCTTTTTGTAAACTCCTACCAACTCTGTCAAATTTTTTTCCTTCATCACTTCCTCCTTCTATTCCATACTCAGCTGAGCTGCCGCTGTTTGTTTTTACTATTTCTTATGTCTGGAATAACTCCCCAGCCACCTTCAGTCCTCATTGAAATCTTCTTTGATCCTCAGCAGTCAATGAACTTTAATAAGAAGCACCTTGTTCTTGATTCTGCATTTGAGAATCAGTTTGGTGTAGGAAAAAGAACACTGAACACTAGTTCAGTAAAGATCCTAGGGCTAGTTCCAGCTCTGCCACTAAATTACCATAATAAGACCTTGGGAAAATGAGTATTAGAGGACTACAGGCTATCTATGATCCCTTCTAACGCCATTATTTTTTTATGACTTTTGTTTTATATCATATTCTGTCTTCCCTTAATGATACTCTTTTTTTCTTTCCATTTTCTTTACATAGTAGGTTCATAGAATTAGAGTTAAAAGAAACCTCAAAGGCCATCTATCTAGTCTAGTTCTCTAATTTTAAAAATAAGAAGCCAGAAAACCTGTGATTTAACTTAACCCAAGGCCATGTAAATTAAATGTTAAAAGTTCAGAGGTGGGATTTGAACTCAGGCTCTCTGATTCCAGAGAATCATTGTTCTTTCCACTGCTTCCAAGGAGATGCTTGATAAATATTTGTTATCTTTAAATATATTTGTTCATTAAAGAAATTGGTGATTCTACCCCTACTATACCACCCTCACTATGGGCAGGACATGCAATTTTCTTAACTACTAAACAATAATTATGAAGAAATATGACATTCTATATAAATATGAAGAAATGACTTCTCCAGTGCTATCACTTATTTTAGCTGTCACCTAATCTAATTACTTTATAGAGGAGAAAACAGATCCACACTAGGGAAAATGACCTGCCCCAAGCAATACATTTAGTTAGTGGCACAATTTGGACTAGAAAGGGCCCTTGACTAGCTTTTATATTGTATCACTCTTTGGTGATGACTAGAATAATTTTTATAGGCATTGAAATGAAGAATGTTAGATGTAAATGTTACTTGTAACAGAAGCAAATAAGATAACCTCTTTTAGGATTTATTCACTTTTGTCTTCCTTCCTTGAAGTAGGAAATCGACTTTAGCTCTTGCTGCTACTAAGCTGCCATATTGGTATCACCCTTGGAAATCCACTTTATAAAATGTTTTGAAAGCCTCATCAAATATCCCTAAAAACCAATTTCCAGTTTCATTTGCACTTTAGTCCTCTTTCTCCGGCTTCATTGTAATAGTACTTTTTGCCTTGGTCTGAAACAAATTTTTTAAAGAGTATAAGGGCTGAAACTTCTAATCAAAGCATCTTTTTTTTCAATTTGGGCTCTGCATATTTAGTGCCTGATTGACCTTGAATAAGTCACTTACTCTCTTAGTCAAGAACCTTAGTTGGAAAATAGAACATCTCAAAGGTCTTTTCAATTCTACAGGTTTATGAGACATTTTCCTTCAATTTTTTAAGTGGGGTAGGCAGAGTGACAGCCAGACCCAGAGATGGGAAGTCCTGGGTTCAAGTCTAGCCTCAGACACTTCCTAGCTGTGTGACCTTGGATAAGTTCCTTACATTGTCTAGCCCTTACCACTCTTCTACTATGGAACCAATACACCTTATTGATTCTAAGACAGAAGGTAAGTAGGGGGGAGGGGGAGGTGGGAGTTAAGAACTTCCCATTTGAGGAAATCTCAGGGAAGCCTGCTTGTAAAATTCTGTTCCTGATTGATAAATAAGTGATTTCTGAACAAGATTCTCTTCTTGGTTCTGGGAATGTAAAGATGAAATAAAATATAGTTCTTGATCTTGGGTGTACATACACTCAAAGAAGGAAGATAATACAATATAAACTTGACTATAACACAGATATGACAGTATGTGCTAAGGAATTCATTCAAAGTACTGTGAAAAATTTAAGGAAGGAAGATCACTTCCATTTGAAGAGAATCAAAAAGGATTCATAGAGAAAGTATAGAACCCTGAGGGAAAGGGAATGTTTGACTTTAGATTGGGAAGTGAGATCCCCATTCTCAGGATGGAAGATTGGGATGAGAATTCATAGTATGAAGACAGGTTATGGAAGGCTATGAAGTATTTTGTTTGGGTAGACTGCTGGATCATAATTAAAAGTTTTTGATTTAGTGAAGTACTATCAAAGCAATGCATTTGACAATATTTCAGAATTGGGAAAAGACACATAAGCATCAGGGAAACCAGTTTGGAGACTTTTATCATAATCCAAAGGAGACGATGATAAAGGCCTAAACTGGGAAAACTAGTGTAAGAATAAGAGGATCAAAGAGACTTTACAACTGATTAGATGGCTGAGAGGGGAAGGGGACTGATTGGTCAAAGAAGGGAAAGAAATAACCATTTTATTGGATACCTTTGATGTGCCAGACACTGAGATTAAGTACTTTACAAATATCTCATTTAGTCTTCTCAAAAACCTTACAAAACAGAGTTGTGTTCACTTCTTTGTGATCCTATGGTCCATGCTAGGCCCTGCTATCCTCTACTATCTTCTGAAATCTGACCAAGGTCATATCCATTGCTTCCACGACACTATTTCATCTTTTGCCATCTCCTCCTTTTACTTTTAATGTTTCTCAACATCAGAGTCTTTTCCAGTGAGTCCTTTCTTATAAGGTAGGTGCTGTCATTATCCCCATTTTAAATTAGAGGAAACTGAGGCACACAGGTAAAGTAATTAATTCAGAGTCATGGCTAGTAATTGTCTGAGGACAGATTTGAATTTAGGACTTGTTAACTCCGCACTCCACTATTCATTGTGCTACCTAGCTGCCTGAAAGATGATTGGGGTTTCAAGCCTAAGTGGATGATGGAGGCAAGGAAAAATCATTCTAAAATCTTTTTATTACCTTTGCATTGAGCCAGTTCCTCTCTTCTAGCTGAAGGTACTCATCTGAATTTTATTCTTTCAGGCCTTTTAAAATGAATTCTTAAATGTAGGCAACTAGTTGGCAGAGTAAATAGAATACCTGGCCTGGGATCAGGAAGGTCTGGGTTCAAATCTAGCCTTGGATATCTACTGGCTGTGTGATTTTGGGCCAGTCATATAACCTATATTTGCCCAAGTTTCCTTATCTGTAAAATGAGGATAATAGTAGTACCTTCCTTCCAGGGTTGTTGTGTGGATAAAATGAGATAATTGTAATAACAGCACTTACCTTGTAGAATTGTTATGAGGAAATAATTTTAAAGTGCTTACCACTGTGCTTGGCACATAGTAAGTACTATATAAACATGTGCTATTAATAAGTGGGAATCTGGATAGTGACAAACTAAACATCTGAGCTGAGCCTTATACTGTATACCTGAATAGAACAGATGTACAACATTTAGTAATTTTCTTGCAGCAGATAGAACTAATTGAAACCTATGGATCATTTTCAAGAAACAAATCAAAATCCCTTACAGAAATGCTAGAATGATTTTTACTTGATTTAATGTTTCTTATTTATCTTTATTTTATTTTAATAAAAAATGTCCACATAAGTTTTCCAAAGTTATATGATTCATATTGTCTCCTTCCCTTCTTCCTTCCCCCCTCCAGAGCAGACAAGCAATTCAATCTGGGTTATACGTTTATTATCACGAAAAACTTATTTCCATATTATTTATTTTTTGTAAGTGAATAATCTTTTAAAACTGAAACCCCAAATCATATAGCCAAATAAAAAAGGGATAAATCATATGTCTTCATCTGCATTTATATTTCAACAGTTCTTTCTCTAGAGGTTGATAGATTTTTTTTCATAGTCCCTCAGAATTGTCCTAGATTGTTGTATCGCTGTTAGTAGCAAAGAATGTGACATTTGATCATCCTACAATATTTCAGTTACTGTGTATAATGTTCTCCTTGTTCTGCTTATTTCACTCTGCATCAGTTCACATAGGTCTTTCCAGTTCTTTTTGAAATTATCCTGTTCATCATTCCTTATAGATTTATTATGTCTCTTGAAGGCTTTTTTCTCCCCAGGAAAGTGAAGATTGCTGTGGGGTTTACTAGTAGTAAGTTTAATAATGCTAAAAGTTGGTGCTTAAGGGGAGTCATCCTGCTAAAAGCACCAAAGTTGGTGCTTAAGGGGAGTCATCCTGAAAGGAACATTCTACCATGGCTACATTTCTTCAAATGAAAATAATTAGCAAGATCAGTCTCTGTAAATTGACTTAGGATGCTGCCTCTGAGGACACATGGCTTTGTCATTTTCTGAAAAGAAACGGTCAAAGATTGTAATGGATCAAATAATTCAAACATCAGGGGGCAAGTTACCAAATTGATGCTTGGTGTGTACAAAGTCATACCAATAAAATCATTGTTTAATGAGGAGTGCCCTGGGATAAAGGTTCAAAAAATAATTTGCCAGTAAGCTTATATTCAGAGAAGCCTATAAACTAGATTGTAAAATCCCTGTGCTTAGAAGCTAACGTTTCCCATTCTTTACAGCACTGAGTATAGGACCTTCCACATAGGTATTTAACAAAGTTGAATCGAATTCAGTACAACTTGGAAAAATTAAGAGACAACTATTGTTTTTTTTAATTAGTCATTGGGCAAAGCTGGGACTAGAAGTAGACAGCTGGCCTAGGACACAATGTTAAAGGTAATTATAGAAGATAGTAAAGAATACTTTTTTATATGACTTTGAATAAATGTATACATTTTGAATGTCAAAAAATTCTGCTTTTTGTGGGACTTCATTATTTTGTGGTAAGTCAAGAGGTTTCTATAGACAGAAACATAGGGAGCACACACAAAAAATTTATTGATGATATCTTTTGTTTTTACATTGCCACCATTTCCTAATGTATATAGTACTCCCTTTTAGACTATCATCCCTTATACAAAGAGTTAAAAAAAAAAAGAGAAACAGTTCAACAAAACTAACCAACATATCAGTTAAGTCTGATTTTATAGGGTTTGTTCCATACCCATAGTACCTGCAGAGAAGGAAGTAGGGATGTATATTCTTGTATTTTTGCTTTGGGCCAAGCTTCATCATTATTAATTTGAGTCAATTGAGTTAATACTCATTTATTTAGTGCTTACTATGTGCTAAGCACTGTTCTAAATGTAAAATATTAAATCTTAACTTTATTATTTTTTAATTTAAATTGTTATAGTCAATATATATTGCTTTCCAAGTTGTGCTTTAACCTTTACATCATCTTACTGCAGCTGCAGTTCATACATGTTTTTCCATTCTTGTATTCATCATATTTTTGTTATTTCATCACATTCATGTACCCTAGTCTATTTAATAATTTTTCTCTTGATTAATTTCCAGTTCTTTGAGAGAATACAATTTTCTTATCTGTAATGTACAAATGCATTTTCAGTGGTAGATCCAAGTCTATATGTCCAGCATATTTAAGGAAGGTTAAAAATAAAATTAGAATCTATGTCCATAGGGGATGGAATGTAGTCTCGGATTCAGGAAGATCTGTGTACATATCCTGCCTCTGACACAGTAGTTGTGTAACCATAGACAATTCAGTTGACCTTTGAGTATACCCAGGAAGTTCTGTTAGACTCTAAATTACAGAGAAATTGCCTATCTTTATTGGTGGGAAGATTTTTCATACTCAGGAGTAGCTCACACCAATGAAATTATGTATCTGTACCTTTTTCCCCCACCTCTCCCCAGGTTAATGAAATCATAGGTTGTTAGAGCAAAAAGGAACCTTTAGAGGTCCTCTACTTCATCCACAGATGGAGAAACTGAGCCTTATAAGTTGATATTACTATCCATTATTATATATTGTATGTAATAATATTATGTATTGTAATACTTTATTATTATTAGCCTATTTTAGGTCTTGTAGCCTGTTTATTCCTGAATATGGGGTTAGACAGAGTTCTTAGTTGAGAACTTTTTTTCTACTACCCTTTTTATATTTTGTCAAGTGGTTGAAGAACATGCCTTTTTTTTTTTTTTTTTTTTTTTTTTTTAATGCCATTTCCTTAAGATCTTTCCTAGCCCTACTGTAGACCTGAAATTTTAGAATCAAGGACTCTGAAAGCTGGATGAGACCTCAAAGATCATCTGGTTCAAACACTACCTGAAGCAAAAATACCCCTCTCCCTGTAAAATGAGGAGGTTAAATTAGATGTCTTCTGAGATTCCTTCCAGCTTCTAAATCTATTATCCTTGGCAAATCATTCGGTTTCTGCTTGAATGCTTCTAAATGAATCTTCTGGAAACAGCCAGTTCCATGGTTAGAACCATCTGATTGTTAAGAAGTTCTACTTGAAAGGAATCCATATCTGTCTTTCTTCAGTACCTTGGCATTGATCCTACTTCTGCTCTGTGGGGCAAATCCCCAATTTGAATTTTGACTTCAGGTTTGAAACAAGTGTTTGAGGCAAAACAAATCAAAGGTATACTACAGTTGTTATTATTAATAATAATTTAAATTTATGACTTTTTTGCTATATATTGGGCATGGCTCCTGATATTCCCTTAGCACTTACCATTTGTTTAATCCATGTGATACACAGCAACTAACACTACAGATTAATTACTTTTTAAATGTCTATGTCTTGTTTTCCTGATTAGGTTCTAAAGTTATTGAAAGCAATGTTTTATAAAATGATAGAATTTTAAACTTTGCAAGAAACTTTAAAAGATTATCTAGTTTGACATCATCATTTTATAGAGAGAGAACCAGACCCCAAAAGTAATGCTTGCCTAGAGCCATACAATAATTTTTTTAAAGAGATTGGACTAGAACCCAGGCTTCTTGCTAATATGATGCTTTTCCCACTCTACCACAGTGCCTTGGTTTTTTTGTTTGTTTGTTTTTGGTTGTTGTTGTTTGTTTTTAAATATTTTTTCCATTTTTACATAATACATTTTCTTTCTCTCCTCACCTCCTAGAGCCAACAAGCAATTCCACTGGGTTATACAAATGTTATAACTTGATACCTATTTCCATATTATTCATTTTTGCAATAGAGCAATTGTTTGAAACCAAAACCCCAAATCTTGTACCCATATAAACAAGTGATAAGTCATATGTTTCTCTTTTGCGTTTCTACTCCCACAGTTCTATCAATGTGGATAGCATTTTTTTCTCAGAAGTCCCTTGGGATTGTCCATTGCTTCTAGTAGCAAAGTTCATTACATTCGATTATTCTACAGTGTTTCACTTTCTGTGTACAATGTTCTCTTGGTTTTGCTCATTTCACTCTGCATCAGTACATGGAGGTTCTTCTAGTTTATATAGAAATCTTCCAGTTCATCATTCCTTATAGCACAATAGTATTCCATCACCATTGGATACCACAATTTGTTCAGCCATTCCCCAATTGAAGGATACCCCTTCATTTTTCAATTTTTTGCCACCACAAAGAGTGCAGCTATGAATATTTTTGTACAACCTTTTTTATTATCTGTTTAGGGTACAAACCTAGTAGTACCACAGTGCCTTGTAAGTAGCTAGTGTTCAATAAAATATGTTGCTTGATAGTAGTGATGAAGGCCACAACAAAAAAATTGTTGGCATTGTCCTAATAGTATCTATTTGCCTAAATAGGAATCACTATTTTATAAAAGCATCAAACTTTTATAAAAGCATCTGAAGGCAGGGCAGTATCAATTTTAGTATAAACTGGGTAGTTTTATATCCAATATTTTAATGAAATTTTTTACAAACCAGCTGATAATAATTCATATTGGCACCAGTATGATTTGCCTAGCTCTACCTACAGCATGTGTGTCCTTCCTTTTGCTCAAGATGTCACAAAATTTAAGAGCTATAAGGCATCACAGATGTTATCATTAGAGAGAGCTCAATAATGTAATGCATAGAGTGCTGACCCTAGAGCTCAAATTTGGCTCAGATACTCAAAAACTGTCTAACTTTGCAAGTCATTTAATTTTTATTTGCGTCAGTTTCCTCAAATATAAAATGGGGTTAAATAGCATCTACCTTAAAAAATTGTTGTGAGGATAGTATTCGTAAAGTGCTTGGTAGTGTCTAACACTAGTAGTATTAGTAGTAGCCAGTAGCAAGTTATTATTCATTATCATCTTGGCTAACCTGTTCCTTACCAATAATCCTCACCTCCAACATATATGTTCATCAAGTCCTTCTTTGAGGACATGTGATAAGGCAAAGACCCACTACCTTCTGAGGCAATTTAATCCACGTTGGACATGTCTGATTGTGAAGAAATTTTTCCTTACGTCACACCTAAATCTCTCTGAAGCTGCCTCTGGAAATGATGCCACCCATTGCACTTAATTATCCTCTCAATGTCAGTAAAATAAGATAAATGCCCCTCCCCCTCTAAGTAGTACATCCATTAGTTTCATTTCTGCAACACCAGAAACATCCATTATCCTACATATCTGATGTTCTCAGGTCATATTAAATAACATTAACTAGCCCTTTCTGCTATAAGACAGTCCTTTTTTACCTCACTAATTGATTACAATATTGCTCTCAAGATAGCAACTTTTCCGAATCTTTTTATCCTTCTTTAAAGACTCCCATGGATTCCCTCCTCCCTCTAGCTTCTCAGCTAAGAACCTTGCTTCATATATAACTGAAAAAATTGAGGCCATTTGCAGAGAGCTCCCATTTCTCTTTTTCTCATCTCACCACTCAGATGCCATCTCTATCTATCTATTCATCTCACTTATAAAGGAGGTAGCTGTTCTCATCTAGGCAAAGCCCTCTACCTACACAGGTCTTCCTGTCTACTGGCTGATTCCCTACTTCATACAACACATCCACATCTCCCTTATCCTTAAAGAAACTACTTGATCTATCCATCCCTGCTGGCAGTCATAAGGCTCATCTCTTTTGTCCCCACTGTTACTCAGTATTGTACTAGAAATTCGAAGTATAGCAGTGAGACAAGAAAAAGAAATTAAAAAGATAAGAATAGGCATTGAAGAAATAAAACTATAACTCTTTATAGATGATATGATGGTGTCCCTAGAGAATCAACTAAAAAACTAAGTGGAATAACTTTAGCAAAGTTGTAGAATATAAAATATTAATAAAGCATACTTATATTATTTATGAATATATAATCACATGAATCATCATTTCTAAATATTACCAACAAATCCCAGCTGGAAGAGACAGAAGGAGAAATTCCATTTAAATTCACTGCAGCCTAAACTCAGGAACTATATATGAACACAATTATGAAACATTTTTCACATAAAGACATCTAAATCTAAACAATTAGGGAAATATTCATTGCTCATGGATAAGATGAGCTAATATAGTAAAAATTAATTAAAATGACAATTTTAATTAATAATAGAACTTTCAGTTCTATATCAATAAAACTGGAGGGAGGGATAACAAAATTTACCTGGAAGAACAAAAGATTAAGAATATCAAGAAAATCAATTTTCAAAATATTAAGGAAGGCAAACTAGCAGTGCCAGATTTCAAACTATTACAAAAAGTGGTTATCATTAAAGCAGGCTGGTAATGAGTAAGAAATAGAATGGTGGGTCAGTGGAATAGATTAGATACACAGTAGTAAATGACCATACTATTCTGGTATTTGACCAACCCAAATAGCCAAACTTTGAGGGCAAGAATTCACCATTTGACCAAAAAATTGTTGGGAAAACTAACACTGTGTGTCAAGATATGGTCAAAATGATATAGACATTAATTAAGGTAGCATGGGAAAGTGCACCTGTCAGTTTTTTATGGATAATAGAAGAGATAAGTACAATAGGTAGTGTAACGATTAAAAATGGAAAAATTAGATATTATATAGACATATATTAAGGTGTGGTCGCCAGGAATCAATCAGATTTAGATTGATTCCATAATTAAAATGGACCCAAGTCAGGATCGGTTTTATGGTAGTTTATTTACAATTGGGAAGGTTGAAGGTAAGAAGAGAGAGAGAGAAAAAACTCTGGTCCGGACCAAGTGAGAAAAGATTAATTAAATTAGGCCGTAGCAATTAGAGAGGCAAGAAACCTACTTGAGGTAGAGAGTCTGGAAAACACCAACGTAGGCCCAAGGAAGTCAGCCTAACTTACCTACGTGACAGTTCAGAGAGAAAGCTGCCTGAGGTCTCAGCCGAGATCCTTCAGCACCAAGTTCAAAGTGCGAACTGCCTCAACAGGAAGTTACCATCATACTTGAAGAGATAGTATCTTTCCGCACTTCCTGGGGGTCCACCTCCAATTCAAGTGGACAAATGGCAGTCTCATACTGGTTTTGGACTGCCCAAAGGGCAATCCCTTGTTTTTGATTTGTTACTTATTGTCACGTGTGGGTAACTCATCTCCCCTCCCCACTAAGGGAGGTGGGGGTGACATTCTCTCTGGTGGCTAGAATTTTAACTATGAATGGGCTTTGAGCTAATTCCATTTACACAATAGAGAGGATCATGAGAAATAAATTAGATACTTTTGATCACATGGAATTAAAAAGATTTTGCACAAACAAAACCAAGGTAGCCAAATTTATAAGAAAAGCAGGAAAATAAGGGATGGGGGAAGATTTACAGTAAGTTGTCTAATAAAGACCTCATTTCTCAAATATATAGGGAACTGAGCCAAATTTGTAAAATTAAGAGCCATTCCCCACTTGATAGTCAAAGGATATGAACTGTCAGTTTTTAGAAGGTGAAATCAAACTTATCAATAGTCACACAAAAATGTTTGAAATCACTATTAATTAGGGAATATAAATTAAGACAATTCTGAGGTACCACCTCATACCTACTAGATTGACTAACATGACAAAAGAAAAATGACCTGCTAGAAGGGATGTAGAAAATTTGGGACACTAATGTATTGTAGGTGGAGTTGTGAAATCATTCAACCATTCTGTAAGATATTTTGGAACTATGGCCAAAGGGCCATAAAACTAATGCATACCCTTTGACCCCATAAAAGGTATGGTTAGAGATGAACGAATGTCTTCTATTTAAGTATGGCCACTTAAAACTGTCCTAATCTCAATTCCTGAGGACATCAGACTCTTAATTCTCAACTAAAAAATAGATTCCACATAAGATTTGACAAAATAGTAAAATAGAATGGTAATTGGTTTGAAATCCAGGAGGTCTGGCTTCTGGTCTGATCCTTGGTGTGATCATTCTTGGGACTTTAGGAAAGTCACTTCAGCTATCTAGACTTCACTTCAACTATCTCTCAAAGGAGAGCGATAGTCTCTACGGGCAATTCTCGATCTAACATTCTTTCTTCTGGTGACCTTTCTTGTTTGGTCCATGTAATTTTCTATATCCTAATAAGTCTTCCTGCTTTGACTATCATTTTTAAAAAAAGGCTGGGAAGATATATTTCATTTTCAGTCTTTTGAAGTCATGATTGGTTACTACATGTATCAGAGCCCTGAAGGCTTTCAGAGTTATTTCCCTTGTAGTATAGTGGCTATCATGTATATTACTTTTTTATTTCCTTCTCATTTCAATCTGCTCAAGTACATAAAATCTTTAGAATTTCCTTTAAATTTATCATTTCTTATAGTACAGTGTCATTCTATTATGTTCAGAATAGAACACAAAATTTTCAGCCATTTTCCAATTAATAGGTACTTAACCCTACTTTGTTTCCATTTCTTAAGAACAACAAAAAAACTATACTTTAAACATTTTTTTGTACCTGTTATTCCCTTCTGTTTTTTTTTTTTTTTACCTCTTTGAGGTATGTATCTGATAATGGTATCATTGAGTCAAAAGGTATCTATAGTTTAGTGACTTTTGAGGTATAATTTCAAATTGATTTCTGATGGGGCTATACTAGTTCACAGCTCCACCAGCATTGTTTTTCTTGCAACCCATAGCTCTTCCAATAATTTCTTTTTTCATCTCTTGTCATCTTTACTAATCCAATAGCTATTAAGTAAAATCTCTCATTCTATTTGTATTTTTCCTATCTTTCTGAAGCATTTTTCACATGATTTTCAAAAGTTTGTATTTATTTAAAAACTTTTCCCTATATCCTTTGACCATTTGTCATTGGAGAATGGCTCTTGTTCTTTTAATTCTCTCTTCATCAAACTTGTTTTTCCCAAAGGGTATATTCAGAGAGATCTTATAGACATTCAGAATAATAGAATCACAGAATCTCAGGAGGAACTTAGAAGTAATTATGTGCAACCTGTTCCCGAACAGGAAAACCTTTTATAAGATCTCTGGGAAATGGTTATCCAGAATCTATTTGAAGACCTTTAGTGCCGGGGAAATCTACTACCTCACAGATGCCATGTTTGAAGGCCAAGAGATATGAAGCAATGCATTTGACCACATCTGTCGCCAGACAGGACTTATATTTCTAAACTTACCTGGTTGGTCATCAATCAGCAGGTATGCAAGTTATAGACAGCTTCCTTTAAGCTTTGCATGAATCCCCCTGGCATCTATCAACAGACTCTTTACTTCTGTAGAGGTGAAAAAGTTGGACTGTGAAATCTGAGGAAGGAGTTGGAGGATACTACAATGGAAAAAATCCTGGATTTTGAGTTAGGTTTGAATTTTGTCTTTAGCTCATAGTATGTGGGGTGGGATTTGGGGGGAAGATAATTAGATCTTTGAGATTAATAATTCACTTAACCCCTCTGCATCTCAGTTTAAAATTATTCCTATCAGAGCAGCTAGTGATAGATAGTAGTGAATAGATGGTGACTTAAGAGTCAAGAGGATCTAGGTTCAACTATACCCTCAGATACTTCCTAGCTATGTAACAGTGGGCAAGTATTTTAGTATCAATTCAAAGGCAGAAGGTAAGGTATTTTAAAGAATAAACCAATAAATTAAAATACAGTCATCCTCGCTCTATCACAGGTTCACTTATCACAGGTTTTAAAAAAATCTGATTTTGTGTCACGGAGTTGTATTTACCATGGCACCCTATTGGCTGATGGAATAAAAGACAACCAACCACAGTGCTGTGTTCTATATCCTGGACTCTGATTGGCTCAGTGACTAGGTTAATGAATGTGGAAAAGGTTTATAAGAGAGTGGGAAGGGTTTATAAAACCTTAAAATATATAAATAATAAAATAAATATGCCCCCACTACTTTGGGGATTTTCACCTATTGCAAGGTTTCCGGAACCTAACTCCCATGATAGGTGAGGGATCATTGTACTCCCATCCATTGTCTTATTTCATCTTGTAAATTGAAGCACAAGCTCAATGAAACTTAGATCTCAAATCTCTCTTCCCTCAAGGGGGAGCAAACACCCCAGAGAGCTGTGACAAGCACAGACCACCCCCCCCCAACAAGACCTTAGTCCCTTTGTTCCCAAGAGGAAGATTACCTGAGAGATGCTATGCTTTTAAAATCAAGATAATTTTTATTAAGCAGAGATATACATGCACATGTGAAGCAAATTATCTATTGCCAAGTAGCTTTAAGTTTATCCAGATAGCAGCTACATATATAATTCTTGCAAAGGGGAGGCAAGAAAAGAGGCTTGAAGGGGCCAATCCAGAGAGGTATCTGTGCATGGTATGGATGGAGAATTCTCAGGAACAAGGTGTGACAGATTCTCAGGTGCAAAGGAGGAAAAAAAACCACAACTTTTTTTTGGGGGGGGGGGCTGTGCAATAACATTCTTTAGTATGATAAGCAAAGGTATGAAATAATCATATTCCCAGACCTTAGAGCACAGAGTATACAGAATCAATACCACAAGTGCCTTGTCAAGGTTAAATGATAACAGTAAACAATTCCAAAATGACTCAAGCTAACAGATAGTCCATTTGGGACCAGACATGTTTTTGTGAAAGTGCAAGGACACTTGGTTATCTCATACTAGACACTGTGAGAGCTGGCATGCAATGAGCTGCTCTCTGATGGGACCTGAGTCTAATCAAGTATCCCAGGGCCATGAGAACTGGTTTCCATGACTACCTCAGTCAGGATCTTGGGTCAGTAAATGGTTAAAACACTTTTCGTATCTTAGTACAGAATTTCTTATACATTGGAATTTAAACATCACAGAATCTAAAAGTATGTAGAGTCATTAAAAATTAGG
This sequence comes from Gracilinanus agilis, assembly GCF_016433145.1. NCBI lineage: Eukaryota > Metazoa > Chordata > Mammalia > Didelphimorphia > Didelphidae > Gracilinanus > Gracilinanus agilis. The sequence continues at coordinate 719,255,291 of NC_058130.1, read as the reverse complement.
TACTATGCAGTAAAAAGAGAATTGATCAAGGAGTCTTCCCTTAATTGACCTCAGAAAAGTTTCTGTGAGTCTTTATTTTCTCTATAAAATGAGAGCGTACTAGAATATAAGGCTAATAGATTTAAAGTTGGAAGGTACTATAAAGGTTATGTATTTCCATCTCCCTTATTTCACTGTCAAGGGAATGAATCTCTTAGGTCTCTTCCAGCTCAGTCCTTCTTTGATTCCATAATATCCCAGGATCTTCAGAACAAGGTTACTTTTCCTTACAAAAGCAATATAGTATAATGGAGACAAGACCCTGGTTTTAGCTCAGCTCTGTCATTGATAGCCCTTTCGCCATCTGGACCTCAATTTCCTTCTCTGTGAAATGAGTGTTGTATTAGAACATCTCCAAGGTTCTTTTTTTGTACTAAAAGCCCATGATTCAAATTAATCAAAGACTAAAAAAGATGTTGGAATTTTAATACCCATGAATAAGATATAATTGATACATCATCTAAAGAAATATAAAAAATTGTAGAAAAGAGGCTTTTTCATGGGGAGGTGGAATAATTGGAAAGTTTTAGATAACCATATTATAGAGCAGGGATCTGAAATATTCATATAAAAATGAATTCAAGGGAGTTAGGGCTTTCTTTGTGCAAGGGGAGGGAGGCAGGGGCTGCCATTTATATTGTTTTAGAAGACCAGAACCAGGCATGCTGCCATGTTTTCTTTTCTCCACTTTGAGTTTTGTATGTTGGAGAAATCCATAGAACTATACAACCAACCTGAATTGCTGGTGTCTGTAGTTGATCCATTCTTATCAATCTTTCAAGGTAAAGGAATTGTTGAGGGTTACTGGGTATGCAAGTAGGATATTTTAGTTCAACAAGCATTAAACACTGCTCATACTACTGGGTTCTTTTTTCTGTAACCCTCCACATTCATGATAGCCTCATCAAATCCAAAGTGTTAAATTCTCTTTTCTATGCAAGTAACTTCCAGATCTATAGATCTATTCAGGGCTTTCTCCAGAGCTCCATTCCTATCTCCAAATGCTTTTTAGATGTTTCCAACTGGATATTCCAAAGATATCTCTAAGTCATCATGTTAAAGAAAAAAGAATTTATCTTTCTTCTCAAACCCCCATTTCTTTTTCTAACTTCCTAATTTTTGACCAATACCCAGATTCACAAACTCGGTCATTCTTAGTTCTTCATTCTGTAGTTATGAACAAGTTTAGTTATGAACAAATGGCATTTCTTCTACTTGTTCCCTTTTCTTTATTTATATAGCCACTACCCTGGGTCCAGCCATCAAGCAACTCTTACTCCTTAATTAGGGCCTCTGCCTCCAAGTTTCTCTCCTCTCCTCCACAAAACTGACAGTGATATTCCTAAAACACAGACCTGGAAATTTCACTCACTTTCTCAAAAACCTTTCCTGGCTCCCTATATCAACTCTAGAGGAAAATACAGATTCCTCTGTTTTGCCTTTGAAGTTCTTCACAATCTGGCTCCAGCCTACATTTCTAAATTTATTGCACATTTTATCCCTTCATGAACTCTGAAGTCCAGCCAAATTGGCCTTTCTGTACCTTATGGAATTCTATCTCCTGTATCCATGCCTTTGCACAAGCTGCTTCCCATATGTGGAATTTACTCCCTCTGCTTACCTTTACCCTGTAAATGCTAAGTAAATGCATTCATTGAGAAAAAAGCAAAGCTATCTTGAACTCTACTGCCAAAGGGATCCTCAAATGGTGGATTGTGATCTAGCAGTGGGTCTTTAAGGTCATTCTTCCCTATCCCCAAACTTGTGTTACTGCTCCCATCCCCAGCAGAGTTTTAATGTTTTGGTCAGAAAAGGTGGGGGGAGAGGAGGCTGCTGCTTTATTAAAAGAATTGGAAATTATATGGTTCTTTAAGGTTCACAGAACACTATTCCAATTCCATCAATAGCAGTCGACCATAGGCATAGATAGGATTAAAGCTAGATACAAAAGGATACTGGGACTAGAAACATATCTCTGAGAATTTTTCAGCCTCTTTTCAAAGCCTTTAAAAAATAATTTCAAGTTCTAGCCCAGAATGCTTCTATAGCAACTAAATGCTTTTTTCCCCCCAGCAACTTCCTTGAACTTGATGTACTAAATGGTAATCATTACCACGCCAGCACAATAAATTCATGAATTCCTTTGGTTTCCTTGCTATTTGGCAAAGGAACTTATCCTGAACTGAAGGAATAGATGTACTAGGTGTCCTCAGCTGTTTCATTGATTGACAACAAGTGTGAATTTAGCCCTAGGTAGTGCTATTCTATTTCTTTTCCTAGCTGGACTGTTATACAAAGATTGTGTATGTTTTTCAGTTGCCTTGTAGAGAAATGTTTGTTCTGTGCATGGAGTCTGACTAGGCCTGATGAGTGGGAGCTAGAGAAAAGCAGATTTCAGCTCAATGTAAGGAAGAGTTTGAGATCAAAGAATTTAGAGCTGGAAGAAAGATTTTTTTAATCTAGGAGTTCTCAAACTTTTTGGTCCTTTTACACTCTTAAAAATGGACCTCAAAGAATGTTTATGTGAATTAATTTATGTGTAATATAAAACACAATATTTGAAATTAAAATGTCTTAGTATTATTATAAAAATAATTTTGACCTTGAAGACTCCCTGAAAAGGATACCTACCAGACCACATTTTGAGAACTGCTGACCTAGTCCAACTCCAACATTTTATAGATGAGGAAGATGCAAACTTGCCAGGTTAAGTGGGTTTCCAAAGGTCTCCCACCTAGTAGTAGTTTTGAACCTAGGCCTTCTAACTTAAAATCCCACTATTCTTTCTTCTGCAATGTTCTACATTTACAGCTTTTCTGTACTGAAATGGGCTTCAATTAGTCACCAAACATTTTTAAAGGCTTCTACTCCAGGTACTGGGAATTCAAGAAGTGAAACATCCCTGCCTTCAAAGAGCTTGTTTTCAAAGAACGAATACTGTGTGTATGTAAAATAAACACAAGATGTTTGTTTTGCTTTTTTGTGTGTGTGGGGGAAGACACTAGCTGCTGTGAGAGTATCAGGAAAAGATTCGTGTATAAGTGGTGGCTGAGGGATTCAAAGAGGGGGACATGAGGAGAGAGAGCATGCCAAGCATGGAATCAAGTAGTATGCAGGCACTGAGAATAGGAGATGGTGTGTTGTGTAAAAGGAACAGCAAGACTGGTGTGCCTGGATTTTATTATGGGTGAATTACTGTATGGATAATGAGGATCATTGGAGCTGTTCAGCTAAAGGCTAAATGACTACTTGTCCAAGCCATGGCTTTGCATCATTGGTTGAATAAATTTAAACTGCTTAGTTCATCATTTAGGATCCACAGCGTATCTTCACAACTGTTTGCCTATTCAGACTTTTTCATTACTCCCCTGCTGTACTTTACTGTGCTCCAGTTAAAGTGAGCAGCTTGTATTCTTGGTACGTAACTAGTTTGTTAATATTTGTTCTCCTTTGGTTACACTGTTTCTTTATTCCTAGAATGTTCTCTTCCTGTACTTTAATTTTTTAAAAATCTTATCTAGATTACTCCAAGGTCTTTTTTCAAGATTCAACTCTTCAGTGCCACCTTCAGCTGCCTTCCCTAACATCCCAGTAAGAAACAATCTTTCATTTCTCCAACCTTGAAAAAGTACTTTATACTTTTCTCATGTTCTCCTTGTTCTATATTACATCATTATTAGATAGTACATTCTATTTGTATATATTTTATAACCTACTACCAGCATTTCTTCTTTCTTCTGTCTCTAGATTATAAATTCCATTAAGGCAGAGACCACATCTTAATTATTTTTGCATTGTATTTCCTTCTCCCCATGAAGCAGCTTTTATTGTAGCAGAAAAGATAAATGCCAGTTGTGGTACTTAACTCTAACCCAGGTTCCATGACACTATATCTAGTGTTTTACCTCCTATACCATGCCATCTTAATTAAAAAAACAAAACAAACAAAAAAAAAACCCAAAAGAATCCTAATGGATTGTAGCTTGATTTGAGTTTTTTGTGAAACCTTTGCAGATTGTACCAACCTACAAGCTTTCCCTTCCAATGAATCTTCAGTTTACTCATTTATGAAGTAGAGGTGATAATAATTGAAATACCAACTTCATAGTAAACTAATCTAACCTGTTCATTTTGCAGTTGTGGAAATAGCTTAAGAGACTTTGTGGTGCTTACACAGGTAATAGGGCAACAAGGAGGTACAATTGATAGAATGCCAGGCCTGGAATCAGGAAGACTCCTTTTCCTGAGTTCAAATCCAGCCTCAGACACTTAACTGGTTATGTGATCCTCAGCAGGTAACTTTACCCTGTTTGCCTCAGTTTCCTCATATGTAAAATGAACTGGAGAAGGAAATGGCAAAACACTCTAGTATCTCTGCCAATAAAAGCAAAGAGTTGGGCATGACTGAAATGACTAAACAACAAACACAGGTATTAAATGGTAGGGCAGAGATTCAAAGTCCCCAGGTTCCTTGACACCAAATCCTGCATTTTTTTCTATTGTACCATTCTGCCTTTAAAAAATAAAACAAAACCTAAAATTATTTCTGTGGAACCTCAAAAACCATATCTGTTCCTCTCTCAATTTGTGTTCCTTATCTGGTGGTTAATACTTTGTGACAGCTCTGGACTGTTGACTTGAACTGCTGCTACTATTTTTTTTTTGCTTTTATTTAGTTTATTTTGCTGACAAAATCCAGAACTATTTTAAACTCTGGAGTTTAAAGAGCAGTGGTAGGGGGAGCATATTCCAAAGCTAAAGTAAGTCTTTGTAATTTTTTTTTTTACTAACCCATAATTTTGCATACATACTTGAAAGAGCTTTTATTTTAATTCAGCAACTGTTTAGGGTGCCATACTTCTCCCTTTACTGGTAGAGATAAAACATTCTTTTCATATCTTCTCTATTATCATGCTGTTCCATGATCTGTAGCCATATGGCAATACCAGGAAAATATTGGTAGTAGAGAGATGAGCATCTGCTCTAGTAAGTAGCTTGTGATGATTGACCAAATGCAGGCCAGTCCGTTCTCCTCTTACTTGATTTTAAGCCCAGCTCTTATTTTCCATTTGTTATCTCCAGGAAAGGATTATACATAGAAATTTTAGGTAAAATAGAGTTACTGCCCATTAACCTCATTCACCATTTAGTTGGGACTGGAGGAAGAAAGGGGAAGTATAAGAAAACAAAGATTTTCTGCAAAAGGTCTGAAGTCTGATTTGTTCCTTTTGCTTGATAATAATCCAAGCCATGTATAATCTGCTATCATCATGGCTCCCTGTTGCCTTTATAATAAAATGAATTCCTGTGTTTGGTATTTATTAAAGCCCTTCACAAGCTGACTGCAATCTGTTTCCAGGCTCATTTCATTTTATTCTGTGTTCTAGACCAGTGATGGTCAAACTTTTTAAAGAGGGGGCCAAAGGAAAGGAAATGCTCATCTGTGTCAGTCTGTTTCTAAAGCAACTCTTTCGAAGTTTCATTGTATTCATCAAATTAGGAATAATGTCATGTGGCTGGATAGAACATTTCAGGGGGCTGTATCTGGCCCGAAGGCCATAGTTTGCCCATTAATGTTCTAGACAAATTCAATTACTTGCTGTTCTATCTCTTGTCTCCATGCCTTTGCATAGACTGTGCCACATACCTGGAATTCTCTTCTTCTTGACTTCTATCTCTTAGAATCCCTAGGCTCCATTCAAGGCTTAACTCAAATGCTACCTTCTATGGACCCTTTTTTTTTTTTTTTTTTTTTTTTTTTTTAAACCCTTACCTTCCGTCTTAGATTCAATACTGGGTATTGGTTCCAAGGCAGAAGAGTGGTAAGGGTGGGCAATGGGGGTTAAGTGATTTGCCCAGGGTCACACAGCTGGGAAATATCTGAGGCCAAATTTGAACCCAGGACCTCCCATCTTTGGGCCTGGCTCTCAATCCTCTGAGCCACCCAGCTACCCCCTCTATAGGCCTTTTCTGATACCCCTAATTAACAATTCTGCCTTTCTTCCAATTATTTTGTATTTACTTATCTTTCTGTGCCATTGTTTTTCCTACAATAGAAAGTAAGCTTCTTAACTGCAGGACTGCTTTCATTTTTATCTTAGTTTCCCCAGGATTTATCAGGGCCTAGGGAATTGAATCTCATCTTTCTCCTATCCCCACATACTCCCTTCCAGCTGAACTAAACTGACTTGCCTTTCTTTGTTCATGCACCTTTGTCCACTTTTCCTAGAATGTCCTTACTCCCTTGGCCTTCCAATTAAAAACCTACCTGTCTTTTAAAGCTTGGTTCAGATGCCAGCTTTTCCACAATGCATCTGAGTACCTCTCTGATTCACTTATCATGTATTATATTTCTTTACCAAATTGTGAGCTCCATGAGGACAGGAAACTGTATCTTTTCATCTTTGTACCTTCTCTTAGGAATAGATGAAAAAGCATTTATTGGCATACAAATAAAAAAGGCAAAAGAGTTTCTTAGGGGAGACAACATTAAAGAAAATTTAATTTTAAAAGGACCAGAAATTGTGAGGTGCAGTCAGGGGCAGAGGGAAGTTCTCAGAATGGCAAGACTCAGTGTTTGTTTCTTTAGGTTTTATAAATGTGTGCCAGGATGACAGTGCCAGGAACTGTTGAGTATAGAGATAGGACAGATCATAAGGCCTGAAGGACCTTAAGGAGTAGTGGTAAAGCCTGGTCCTCTGTACTAGTACTCTAGTTCAGCTTTTTTTTTTTTTTTTTAACCTTTACTTTCTGTCTTAGAATCAATATTGAGTAGTGGTTCCAAGGTAAAAGAGCAAGTAAGGGCTAGGTAGTTGGGGATAAGTTACTTGCCCCAGGGTCATGCACTTAGGAAGTATCTTGAAGTCGGAATTAGTTTATTAATTAGTGACAAATAATGGGGTTTTACTATATATATATGCTAAGCATCATTCTTGGTTCTGAGGACAGTAAAATAATAAGTAGAACTTCTATTTTGTATCCTTTTGGTAATGGGAAGTGGGCGTGAGAAATAATATAATATAATATAATATAACATAATAGGACATAGGATTTAAAGCCAGAAGGGACTTTAGAGATAATCTTGTCCAATCTCCTTTATTTTACAGTTTAGGAAACTAATACCTAGTTGAGATTTTTTCAGAATAGGAATATCTAGGAAAGCTTCTTAATGAAGAGACTTAATTCTGAGTTGAGCCTTAAAGAAATGATTGGGAGCTGGATTGTAGAACTGGGTGTAGGGGAGGCATAGGGGAAGAATAAAAGCATATATATGGAAAACCATAGAACATAGTCATGATACAACTTTGTATAAATATATCCTACCTTGCCCCTCTTTTTCAAGCATAAATATCCAAGTTCCTCCTCAGCTTGGCTTTTAAAGCCCATCAAAATCCAGTTCTTGTCTACCTTTCCAGATTTATTGCATATTTTTGCTAATCAAATGTTCTGTTGATCAAACTGATCAACTTGCTATTCCCTAACTCAGCATTTCATCTCTGCTCTTTTTATATTTTACAAGTTGTCCTTTGCGTCTAAAATCTACCTTATTTCTTAGAATTTCTAGCTTTCTTCAAAGCTTAACTTAGGTGACTTTCCCTATGGGAAGTTTTTCTTGCTCCTCTTAATTGTTAATACTTTATCCTCTTCAAAATTATTGGGTACAAGCCTCAGACACTTCTTAGCTATGTGATCCTGGGGAAGTCAGTTACCTAATCCCATTTGCCTTGCCTTTCCCCTTCTGTTTTAGAGTTGTTACTAAGAAAGTAAGACTTTAAATTTTTTAAAATTTAATTTTTAAAAAACAATTGTGAACATATCGGCTTACATGTTGTAGAATATCCTCAAGGACAAAGACTTTTCATTTTGTCTTTGTTTCCCCAGCATGTAATACAGGACCTTTTATAGAGCAGGTGCTTAATAAATGCTTGTCAAATTATTGGATACAAGTAGGGATAATATGTTTTTCTTTACTAGATAGACTGCCTAACAAAATGTGGATACTTACATGCCAAAGTGATAGTTATGATTAAAAACTGAAATAGTCACTCAAATCTTAGCATAGAAAAGAAAGCTCAATTTACTAACCTCAACCATATAATAAACAGCTATTATCGAATCCTTAATCACAATAGCCTCATAAAAAAACTCATTAGTGTATAGTGATTTGGATTTATGAAAAATATAACCAACCTCTCTTTAACTTTTAAAACCTTTCATAAATTAGTCTTAGCCCAAACTTGCATCCTTGTAATAAGTTATTCCCCTTACCATACTCTATGATTTAGCCAAACTGTCTTTCTTTTGTCCTTATACATAGCACTGTGTTTCCTGTCATCTTTGCACTGTAGCTAGAGTCAAGTACTGCCTTCTACATGAAACCTTTCCTAAATACCCCAGCTACTTAGTGCCCTTCCTAAATCTGTGTGTGTGTGTTCTCTCCCATAAATAAAACTCCTTGAGAATAAGGATTGTTTAAATTTTAGTCTTTACCACTTAGCACAGGGTCTGGCATATAATAGATCTTTAACAAATGCTACTGATTGATTTACATAGCATTTTCCTCCTGACACTCTGGAATGTAGTCCAGTCTTCCTTCTATTACAATCAACTACTGTATAGGGATGAAACAGACATATGAATCAATCAAAAAGCATTTTTTGTTATCTGAACAACACGTAGGGAAGATTCTCTGTTCTTAGCTTCCTGAGTGGTATTAATTGCTGAAGTTAATGTAGTGTTGCTTGATATTTTTCTTTCATTCCTTGTTGCCACAGACTGACTTTAGCAATTGGACCTCATGAATCAAAGGCTCTGAGTCTGAAGGCTGCCTCAGCTCCCACCTTTTCACCATGGACCAAGATTATGAAAGGCGTCTCCTCCGACAGATCAACATCCAGAATGAAAACACAATGCCTTGTGTAAGTGCATTCTATCTTTCTGTTCTCTCCTAACTTAGTGGGCAATTGCCAATTACCTTCTCTTGACATTTTTGTTCCCTGAGATGGCTTAGTCCTTAGTTCAGATACAGGGAGCCATAAAAATAACAAAATAAATCCAGGAGAGCTCATTAATGTGAATAACATAAAGGGGAAATTAGCAATGAAAATATTTCCTTTTGTTGTTGTTTCAGTTGTAACCAACTCTTCATGACCCCATTTGGGGTTTTCTTGGCAAAGATACTGGAATGGTTTGCTAGTTCTTTCTCCAGCCCATTTTACAGATGTGGAAACTGAGGCGAACAGGGTTGAGTGACTTGCCCAGGGTCACACAGCTAGTAAGTGTCACAGGCCAGATTTGAATTCAAAACAGTGGATGAAAAAGAGATGTGGAAATGTTGCTTCCCACAGCAGAGCCATGTGAAACTTTATAGGAGTTATTGAGAAAGATCTCTCAGTGTCTAGAAGAAACCTCCAGAGGTTAAGTAGCTAATCAGATTATACTTGCCTCTCTTGATGTATAAAATCCTGTCTATAGCATTGCTGATAAATAGTCATTTGCTCTTTCTTTGAAAACCTTTAGTGAGGGAAAATCCACTACTCTTGGGGTAGCTCATTCAATTTTTTGGATAGCTAATTGGTAGAAAGTTTTCCCTTACATTGAGCTCTTGATACCTATGCCTCTTTAACTGCTAACCCATCTAAAGTTCTAAACACAGTTCTGGGAGCCTCATCTTAGGAAGGCCATTGACAAGCTGGAGCATGTTTAGAAGAAGATGCCTAGAATAATGAAAGGACTAGAGAATAGACCATCTGAGCATTAGTTGAATAAACTAATGATGCTAACCCTAGAGAAGAAAAGACTTGGAGGGCAGCTCATGTTAGCTGTCTTTTGAAGTATTTGAAGGGTTGTGAATGGAAAATTAGACTTATTCTCTTCAGCTTAAGAGGCTAGCATCTAATTGCTGAAAGGCAGATTTTGGCTTGATAAAATATCTGTACAGAAGAACAGATTCTCTGTCATTGAAATTCTGTAAGCCAAAGCTAAATGACTATCAGAATATTTTAAAGAAGATTCCTTTTCTTTTTTTTATTATTCAGATATTTCTCCAATTACATGTAATAATTTTCAACATGTGTTTTCCAAAATTGTAAGATCCAAACTGTCTCCCTCCCTTCTCTCCCCCAACTTGGAGATGGTAAGCAATTTGATCTGGCCATATATGTATTCTCATGCAAAATACACTTCCATATTGATCATTGTTGTAAGAGCACACTCTTACAAAATCACAACTCCAAAATAAAACTCTAAATAAACTGATGTGAAAGAGAATGTGCTTTGATCTGCATTTGACTCCCAACAGTTTTCTCTGGAATTAGATAGCATTCCCCATCATAAATCCATCAGAATTGTCCCAGATCACTTCATTGCTGAGTAACTGTCTTTCAAAGTTGATCATTGCACAATATTGCTGCTACTGTATAGAATGTTCTCCTGGTTCTACTTATTTCACTCTGCATCAGTTCATGTAGATCTTTCTAGCTTTTTTGAAACCATCCTCTTTATTTCTTTTAGCACAATAATATTCCATCACCAACATAAACCACAATTTGTTCAGCCATTCCCCAATTGATGGATATCCCCTCAAGTTCCAATTCTTTGCCACAACAAAAAGAGCTGCTATAAATATTTTTTGTACAAGTAGGTCCTTTCCCCTTTTTTGTAATCTCTTTGGGAAACAGACCTAGTAGTATACATGATTGACTTCAAGCCTAATGTACTTTTTTTTTTAAAAACCCTTACTATCTATCTTAGAATTAATACCAAGTATCAGTTCCAAGGCAGGTGAGTGGTAAGAGTTAGACAATTGGGGTTAAGTGACTTGCCCAGGAAGTGTGTGAGGCTAGATTTGAACCCAGGACCTCCCATCTCCAGGCCTGGAATTTCCTGATTGAACCACCTAGCTGTCCCAACAACTAAACTACTTAAAGGCACTCATGTAATATGCTGATTTGGGGTAGTCTTTTTTTTCCAGGGTTTTCCAAAATTGGGTACAACATAAAATTTGAGAAACTAAAGAAGTAACATCCTTTATAGCCAGACAACTTTTGCTAGGTCAGGAAGGAATAGAGAAAAGAAATCACATCAGAAAGTGTTTTTTTATGAATGAAAAGATACCGAAGTATAACAGCTTAGAAGTATTTTGTTTAGAAGCATATTTTTAAAAACGTGTGTATGTGCTTATCATTTCCTTAACTAGGTAATTAGTTTTGTAAGGACATTTATTTTTACATCTGATAGGACCTCACCTTGTTCTTTAACAAACATTTTGTTAACTATAGAAACATTGGTTCTCCAGAAAAGAGAAATTAGAATTTTTTATTCTTTCAGTTATTTAGCTTTTAAATCTCAGACTAAAGGCAGCACTAGTTTCAGAAATTAGTCAGTCAGTCATAGTTCTCATTCCAAAGGTTTCATGTATAGTAATTGTGTCCAGACTTTTGTATGGTGGTTTTGATATGACATGAGGACAAGAATAGGTTCCAGATGAAGCACAAACTTGACACTATGCAGGGAGCAGAAACGGGTGCTACCTAGCAACCCTGTTGCTCATACCCCTGATGTGGGTCCCAGTTCAGCACAGACTGAGGACATTTGTGCCTGAAGGTGACAGATCAGAGAAGGAGCATTTATGATCTGAGGCTCTGTACTAAGCAAGAAGCAGAAAGAGAAGCAAACAGTTACTATGTAGCTCTGTTCCTAGAGTATGGTCTGAAATCCAGCTCCCAGCTTAATCTGAAACCTTCAATTTAGTAACCAAGATAGGGACCTCAGATCAAGAGGGATTTCTGTAATTCTTTTACTCCACTTAGAGAGCTGCTAGAGAGCTGATGGTGCCAAAGGCCAGTAACAGTTTACTGGAGCTCCAACTGAGGCAAATCACAGTTGTTTTTGTCCAGACCTAGAAGAGGGGATCAGGAACTTGCAGAGCTCATAGTAGAAGGGAAATAATTACATTTTGCCCCAGATCAGATATTTTAGGGATCATTGAAAGTTTGCAGGTCCCCAGCCTGAGTCACCCTTGAAATCTTTGAAGAACACAAGATTTAATCCATAAAGAAGGCAACAGAACTCCAGCAAATACAAGTTAGAACCAGGCAAGGCTCAGATATTCCTTCCTGAAGTGCTGTCTGGCCTTTACACAAATTTTCAATTTAGGAAGTAAGACTGGAAAAATAAGTAAACAAATTTAAAAAAAGACTCCCACCATAAAGAGTTGGTGGCATATGGTGACAGGGATGCCTAAGACACAAACTCAAAAAAGAATATTTATAACCACAAAAAAAGTCTAAAGAAAAACACAGCTTGGACACAAATTCAACTAGAATTCCTGGAAGAATTAGGCAAGAGGTTTTTTAAAAGGGAGTTTAAGATAATTTTCTAAAAGAAATGAGAGCATTAAAAGAAAGATTTGGAAAAGAGAGACCAAGCTAAGATGGAAGAATAGTAAGAGAAAAAGGAGAGAAAGCAAGCATTTATTAAGAAGTTACCATGGGGGGACAGCTAGGTAGCTCAGTGGATTGAGAGCCAGGCCTAGAGACGGGAGGTCCTAGGTTCAAATCCGGCCTCAGACACTTCCCAGCTGTGTGACCCTGGGCAAGTCACTTGACCCCCATTGCCTACCCTTACTACTCTTCCACCTATAAGTCAATACACAGAAGTTAAGAGTTTTAAAAATTAAAAAAAAAAAAGAAGTTACCATGGGGCAAGTACTGTGGTAAGCATTTTACAAATATTTCATTGGATCCCCAAAACAACCTTGTTAAAGTAAATGTTTTTATTACACTTGTTTTACAGTTGAGGAACCTGAGGCAAACAAAGAATAAGTGACTCATTTGGGGTCATACAGCCAGTATTGGGTCAGATTTGAGCTCAGATCTTCCAGAGGTCCAAACCCAGCACTATGTTCATTGCACCAACTGAAAAAGAAAACCCAATTTCACCTCATACCCTGCAAATTGGCAGAGATGACAAAAGATGGGAATAGCCAATGTTAGAGGGGTTATGGGAAGATAGGCACACAAGTGGATTGTTAGTGCAGCTTTTAAAGGCTACCATTTTCTTCTTAGAAGAAATGTAGCCTGCCTCCCCTCATATCTGTTTCAGCAATGATCTATGAAGAACACTAGAGACTAATAAGTAATTAGAAATTGGAAAGAAAAACTACAGTGGATCATCTTTCCAGCCCAAGACAACAAATTTAGCCTGCAAACAATGAGGGCAAGAACTGTGAAGCAAGTGGACTAGGATCACAGACTCAGTGCTCAAAGCTGCTAGCTAGAACAGTTTAGAGATGTTAAGAACTGACCATAGGCCTAGTCCCAGGCTTGGGTCAGCAACAAGAGGTCTTTCAAAGATCTAAGAGCAAGGACTTGAAATTCAGAGCACTGAACTACACCGGCAGTGTTGGGACATACAGACTTGGTCCTGGCCCCTGGTCCAGCAGTCCTCCCTGAGGGAGGTGGAATAACAAGGAGTCAATGTCCAAAGCCCTAGATTTGGACAGAGGGATTTCCCAAAAGGTCTGAGATTGAAGCCCATGAAGCTTTCCAGCTAGACCAACGGTCGGCAACCTTTTTGGCTGTGAGAGCCATAAACGCCTGCGGAAGGAGGAGGATGGAGGTGGAAGGCTCTGGAATATGGGGCAGGGGCTAACGGTCCCCATGGGGCACATCCTGGGGCTCTGCCCCGACTGGCCAGTCGGGAGGTGGAGCCAGATATGGCTCAAGAGCCATATGTTGCCGACCCCTGAGCTAGACCATAAACCTCAGCTAGGCCTCAGCTAGGTTGCCCAGTATAAATCTCTGGAAAAATCAGTAAACAGAGCAGTTACATGAAGAACGTCTAAGGCATGAACAGAGAACAAGAGAACAACTTCCAAGTACTTGCAAGCAGAGCCAAAAAGAAAAACACAACTGCCCACAAGATAAATTAGCATTCTTTGAAGAAATGATATAAGAACTTTTCAAAATTTAAAATATTATAAATGAATCAATGATAGAAGAACAGGAAAAGAAATGCGAGCTAAAGAGAAATTTAAAAAAGAAAATTCACTGCTTAGCACAAGTGTTGGTACAAAATCAGAATCCCTGAAAATTATAATGAACCAAACAAAAGATAATTAGTCCATGAGACAAGAAATATTAAAACAAAGTCAAAAAGATTCTTTTAAATGAGGGAAATGTCAAGTATCTAATATGAAGCAGAATTTACTTAGAAAATGAGAGATCCTCATTGTACTACCAGAAAGCCACGACCAAAACATAAACCTTGTCATAATTTAAGAAATCATAGTGGGACAGCTTGGTGGCTCAGTGGATAGAGGAGGACCTGGGTTCAAATTTGGCCTTAGACACTTTAGTTAGTTGTGTAACCTTGGGCAAATGACTTAATCCCATTTGCCTAGCCCTTTCCCTTCTGTAAGGCAAAAGGTAAATATTTTTTAAAAATCATGAAAGAAAACTTCCCCGAACTCTTAGAATCAGAGGGCAAAGTGAAAATCAGGCACTTTGAGAAATAAATTCCAAAGTGAAAACTCCCAGGAACATAATTGCCAAAATCTAGAGCTTACAGGTCAAATAAAATTACTTAAAAGAAAAAAAAATTAGTAATAAGAAGCCAGAAGGAAAGAACTTGAGTGTTGAGGAGCCACAGTCATGATTGCACAAAATGTTAGCAGCCACAACTGTAGAAAATTGGAAAATATAGGATAAGACACTCCAGAACTAAAAAGATATAGGTTTAACAGCCAAGAATAATTTATCCTTCAAAACTGAGTATAACCCAGGGGTAGGGGAATGAATTAGGGAACTTCAAGCATTCCTAACACTGTAAAGATAAATACTAAAAAGAGAAATACAAATGAGCAATTTGAAAAAAACTTCGTAAGGATGAAGTGTTTGTATTCTAATGAGGAGGAGGGACAAGACAATTCCGTGTCACCAGGGGTTGTATAGGGAAAGTTTTATTATGTTTAGATAATCTTAAAAAGAAGAAAAGGAATGGAAAGGAATACACTAAGGAAGAAAGTTGAGGAAAGATAGGAAGAGAGAGGAGGCAAATCATCTCAAAATTTTGTATGAATTAAAGCTAAAAGGATATTTGCTGGAATTATCAATAACTTTATAAAGTAGTATTTAAACCAGTGTCAAGCACTGAGGAGGCCATTATGCTAGATATCACTCCTGGTGAACAAGAGACTGAGTTACTTTCTTTTAGTGGGACTCTGTTGTCCTAGTACTAACATGCTATGATTTTGTGCTATTAAAAAAAGCATTTCTTTGTGGTTTTAGGTAAATTATTCATCTTTGTTACACACAGCATATTCAACACAAGTTTTCTTGTCTATTACCATTAATCAGAAGGGGGAAAAAACCTGCTTTCTCTCAACAACTTAAATAATGCCACAAACTTTCTTTTGGATTTCAAAAGTTGCTTCCTTTCCAAAAACAATATCAAAAATGGCATTGCTTAAGTTAAATAGTTAACTACAGTAACTGTCTTCTTAGACCACCAGGTTAAAAGCTAGCCATATAATCATGGTCAGAGACCAATTTAGGCAGAAATAATTTTCACATTTGATAAATTTGAACTCTGAAAAGATTTTACTACCTCTCAGTTGTTAAAAGAAGTTCTAATGAAAGAGGCGGAGTTTTTTGCTTTGTTTTTTGGTTTTGTTTTGCTTTGATTTGGTTAGCTCATGGCTCAAGTATGACTTTTGTCTCTCAGAAGGAGCTTACAGATTATTCACTTAATCCTCAACAAATATTTTTTTAAGTAACTGTACAAAGTACTTGTAAGATGTAGTTCTTGTTCTAGAAATATTTATATTCAAATAGAGGAGAGAATAAATAGAAACAGATAACTTTATGTTACAGGGCAGTATATCATAGTCACCAAGTATATTACAGATAGTAAGTCCTATAGGAGAGCAGAGTAGAGAGAAATTCTTACTTCCCATTGAGGTTATAGAGAAGACTTCATGCAAGAGGTAGCAGCTGAACTTGGCCTTAAGTTGGAGAAGTATAACTGCTTAATGATTTTTATTAAATTGAATCAAAGGACCAGGCTATTATTCAAATCCTGGCTATTATTATTACCTCTTGGACCCTGAGCAAACCTAACTTCTTTTTTTTTTTTTTTTTTTTTTAACCCTTACCTTCCATCTTGGAGTCAATACTATGTATTGGCTCCAAGGCAGAAGAGTGGTAAGGGTAGGCAATGGGGGTCAAGTGACTTGCCCAGGGTCACACAGCTGAGAAGTGTCTGAGGCCAGATTTGAACCTAGGACCTCCCTTCTCTAGGCCTGGCTTTCAATCCACTGAGCTACCCAGCTGCCCCAACCTAACTTCTCTATGCTTCAGTTACCTCACCTACAAAGGGATAGGGTTGGAATAGATAACTTCTAAGACCCCCTTATTATCCCTCTGATCCTCTGAAAATTCATCAGGCCTTTGGAGAAAACAGAGATCAGCATTCCAGGCAAAGAGAATAGTTTGTGCAAAGGCACAAAGCAAGATCTCTGAATATGGTGCTTGAGGAAACAACCTACAATTTTTCATCTAGGTATGTCCTCTGCTTCCTAGTCATTTGACTGTGACTCATGCAACCTGTTTGCCCTCTCTGAGCCTCAGTTGTTTCTTCTATTAATGGGGATGATGATGCATATACAGCCTTCCTAGGGTGATTATGACAAAAAGGCTTTGTAAACTAGAAATAATTCACTTTTAATAGTAATAATTCTACTCACTGACTCAGGCTTTATAATTCCAGGTTGCTGAGATGAGACGAACTTTGACACCTTCCAATTCTCCCATGTCCTCTCCCAGCAAACATGGAGACCGCTTTATACCTTCTAGAGCTGGAGCCAACTGGAGCATTAATTTCCATAGAATAAATGTGAGTGGCATAAGAGCTTTGAGAAAGTCATGAGAGGGTATAACTACAATTTTATTGATTATTATTTGCCTGGGGACAATAATAAGCAATAACTGAACCAGATTGATTCACATAAGATTGATTTTTATTTTGATTTGCTTCTCTATATTTGTTCCCTATGTTATTATATAGTCTAGAATAGGCAAGAAATTTCAGAGACTGAATTGGTAATGGTAAATGTCTTTTAGTTATATCCCTTGTTGCTATTTTCAGCAGTTAATGCTGAACACTCAGCCAACAGAGGTGTTATACTTCACCCTTAATAAATTAGCCAAAATAATAGCCAGAAACATCAATGCACAAATAAATTAAATGGAAAGAGGAAGATAAATTCATACCATGATCCTTTCCTCTTCTCCAACTCAGGAAAATGAGAAATCACCCAGTCAGAATCGGAAAGCAAAAGATGCCACTTCGGATAACGGCAAAGGTTGGAAGCTTTTTTTTTTTTTTTTTTTTTTAAATTCAAAGGTTGGAAACTTAATCATCACCTTGACCCTTTTTTTCTGTTGTGTGCCAAGAAGCACCTGTAGCAGATATGCCACAAGTGAAAACATCTTGAAGTTTTGAGCTTTTTGCTATTCACCCTGTGTGGGAGGTTATCTTTCCTCTGTACTTTTTGCCTGAGCACTTACATTATCCTGTGTCTATACAGATGGCCTAGCCTATTCTGCCTTGTTAAAGAATGAGCTTCTAGGAGCTGGGATTGAGAAAGTCCAGGATCCTCAGACAGAGGACCGAAGGCTACAGCCCTCCACACCAGAGAAAAAGAGCCTCTTTACAGTAAGTTCAGGCAACAGTAGTGACTAAGTCAAATGTCTTGCCCTGTGGATTTACCTGTAGGTTTTAGAATGAGGGGAAAATCTAGATTGTCTTAATGAATGAGCATTTATTGAATGTACACTACATACACTATGCTAGGTGCTGGTGTTACATACAATTGTTCAATAGGTTTTGTGTCCTGTAGGAGGTTATATTTTAAATAGAGGAAGATAAAAACCATATTAGGTAAGTGGTAATCAGGGATTTTGAATGGAACCATAGGATAATAAAATGGCATGCCCTGTCCAGTAGAAATTATAATAATTGAGCTGAATATTGTCCCAGATCAAGAACTAGAATAGGGCGATGGTGCTGACAGGAGAGGGAAGAATGTAGAGACTCCCATGGCAGCGTGAGATATGTCAAGATGTCTCTGGTAGGTAGACTCTGGCTTATCCTGATTGATGGCTAAATAGGATGAGAAGAACGGACTGGGGCAGTTTAAATATAATGGATTAGGCGAGCTTGTACTTACTTATATATTAGTCCAAACAGTTTAGGCCTAGAGAAGTTCAAGGCTTAGTAGATTAACTTCCAGAGGGGTGGGGCATGGTTTCTGGAGACTCATTTTGAAGAGTCACTGTTTCACATGGGAAGAAGGGAGTCATTGGAGGGCAGCTGCTAAGATACCTATTGAGGCTGACTGTGATGTCCTACCTTGAAGACAGATATTAGATCACTTATTCATGTATGTCCCCAGTACTCCCCATATAGACTTTTTTTTTAAAAGTAAAAACCTCTATCTTCCACCTTAGAATTAATACAATGCATTGGTTCCTAGGCAGAAGAGCAGTTGGGGGGGCCGGGGGGAGTCAAGTATCTAAGGCCAGATTTGGATCCAGGACTTCCTGTCTCTGGGCCTATCTGTCAGTCTACTGAGCTGCCTAACTGCCCCCATCATACAGGCTCTTAATAAATGCTTATTGAGGTTTTGAACAATGATACATGTATAACCCAGTGGAATTGCTCATCAGCTCCAGGAGGGGGGAGGGAGGAGGAAAGGGAAAGAACATGAATCACGTAACCATGGAAAAATATTCTAAATTAATCACTAAAAATTAAAAGAAAATAAATGCTTATTAATAAGTAATGAGAAAATAATGATGCTGGTAATAGGCTAGCATTGTAAATCAGTAAGTAATGAAAGGACTTTGTTTGCACTATCCCCAAAACAAATGGAGCTGGTGGTAAGCCATGTTCGCCTTCTAGATGGAAGCCCTAGGACAGAGGGTTTTCAGTTAAGTTCAAAATGGTCCCTACTACAAGGTGCTTGCATTTTTAAGAATAGGAAATACAAGATTATCTGAAGAGAGAAAGAGAACATTAACAGCTATCGGAGATCAGGAAAGATTTGGCAAAAGTGGCCCATGAGTTCATGAGGCCTGGAAGGAAGATAAAGATTCCGAGAGGTAGAGTTGGAGGTAGTATATTGTAGTTGTAGCAGATAACAATTCAAATGCAAGGAGGCTGGAGATGAAATGTCAGGTTTGAAAAGTAGCTCCTATTTCAGTTTGACTTAAATGTTGAGTATAAGATAAGACTGAAAAGACATATTGCAACAGAGGCTGGGGGTTAATGTCTAGATGAGGAATTTGGGTTTTTTCTTAGAGGCTAGTAGAATATCACTGAAGAATATCTTAAGTCTGGGAGGGATAAAGTCAGCCTTATTCCCTATGGCTCTACCCCATTCCATTCACTCATAGCTGGAATGTTCAGTTTGTGTCTCATAAGGAGACATCACCATCTCCCATGGTCTCCGGGGGTGGGGGTGGGGGGGTGGGGGTGGGGTAGGTATCCTCGGAATGAAGCAGAATTAAGCAAATAAAAATGCATCACTTCCAATTCTTCTTTTTCAATGTATATAGGCATATGTTTCCTGCATTTGAGTCTTTTTGCAATCATAACATAGAATGTCAGATCTGAGAGGGAGGGACCTTTGAAATCATCATGTTCAGTCCTCTACTTTTATACATGGAGACTGAGGCCCAGACAGAAAGTGACTTATGCATGGTCACATGATAAGTTAGTTGCAGAGCCCGGACTAGTACTCAGATCTTGAACCATCAAGCCAATGCTCTTTTTACTGTAGCCCACCTCTTGTGGTAGGAGGGCTAGGTACTCCACAGTCATGTCACACCTCTCTGGTTTTCATCTTTCTCTGCCCTTTCGACTAACTTAAAGGTGATGACTCAGTTCTGATCAGTGTTCCCTTTGCAAAATTAAGAGGTTTGATTTCACTAAAAACTCTAGAATTGAGATGAGGGGGCTATAAAAATCTTTATTAGGTGGTTTTAAATATTTGTTATAGCATTCCAATCATTTAGTGTTGGATGTTACAAGATATGTAATAGGGAGCACTTTTTTGATCTCAGGATGCTTACATTCAATTACATTAGATCAACAGTAACTGAAAACACCTAGTTATAAGTTTGTCAAAGTTTCTTTTTGCTTTTCTCTTTTGTAATTCTGTTTGTATTCCATATCTGTTGAGACTTTGTTATTTTTGTTGTATATATTCCTTTAATTTCCTTCTTCAGTACTCTCTCAGCACCAAGCGCTCAAGTCCTGATGATGGCAATGAAGTCTCTCCATATTCTTTGTCTCCAGTCAGCAACAAAAGGTATGAGTCCAGTTCTGCAGCCAAAGAATAAGATTATTGTCAGTCACTTCCATAGGCATTCCCTGAGTGATGCCTGGATTCCAGGCCCAGATCTGACATGTCTTAACTGTGTGCTACTAGATAGGGGTTAGGGGTGACAGTCCACATCTGCTTTACAAGGTGATTATGAGGAAAACACCTACAGAATTAAGTATTAGCTACTGTGTGAGCCAAAAAAAGGGCTTGACAGCTTTGATTGGGTCTATGAAATGATGACAAATGAAATAACATTAGAGGAAATTGTTCAGTAGTGATATAAGTGGAGTTTGGGAATTACTTTCTAAGGTAATAGATGAAAAAACTTTTTTTTAAAACATCATTTAGTAGTTATATTGATGGAGAGATTTGACAGTACTGTGTTGTTGCTATTCTTGCAAAATGGTCTTATGTAGTATTATGTGGAATAATCCTAACCCATGAAGTGTTTGAAGCCTACTTGAAAAGACATGCATATTTGAACATCTACCAGCTAACTCTTATCATCTAATATGTGTGATCTTAAGATGTCACCTACTCTTTCCTGGCCTCACTTCCTTCATCTATTCAATGAGGGAAATGGGCTAGATGACCTCTCTAAGGTCCCTTCCAATTTTAAATCTGTAGTCTTATGAATTAACAAGTTGATAAATTGTGATAGTTATACCAGTTTGTGAAAATAACATTAAATCATGAGGTACTAATTATGCATTATATATAATAATTACAAAACCTGCTAGGGAGAAATTATTTGGTCTTAAGTTATTGTGAATATAGTTTGGTGTAGAGCACTGGGTTTTAATCCTATATCTATCACTCATAGTTTTATGGGCAAGTCACTTCTCATTTCTGTATCACCTATAAAATGAAGTTAGACCAGACGATTTTGAAGGTCACTTCCCGAAAGAACTGAGATTATGATTCTAAGGAAGAAGGACTTGGGCTCTGAAATGTAAAGAATTGGTAGTATATAGATAAGAGGAAAAGGAGACAGGCCTAGAGAAAAAAGGTTCTGGCTTCAAGTCTGGTCTCGGACACATCCTAGCTGTAACCCCGGGCAAGTCACTTTACCCCCATTGCCTAGCCCTTACCACTCTTCTGCCTTGGAACCAATACACAGTATTGATTCTAAGATGAAAGGTAAGAGTTTAAAAAAAAGAAAAGAAAAGAAAAGAAAAGGAGGAGAAAACAAGGGGCAAGAATTGTAAGAACCAGAAGCAAAGAGAAAAATGAGTGCAAGAAGAAAGATAAGAAATACCCTTTAAATCCAGCCTCAGACCCTTCCTGACTGTGTGACTGTGAGTAAGTCACTTAATCCCAATTGCCTAGCTCTTTCTGCTCTAAGATAGAATTCTGGTAAGGATTTTGAGAAACAGAGTGTGGAGTAGAGGTTTCACATTTGGGAATTAGTAAAATAGTAATGTTGAGTGGGACCTAAGGGGGTTTACCAACTGTAGCTTGAAGGCCAAATCAGGCCCACTAACCTATTTTTGCCCTTAAGCCAAAGATTTTTTTTCTTACATTTTTAATTACAGGAAAACTCTTTAAAGAATTTTGGTTTTCAAACAGTACAAAAACAGGCAGAGGAGCCACATTCCCCCAACTGTGGTTTGCTTACTAAATAATAAAGAGCCTTAAGCACAAGGTTGAAATGTTTAGACTTGAACAATAGGCAAAAGAGAGCCATTAGAGAGACCTCAGCAATAATATGAAATCATGAATCTCCATTTCATACTGCTTGTTCTTTAAAGAATATAATAAATTCCACATATTACTTTTATACCTCCTAAAAGGACACTTTGCTCTGTTAAGTCACTTTGTGGGGTCTGGGGTATTTTGTTTGTTTTGTTTGTTTTAATCAACCAAAAGCAAGCATCATCTCACATATCTTCTACAAGTCAGTCAGTTGTGTGACTGAAAAGGTATGATCACTTAGTACAGAAGTATTTGCAGAAGCCTACCTGTTCCTTTATGATACATAAATAGATTGCATCAAGATGGGAAAACCATTTGGCATGTTAGATACAAATGTCCATCCTCTTTATTGTCTTTGGTGGGGGAGGGGTAATGATATCATCTAGGATCTTTTTCTAGTTCATTATTTGTCCTCTGAGATATCTCGAAGATTGTCTCCTTGGTACTTTCTAAATTGTCACCTAAATCAAGATTTTTTTCTATTCTGAACTAGCCATTCTTCCTATCTTTTTTTTTCTCAAGTGTACTTCTTCCTCATATAATCAGTCACATGTTTAGTCCAAATATAATGTTTCCACTGTCATTAATGATGACAATAAATCACTGTAGTTATAGCTGACAAATCTTTTCCATTTTGCATCTTATTTTCCACATCCTGACTTAAATTAACAAATGCTTTTGAGATGATCTGTCTTGCTTAGGTCTCATCTCAAGCTTTCTATTAATTTGATTTTTCTTCTAGTGCCTTTCACTGTTTTACAAAACAACTCTATTCATAATCCTTTTTGTGTTGACATAATACTTTGTGTTAAGAAAGTATTTAAATGCTTATTTAGCAGAATACCAAGTACTGGGCTTACAAATAGAAAAGCAAAATAGTCCTAAATCCACTACAAAATTTATGTTGAATTTAACTGGACTCTCACTGGCACATGGTAATTCTTTGACACCTCCCTAATTAACTTCCTGTCCCACTCTCCACAGCAGCTTTTTCAAATCTTTTCATCCCTTCTCAAAACTCATGGCTCTCCCAACACTTTCACAGTTGAGAACCTTGCCTCATTTCACTGAAACATTTTAAGCCATTTGCAGAGAAAGACCTCTTCTCCCCTCTTCATCTCACATCACTCCCATCTCTTTCTTCACCTATCTCACACAAGTGAAATGGTTCTTCTTGCCTATTTATATGCACAAGTGATCCCCATTCTAGCCTGTCTTCTTCAAAAGATTATCCTCTATATCATTCTCTCTCTCACTTATCAGTAATCTCTCCCTGTCTGCTGACTGCTTCCCTACTGCCTAAAACATGCCCATAGCTCCCCCATCCACAAAATAATCTGTCCCTTGATCCATCTGTCCCTGCTAGCTCTGATCCTGATAAACCTGGAGACACCTGTTAGGAGGATAGGTCAGAGAGCCAAGGATGAAGGGGGAGAGAGAGAGAGAGAGAGACTCATGTGCTATCAACTGAGTTAGCTGGGAAGGAGAGATAAAGAAAGAGAAGAGAGAGAGAGAGCCTCAAAGTCTCAAGGTTGAACTGTGTCTGGGGAGCCAGGGGTGACTCGGCCCAATTGAATCACACCTTACCTGCTCCCAGGTTTCAGCACCATTATATCAGTCTGACTGACAGTAGTAGCAGAGTAAGACATCAGTCTGACTGACAGAGGTTCAACCCAAGAGACAATGAAGCCAAAATAAGCCAGTATAGCAAAGCTTTAATAGAGGAAAGAAGGAGTGTCCAGTGCTGGTAAAGGTGGCTGAGGAGTCCCATCAGGGTGAGGGAATGGAGGAAAGAGGCAAGGAGGAACCCAAAGCCAAGAGAGTTGGTTTTGGAGTCCCATGGTGGGCGGGTAGGGGAAGGAAGTGGCAGCAAAGGTAACCATTGAGCCCCACTTTAGTGGGGGAATCATGAGAATAAAGCATTAAGGAGTTTCCTGTATTGGTTGTCTCTGGAGAAGGTGAGCTACTTGGATTAACTTCATTGGATGTTCCTGAGGGGTGGGATGTTGTTGGTAACCATTTTGTGCCTTCCTGTTGCCTAGCTGGGGTCTCCAGGTTTATCTTTCTCACCTTTTTCTTTGTATAAAAGAGAAAATGGAGGTGGAAGATAGAAGGTTTTTTTTAGCGATTTCATTGGTGGGTTTTTTTGAGGGGAGGGTTGTCATTTGCCTCTGGTCTCTTAGGCTGAGGAATGGTTGTCCTGAGGTCCATCATATCCCATTTTTTTTTTTTTGTAGCTAATTTCCTTGAGAAATGTATCTACTGTATGTACCTTTACTTTTCTTCTCTCTTCATAACTGCAGCCTGGTTTCAGACCTCATCATTCAATTTAAAGTGCTTTCTAAAGTTACTTATTATCTCTTAATCACTAAATCTAGTGGCCTTTTCTCAGTCCTCACACTTCTTGACAATCTGCAGTCTTTGACTCTGATTGATCATCTTTTTTGATACTCTAGATTTTTTCATGACTGTTCTCACTGGGTTTTCCTAATTACCTGAACACTCTTCAGGCTTCTTTACTGGATCTTCTTTCAGATAGCACCCACTATCTGCATGTAGGTATCCTGTAAGGCTCTGTCCTAAGCCTTCTCTTCTCTCTCTAAACTATTTCACTTGATGATCTCATCAGCTCCTATGTATTCAGTTATCTCTATGCTGATGATTCTCAGATCTACTTACCTAGTTCTAACCTTTCTGCTGACCTCGTCATCATCTCACCAGATATCTTGAACTGGATGTCCCATCTACATCTTAAATGGTGCCACCACATCCAAAACTGAATTGTCTTTCCTTCTACCAAATCTTCTCCATTCCCCTATTATAATTGAGGTAGTACTACCCTCCTCCCATGTTACCTTGAAACCTAGTTATGATTTTTAACTCTTTGCTTACCCACATACCCACACACACCTCTCCAATCTCTTGCCAAAGCTTATTGCTTTTATTTACACAATACTCTCATATATGCTCCCTTCTCTCTTCTGCCACCACTGTGTTACAGGTCCCTCATCACCTTGCTCCTGCACTATTTCAGTGACCTGGTAGGCTACAAATTTCTTCCAATTTGTTCTCCACTCAGCTATTAAAGTGATTTTTCCTAAAGCTCACGTCTGACTATATCATTCAATCAGCTCCAGTGGTTTCCAGTTAACTCCAAGATCAAATAGAAATTCTCTGCTTGGCATTCAAAACCCTTTAAAACTTGGCACCTTCCTACTTTTTAGACTTCTTATATTCTGCTATACAGCAACAGTGGCTTCCTTATTGTTCCTCAAAAAAAGACACTCCCATCTCCCAACTGGAAGTGGGTTTTTTTGGCTGTTCTTCACATTTGGAATATTTTCTCCCAATTTCTCCTTCTGGCTTACTTCAAATCCTAGCTAAAAATTCCATCTTCTACTGGAAGCCTTTCCTATTTCTCCTTCATGCTAATTGATCTACGCTTCCCTCTATTGATTATTTCCAATTTATTCTATCTATATCTTTTTTTATGTAGTTGTTTGCTTGTTTTCTCCCTCATTAGAATGTAAGTGCCTTGCCAGGACCTAGTATAGTGTCTGGCATGTAATAGGAACTTAATAAATGTTTTATTGACAATAATAGAAGGGTTCAACTGCAGGTTGAATTATAAAAGTATATGTTGACTTTGAAGAATCTCCAATATTTATAGAATTACTTTACCTTTTTCTCCTTTAATAAGTATTAACACGATCTCCTTTTTGTTATTATATATTTTGAGTGCTAGACATTTAAAAAAAACTTTATTTACTTTTTGTCTTTGAATCAATACTAAGTATCAATTCCAATGCAGAAGAACAGCAAGGATAGGCAATTGGGGTAAAGTGAGGTGAGCTGGGTCACACAGCTAGGAAGTGTCTGAAGCCAGATTTGATCTACCTTTTCCATGCCTGGCTCTATCCACTGAGCCATCTACTTGTCCACTATATACTTTTCAAAGCCTAATAGCCACATTTTACTTTTCCAACCTGATTATCCATTATTCCTTGGTTAGCCAGCCTTGCCTTCTTCCTGTTCTTCCCCCACAACATTCCCTTCTCCTTTCTCCATGCCCTTTCCCTGACAGTGGGCAGTTTCCATGCCTAAAATATAAAACCACTTCTCACCCTGTGAGTTCATGTTGTCTTGCCCATTTGAATGTAAGTTCCTTAAAGACAGGGATAGTTTTTCTTTTGCCTTGGTATTCCCAGAGTTTAGCGCAGTGCTTCTTTCTTGTAGATTGCTTGCGATGATTAAGTGTAATGTTTGATATTTCCCTTGCTCTGCTGGAACAGAGCCTGTGAGTCATCTTATGAGCTACCTGCAACTCATTTATGCCTCTAAGTTGACTTACAGTGAGAACATCAACACTGACAGGGTTCATTTTCTTCAATCAAATGTTAATCTTTTTTGTCACTGGACAAAAGATCTCACATCTGTAGTGAACCAGTGGTTACCTGATAATTTACAGACAAGCTGTAAAAGGATTCTTAGAGCACTCTTTTTTGCTTTTCTGCTGCTAACGACAGAAGCCTAAAGGAGCCCCAGAGTTCTGAGAACCATTTTGCATTTATCTTTTTTATTTTTTGGGTTGTTGCTATGCTATTTACCTTATGTTCAACTTCCTGACTGGTCATGGGACTCTTCCTACCAAATTGGACAGAACATTGGTGAGACTATACATTACATCTTTGAAATTTCTAGATCCTGATAGAATTTGTACTCTGTTGGCCTTGCCTTCAAGTACTGAGGTTCACTCCATGCTACGGTGAAGAAGAATCAGATTTGTATCCCTGCCCACCATGAAGCTCTGAAGAGCACTTTAATAAAATGCTTATTGAAACAAATTGAACTGAATTATAAGGGTAGCAGTATCTTAGTGCAAAGAGCGATTTGTAAATTCAGAGACAGAAGACCTAGCTTTGAATCCCTCCTCTGCCATTGACTTCCAGTGTGATATTCAGCAACTCACTTCCTTCTTGGCTGTTTTTTTTTTCAAAATGTAAAATGATGAGGGAGTGGAGATTAGATTTTTTGCCCCAATTAGTAACTTTGATTTGTGTCTTAAATATGAAAAAAAATTTTTTAATCATTTCCCCCTCCCCAACTAAATGTTCCTTTGTAATAAAAAAAAATGATGAAAAACCAAAGAAGTGATTGCATCTGATAAAATATATAATATTTCACATTTATAGTCCCCTACCTCTCTACTAGAGGAATGATATACTATTCTCTTCTCTGTTCTTTGGGGCCGTGATTGGCAAATGGAGCATTTTAGTGATGTTTTCATGTAGATGTAGTTCATTGTAATCATTACATTTATTATTTTTTGGTTTCTGCTTTTCTTCCAAGCTTTATCATTTCATACCATTTTTCTCATTTCTCTGAATTTGGAGTAAATTATTTTAGCGACCTTTTTCAGTTCTATCCTATGAACTGAATTTATTAGTAGTCATTAAGTAAGTGTTTTAATTAATGACCTGCCTCTCTGTATTTATGAAAAGACTGAAAAGAAAGGGTTTTTCTTCATCTTTAATCCTTATTAATCATTTATCATTGAAAGGTGGTACTATTTCTAGTGGCAGGTGTATAATATGAATTTTTTTCATGTAGATACATATAAATATCTTTTTATTTTTTTGGTAAATAGCCAGAAGTTATTAAGATCTCCACGGAAACCCACCAGAAAAATTTCCAAAATCCCTTTCAAAGTCCTTGATGCCCCTGAGCTCCAAGATGACTTCTACCTGAATCTAGTGGACTGGTCTTCCCTCAACGTTCTAAGTGTTGGCCTGGGCACTTGTGTTTACCTCTGGAGTGCATGTACAAGCCAGGTAGGGATGATGAACCTTTTGGAAGAGTGGAGGCAGTGAGCAAGAAGAATGCTGCTAAGACAATTCTCTTCTTCAGCAAAAAATGCTGAAGTGGTTTTTATGCATTTTTTAAGCAAATGAATGATTTTCTGTTCTCTGTAGAATTTCAACACATCAAGTTATAGCTGGGCAAGACCTTAGGTCATACAGTATAAAATATCATTTTTGAAAGATTCCTTAAAATCTTTCAAAATCCTTAGCTTTAAAAGAGCTAAGAGAGACATAATAGCAATAATAAAGCAACAATAAACATTTATAGAATATAAATCAGAAATCCTAGAAGAGACTATAAAACACAAAACTTAGCTGAAATGGAAGACACCTCAGAGCATAATAGTACTTTAATGCTGAAAGGGATCTTAGAACATAGAGTGTTTTGAGCTAGAAAGGACCTTAATATCATATATTTTATTACAGTGTGAGAGATTTTAGAACAGCCTTTTAGACCTGATGACATAAGATAAAAGCAAGTCCATAGTTTACATATTTATAGCAATTTAAGATTTATGAAGCACACTCCTAATTTGCCCTATAGTATTATATAGTTTAAAATGCTTGCTTATAAGAAAAATACTCAAGAAACAAAAATTGAGTCTGTTAGGATCCTAGCCTTTCTGCAGAACTGCCTCTTCTATTCTAGCTTTTAAATCAAATTATTTTAAATATTTTTTAAAATCTTAATGGTTTACAAATTTAAATATTTTAAGTATTAGATTTTTTTATTAATTTTGAACCTTGGAGGTTCCATTGATCTTTTTGCAAAGTGTGCACCTTTTGTAATATCCTAAAATCTTCACCCAAGGCAGTCTATCAAACTGACTAAGTGTCCAGCCCAGGTGCCCATAGGGGGTGCTCTGACTGATCTGTAAACTTCATTGTTCATGGTGACAAATTAAGTCTGAGTAGCGGCCATAATCCTTTCTAGCTTTCTCCATCAATCAACTCTGCTTTTATTGAATCTCTTCTATGTCTGTTGTGGAGGTGGAAAATTTGCTACACCTGAGCTAAATTCCTAGCATCCTTTTAAGTACATCTTCATTTGATGAACAGGGGCTTGGGAGATAAATTTGGCTGAAACTCACACCGCAGGGCTCTTTTTTAGGAGCTTGAGATTTGCTTTGGTTAAGGTGTGGCAGATGTGGGTCTCTGGCTCTGTGCTCTGCTCATTTAACAGCCTCATAATTTAAATTGTAATTATTACACTGTATTATAGTCCTAGGGGTTGTCTAATGTAATAACAGAAAGAACACAGGTCTTAGAGAAGTAGGCCTGGGTTCACAGCCTAAATGATACTGGCTACATTACTGAGAGCAAATCATTAACATTTAACATTTTCTTTAACTGCAAAAATGAGAATAATAATCAATCAAGTGAAATAATATATGTAAAGTATTTTGTAAATCTTAAATGTCAACTCTATTAAATGCTAAATTGTGTGATATGACAGTGTAATGGGAATTCTAATAAAACAGATCAATGTAGAATGGAGGATTTGTAGACAAGGCTTCATGGAAGAGGTAGGTCTTTAGTTGAATCTTGATGGATGGATCATATTTAGATAGGAGAGAAGACTTGAGAATACTCCAGTTGGGGGGAAATGGAGTTGAAAAGGCTTTGGAAGTAGAAGTAAACCTGCTGTGCAAAGGACCATAAAAAGACCCCTCATCAGGAGCCACCTGTACCCTTAGGGAGGAGAGAAAAGGTCAGTGGATATAATTGGGGTTAAGAACTGCATGAAGAAGAAAAGACTTGAGTTGGATATTGGAGAATGAATGTACATATACCTGAGCACTAACTATTAATGTTTACTTTTTTCTAGGTAACCAGGCTCTGTGATTTATCTGTGGAAGGAGATTCTGTGACTTCCGTAGGATGGTCTGAACGGGTCAGTACAATGTGTTTTTTTTTTAATTTGTTTATTTTTTATTTTATTTTTAATTTTTAATTTTTTTTTAAATTTTAAACCCTTAACCTCTGTGTATTGACTTATAGGTGGAAGAGTGGTAAGGGTAGGCAATGGGGGTCAAGTGACTTGCCCAGGGTCATGCAGCTGGGAAGTGTCTGAGGTCAGATTTGAACCTAGGACCTCCCGTCTCTAGGCCTGGCTCTCAATCCACTGAGCTACCCAGCTGCCCCCACAATGTGTTTTTAATAGGCACTGTGATATGTATTAGGGCTGAAATAGTTTGATCAATACTCAACTGATAATCTATTCTAACAACAAAAATTATTGAGATTCTTAAGAATGAATGACTTTGACTAAACCGCTATATTCATCCCATGCATGGGATTTTTAAGAATAGCAACAACCAGAATATTTTCTTTGTTTAACAGAGAAAGTCTCTGAAGTGGTATGATAAGGTGAGAAAAAAGTCCTGTAAGCTCTTTAAAGTTTACAAAGCACTTTGCCCACAATAACCTTGTGATGTTAATAAAAATATTAAAAGAACATTGGATTTCAAATCAGAAGACCTGGATTTGAATCCCTGGTCTGTCATTTTTTTCCTTTTTATGGCCTTGGGCTAAACGCTAGGCTGGCCTCAATTTTCTCATGTGTGAACTATCTAAACTATATGAGCATAAGATTACATTTCCAAGTGAACCTATTGCTAGGATATAACAATTGTGGGGGTTGTTTTGTTTTTTACTTTAGAAAAGCATTTATTAAATTATTGGGAAAACGAAAGCTCTCGGGAGATCTCCTTTTTCTGTATCTTTCTTTTCCCTTTCCTCTCAGGTCATTCTGTGTGTATGTCTTTTGCTGATTTAGGGGAACTTGGTAGCAGTTGGCACACACAAAGGCTTTGTACAGATCTGGGATGCAGCTGCAGGGAAGAAACTGTCCATGCTAGAGGGTCACACAGCCAGAGTTGGTAAGAAACAACAAAGAAGGTAAAAGGAGGCACTCGTATTTGCCTAGTGGAGGGCAGGGGAAGATTACCTAAATATCTAAACTGGGATTTCACCCTGTAAAATGGAATCCATTTTAATATCAAGCAGCGTAAGCCTAGCCTAAATTTCCTGAAGGAAGAAACAAAAGGCTTCACTCTTTAATTCACCAAAGCTCCATGAGGAGGAAGGAAAGACTGTCTTATTTAGCATTTACTATATGCTAAGCACTTCCAAGAGCTTATAAATTCAAATATAAGCAAAAAGAAAGACAATCTCTGTCCACAGGGAGCTTATATTCTAATGAGAGAAGGTAATACATTAAAGGGAGCTGAAAACTGGGGATGAAGATATATAGAAATTAAGTGCACACAGCCCAGCTCCAAAGTCAGAAAGTACACTGGTAAAAAAAAAATAAAGGCAAACAAATCCCATCATAAAGAGCTGTTGTGGTGACAGGGATGCTCAAGGCACAGACCCAAAAGAAGAAACTGAATATAAAACATCTCCAAGCAAGCCTCAAAGAAAAACACAGTTTGGGCACAAATTCAACTATAGAATTCCTAGAAAAGAAGAAGAGTTTAAAAAGGATTTTGTCAGTGAAGAGAGTACTAAAGAAAAAATTGGAAAAGAAATGAGAGCTATGGAAGAAATAATTGAAAAGGAAATTATTAGCTTAGTACAAGAGGGATAAAACCTTAAATAAGCAACCAACTCCCTGAAAATTAGAATGGATCATATAGAAGATAATGACTCCATGAGACAATAGGAAATAATAAAACAAAGTAAAAAATGTGAAAAGATGGAAGAAAATATAAGACAGTTTTACCCAAAGCATCTGCTTTAGAAAACAAATTATGGGGGAAAATATGAAAATCATTGAACTTCCTAAATTCATGATCAGGATCTAGACCTATTTTAAGAAAACTTGATGGGGCAGCTGGGTAGCTCAGTGGATTGAGAGTCACGCCTAGAGACGAGAGGTCCTAGGTTCAAATCTGGCCTCAGACACTTCCCAGCTGTGTGACCCTGGGCAAGTCACTTGACTCCCATTGCCTTCCCTTACCACTCCCTCTGCCTTTTAGCCAATACATAGTATTGACTCCAAGACGGAAGGTAAGAGTTTAAAAAACAACAACAACAACAACAAAGAAAACTTGACAAAGTCTCTTAGAACCAGTGGTAGTAATCCACCCATTACCCCCTGAAAGAAACCTGTAAATAAAAACTTCCGGGAACATTTTAGCTAAAATCTAGAATTTCCAGGTCAAATAAAAAAACACTACAAATAGCCAAAAAGAAAGAATTCCAAGTATCAAAGAGACACAGAATTACACATGATTTAGCAACTACAACTATAAAGAATGGGAGAAGTTGGAACACAATATTCCAGAAGGCAAAGGTGGCTTACAGCCAAGAATTAATTACCTAGCAAAATTGAGTTTAATAATACTAGAGGTAAGAAATGGACCTTTAGTGACATAGATAGAGGATGTCCAGGTATTTCTAATGAAAGACCAGAGCCATGTAGAAAGATGAACAGTAACAAGGGACATCAATGAAGAAAGTAACAGAAGGAATTTGCAAGGGGATAGGGGGCAGGGAATTACTTAAGTAGGGAATTCATAAATTGGAAAATATCAATATCCAGCAGCATGAGTCTAGCCTAAATTTCCTGAAGGAAGGAACAAAAGGGCATCTTATTTCAACAAAGCTCTACGAGAAAGAAGGAAGAAAAAGATTGATTAATTGCAGATAAACTGATACACAAAGAAGCCAGACAGTTTTAGTGGGGAGGGAATGTATGGCATTTGAACCTTACTCTCCTCTAAAGTGTTCAGAAGAAGAAAGAATATAAACATACACACAGACATGGGTGTAAAAGTACATTTCACTGAAAATGGAAATTAAAAGGAAAAGGGGCAAGGAATTACAAGGAGGGATTAGACCTAAGTAGTATTAAAATAATATATACACACACATATATATGGGGGGAGAGAGAGGGAGAGAGAACATTTTGAGATAGGAGAGTATGGGGATCTGAAGGGGTAAATTGGGCAATGGCTGAACAGGGTATGGTACATAAATGTAATAGTATACAACTATGCTGTAAAGAAATGATGGCCCTCAAAGAAACCTCAGACACGTATGAACTGACACAAAGTGAAGGTGAACAGAACCAGGAAAACAAAATTTATACAAACAATATAAAGACAAACAATTTTTAAAAAAATTAGGAACTGATTAGTATAATGATCAGCTACAATTACAGAAGACTCATGATGAAACATGCTATCTGCCTCCTGATAAAAGAGATGGTCTTGAGCATAGAATGAGGCATTTATTTTTTTGGACTTGGCAAATGTGGAAATCTGTTTTGCTTAACTACACATGTTTGTAACAGGAATACAAAAGTTTTGTTTCTTCCTTCATTCTCATTGGAGTTGGGGGCAAGGTGGAGAGAAAGAAGAAGGCTCATTAAAAAAATAAAATAAAACTTTTTTAAGTGAGTTCTCTATCATTTGAAGTATTCATTCAGATATTCAACTCAGTTGTTCCTTCTACAATGAAGCCTTGCAAATGTTTATGTATGTATAGGTAATCTCCCTTGGCTATAGACTTTGAGTTCCTAAGGCAAGGACTTTTCATTGTTTATATTTGTATATCCCCTTTGCCTAACAGAGTGCTTGACACATAACAGTCATTTAATAAATACTTATGTAGAAAGGATTCAGCCATCAAGACAGGCAAATTAACTTGGTGGTGACCTCCAATATTTTTTCTAGTCTTGAGATTCTAGAAGTCATAATATTTCTTTAGTCTGGCGGTTTTCAGACAGATTTTCAACTCTTTTCACTTTCCTACGAAGGGTTTATGTACTTCTAGCCTTCTCCAAAGAAAAAGACTTCATAGAACAGTTTCTCCCCTCTCTATAAAAGTGTATGCCTCTGTTTGGCTTCCTAGAGGTAATCTTGTACACTTTCTCATATCATTGTTTCTCTCTCTTAGGTGCATTGGCCTGGAATGCAGACCAGCTTTCTTCTGGGAGCAGAGATAGAATGATTCTCCAGAGAGATATTCGAACACCCCCAGTGCAGACTGAAAGGCGACTGCAAGGTCATCGGCAGGAGGTGTGTGGACTAAAGTGGTCCACTGATCACCAGCTTCTTGCTTCAGGTGGAAATGATAATAAGGTATGGAATTGTTCATCCTCCTCCATTAACAGTCTTGTGTCTCAATTAACCAATTATTATTAAACATCTACAATCTACAAAGTCCTTGCTTCATGCTAGGAATACAGAGATAAAAAAAATCAGTATCTTCCTCAAGGACCTCATAGTCTAATAGGATTTCTGGTCTTTGCTAGATAGTCTCAACTCTGCTGTGGTGCAATTTATTAACTGCTTTAGATTTTCCTCTTTCTTTGGGTTTGGGGGAGGTTATGTCCTGCCTCTCAAAGGTGATACAGTATAGAATTGATTGAACTTCTGTTGTATTCCCAGTTTCACTGTACCAGACCCATTGGGTATGTGGTAAGAGCGGGAAAATCACAGAACTTAGTGTTAGCAGACCTTGGTTTGAATCCTGACTTTGACACATAGTAGCCATGGGACCATGAATAGTTGGTACTACTTTACCCAACTGAGCCTTGTTTTCTTCATCCTTAAAGTGGGAATGAGAATATTTGCCTGTCTAACAGATTGTCTGAGGAATGCACTTTGTCAATATTAAGGTGAATTGTGGGGATAGCTAAGTAGTTCATTGGATAGATAGCAGGCCTAGACTCAAGAAGTCCTGGGTTCAAATATGACCTCAGACACTTAGCTATGTGACCCTGGGCAAGTCACTTAATCCCCATTGCCTAGTCCTTACCATTATTCTGCTTTGAATCTAACACTTAGTACTGATTCTAAGATGGAAAGTGAGGGTTAAAAAAAAAAAGTAACGTGTGAAGGTGATATTATTATTATGACTCCTGGCCCTAAAAAATCATAGTCAAATTGAAGAAAAAATAGAGTAATAAAATTTTAAACAATAAAATTTAAGAACAGTGAAAAGAAAAGCAAGCTGTATATGATGGTAATTAGTGTTTTCACATGTTAAAGACAGAACTAATTTCTTTCAGCTTCACCTGCCTCTCTTCCAAATGTCTCTATTTCTTTTGAGGGTGCTACTATCCTTCCAGTTAACCCAGCTTTGATATGTCAGAAGTCATCCTAAACTCTTCACTCTCCTTTATCTCACATGATGCAGCAAGGTGGTGCATTGGATAGAGTGCTGGGCCCAGAGTTAAGAAGACTTGTGTGCAAGTCACTTAAGCCGTGATTGTCTCCATTTCATCTTTGTAAAGTGGGAAGAATAATAGCACCTACTTCTAAGGGTTGTTGTGACAGTCAAATAAGATCATAGTTGTAAAATGCTTGGCATAGTTCTTGAATGTAGCTATGAGGAAAAGAATGCCAGTCTTAGAGCATCTCTCATATCCATCCCCTTCTCTGTACTGATATACCCACATTCTAAGGTCAGACCCCTCTTGCCTGAAGTATTGTAGCCTCCTAATTGTCCTTCCTGCATATTGAGTTTCTCTCTTCTCCAGTCCATCCATCCTTGACCAACTACATAGTGACAAAAAGCTCAGGTGTTTATATTTTTCTCCTATTCAAGTAAGCTCTAGTGGTACCTTATTTTTTCTGGAATCAAATACAGATTCCTCTATATTTAAAGCCATTCTCTATAAGTTGTTTTATACCTATGGTTTTATACTTATTTCATATATATTATTTATGTGTACATCTGGCTTAAAATAAAATATAAGCTTCTTAAGGACAGAGCCAGCTTCATTTTTTTCTTTTTTTTATCCCTAGCTCATGATACATTTTGGATGTTAAACTGAATGCTTATTGGTTGATTGGTTGGTTGGTTGGTTGATCAGTGATCTCAAATGTTGGTGTGATTTTGGCTGCCCTGCCTCCCAAAATCTCCTCTCACCCAGACCTGAAATTCTACCATTAATGGTTATTTCTTTTGAGTTAAGTATTTCTCTCTCCCTACAATTTTTTTAACATGTGAAATCTGACTTCCCTGACAAAATCAGGCCATAAAACCATATAAGGCATTTTTTGAAAGGCCTAGGAGTAATCAATGAGAAGAAAACCTAGTCTGAATGGATTTGGAGTCAGAGGCTCTTGGTGAGAATCCTGCCTCTGTTCTCTTCTACTTATGTGACCTATCCTCTGTGGATTTGAGCTCCCTCATCTGTAAATTGAGAGGATTAAACAAGATCATCTGTAAGACTTTCTCCTTCTCAAGTCCTGTGAACCTATGGTTCTAGTCACAGTTCATAATGACTTTAGGAAAGTCATTTCCTTTGCTGGGTGAGGTTTCTCTACATGTAAAAGACAAAATGACTTCCAAAGACCAGTCTAGTTGTTGGGGTTCAGGAATCATTCACTTTACTGTTGCAAAATAACTAGTCTCATATTCCAGAAAACTCAGATTGATTTCATCTCTTTTGTCTTGTTTCTCCAGCTTCTAGTCTGGAATCACTCCAGTTTAAGTCCTGTCCAACAGTACACAGAACATCTGGCAGCTGTGAAAGCAATCGCCTGGTCTCCCCACCAGCATGGCCTATTAGCATCAGGTGGCGGAACAGCTGACCGTTGCATCCGCTTCTGGAACACACTTACAGGACAGCCCCTGCAGTGCATTGATACTGGTTCTCAAGTGTGCAACCTGGCCTGGTCCAAACATGCCAATGAACTAGTAAGAGCCAGACAGCCATCTAGTGTCTGTTAAACAACTGTCACAGGTTTATAGAGTGTGTGCCAAAGAGACCTCGATGGGATATTTCTTATTGTTGTGTTAGTGATGGTTGTGGAAAGATCTGGATACATTGGGGAAGAGCAGGGAGTAAAACCTGTTCTATTGTCATTCCCTAACTCCCCAAGACATGTGAATTCCAAAAAACTAAACTGAGGGATTGGGGGTGGGCAAGAGGAACGTTGAATCTAGGCAGATCTTAGAAGTAATGGAATAGAAGTTGCAGAAAGATTTTGGCTTGATGTAACCAAAACTCTTAAGAGTTGGGACTCTCAAAAAGTGGAACTAGAGGTAGAGGGTTCCCCATCACTGAAGATTTGTACACAAGAGGCTGGCCAGCCATTTGTTGGGAATGTTGTAGGATTTTTCCTGTTGAGATAACAGGTTGGACTAGGTACCCTGTAAAGTCCCTTTTTACCTCTTAATTTCTTTGCATCTGTCCCCTTGACCACATGTCTGTGGACTTCCTCTGAGTATATGCATTCAGGCACATACCTTCTTTCTTTACTTCCTGCTCTCACAGGAATGAGTCACTTAAGACCTTGGATGGCACTTGAGAAGGATTGTCATCTCCCAGCTTACAATGTGCTTATTTATTAGCACAATGAAAGGAAAGAAATGTAATTAATGGTCATTGCCTTTAAATCAGTAATACATGTGAAGTGTTTAAACTGTTCCCTGAAGTATTAAATTGGGTAGTATAGATGATAGACCCCACCCAGAACAATACTTCCCATGCTGAGTGATATCCAGAGCCTGGGTGCTAGTCATACTGTAGGAGAGTGATCATCCTTGGATCTGCCACATTTGTTTTGAAATTTCTTGTGTTCCTCCTCCCTCTTAGGTGAGCACACATGGATACTCACAAAACCAGATCCTCGTCTGGAAATACCCTTCCCTGACACAAGTAGCCAAATTGACCGGGCATTCATACCGAGTTTTGTATCTGGTAAGTCACTAAAGAGCAGAGTTTTCCAAACTCATTTGGTCACACAGTGTTTTAAGGCTTGATACAGATTCAGTTCTGTTGAAAAAATATTAAGCAGATCTGCCCTGTGCTAGGCGTGAAGCAGACAAAAGCAAAACAAATAGAGCCTCTGGTTAAGGAAATTACAAGGAGTGGAAGAAGTGGTTAAAAACAAGTACGGATAATACAAATTAGGGACTAAGGCAGGGGGGAACAAGGGTGACAGAAGATATGACCCTGAAGGAAAATTTGAGGAGAGAAAGAACACTAATATATAAGAGGGTTAGTATAACTCAACCTTGAAAGAAGATATAATGATTCCAAAAGGCAGGGATAAAGAATGAATACCTTCTAGTCAAAGCAAGGGGATGGAGTGGTTTGTATGAATGTATAGTGATAGCTTGATGAATTCTGGGGACAGATTTGGCTGGAATATTTGAAAAGGGATAAGATGAAGTAAGGCCAGAAAGAGGAAGGAAGAAGCCTAATGTGAAGGGTCTTGAATTTAAGAATTTTATGCTAAAGGATTTTAATGATGATTGCTAGCATTTATATAGCACTTTAAGGTTTGCAAAGCACTTTACAAATACCTTATTTGATCCTCACAACAATCCTGGGAAGTAGGTGCTATTATTAATTTAACAGATGGGGAAACTGAGGCAAATAGAGCCTAAGTGATTTGCCCAAGTAAGTCACTTAACATAAGTAAGGTAAATAAGTATAAATGAATAAGAAGTTTCTGAGGCAGATTTTGAACTCTTGACTAGATAGATTCAGCACTCTTTCCACTATCTATTTTATCCTAAAGGTAAGGGCATAAGGGGTGTCACTGAAGGTTTTTGAGCACAGATATGAAATATGGTCAGAATTGTACCACAGAAAGATAATTTTAGCAGCTTTATGCAGGATAACTTAAAAAGGAGAATGCCTAGAGGGAAACAGACCAGCTAGGAGACTGTTCTATGGACAGGAGTTGATGAGAGCTTGTCTTTAGATTTCTGAATAGTTGTCATGGGGAAGAAAGACTAGACTTCCGTTGCTTGGCCCAAAAGGCAAAATTCAGACCAACAAGGGAAATTGGCTAGATGCAGTGTAAGGAAAACCTCTAATCAGCAGAACTGTTAGAGGCAGCAAGCTGGTATGATAGATAGCTCTTAGGCCTGAAGTCAAGAAGATCTATAGGCAAATTTGTTCTTGGACACTTAGCTTTGTAACCTGTGGCAAGTTACTTAACTTCTACTGCCTCAGCTTCCTTAACCGTAAAGTGAGGATAATAATAGCACCTGCCTCTTGAGGTTATTGTGAGGATCAAATGATATAAAAGCACTTATAAAGTACTTTAAACAGTGCCTGCCACATAGTGTGGACACTTAATAAAAAGCTTGTTTCCTTTCTTCCTCACTGCCCAACAATGAAATAGGCTACCTTGGGTGGATAATGAATTTCCTCTTCTGGGAGTGCTAATAAAAACAGGATGCCCACTTGTTGGAAATGTTGTATAATAGTCTTTCCCAACTATTAATCTATAGCATATTATTATTGGATTTCAGAAATTTGACTTCCAAAGGATATTACTTTTTAAAAAAAACTTTAAGAGGAGAAGTTCTTGCCTGTGTTCCATTCCTCCCATTCTTGTTTCCTTTTCCCTGACCCTTGCCCACCACACCTAGGCTGGGTCAGGTAGGAAAAAAAAACAAACACACATACAGATATTTGGTAAGTCCTCAGTATCAATTATGTTAGGAAACATTACAGAAAAGGCATTTCATGTTTCAGGCATGTTGTATTGGGTGACGTTTCATACAGCTCTTGAGATTTTGTTACTGTGACTTTTCTTGGGGGTATAGAATATTCTTTTGATAAATGAGGGCCAGGGAAATCTTGACACAAAATTGAATGAAAAAGGTCTATTTTTATAATGAGGAAAAAAATCTTAAGTATTTTTTCATAGGGACAGGGATAGAACTTGGACCTGGGATTTCTTTAAGGTGGGGAGCTCCTACTGAACTCCCTGAAACATCCTTCTCTGCAACGAATAGTCTTTGAGAACAGAGAAGTTAAGGAATTTGTCCAGTGTCAGGCAAAATTTAAACCCTGGAGATGCTAGTTCTAAGGCCAACTCTATCCACTAGGCCAGTGATGGCAAATCTTATAGAGATGGAGTGCCAGACCCATCCCCAGATTGAGTGCCATGCCCCATACACATACACACAACCCTACCCCCACTCCTACCCCAGACAGAAGGGAAGAAGTATTCCCACTGGGCTGATGGGTAGAGGGACAGGTGATGAGAAGTACATGTGGAGAAGGGGGAGGAAAGTGACCCCAGCACTATGCTCCCCTCCAGCTATGGGCTACACTATGAGCTATGCTCTCCTGAAACCTAGGTCCTCTCCAGCCCCACCACCAGAATCACCTTCAACACAGACTCAACAGGCTGCCATTTGTGCTGCCCCCTCATGCAGCATGTGAGCAGTGGCTCCCTCTACCCCCCAATCCTCCCAAGCACTTTACCCCAGCAAGGGAAGGGAGAAAGCTTTTCCATTGGGCTGCTGGGTAGGGGGGTGGGGGAAGTGAGGAATGTCCATAGGTGCATGGAGAGGGGGAGGGGAACAGCTCTACCTGAGTCCCTTGGGCTTTCTAGTAATGAACTCTGACAGGCGACTGCAGGTGTGCCCACAGAGAGGGCTCTGTGTGTCCTTTTTGACACATGTGCCATAGGTTCACCATCACTACACTAGACCTTGGTGTCTTTTTTTTTTTTTTTTTTTTTTGAGGTAGCCTTCATATGTAGATTTCATAGATGCAAATTTTACACAATTATCAAAGGATCTGTGGTTCGTGTTCATGGGAAGGTGTTTGCAAATTCTCAGTATAAGATTTTCCTCTCAGTTCATTCAGTAGTGCCAGAGGTTGGGTTTGAACTCAGGTCTTCTTGACTCCCAACTCTCTATCCCCATTCTGCCATACTACCAATCAACAATTTTTCACAAAAAATCCTCTTCAAACTATATTGAATATAAAGATTCAGTGAAACAGACTTGGTCAGAAGTGCTGGACTAAGACATCAGACAGCCTTCTCTGTATTCTGCCTTCTCCCTTTCAACTTCCTCCTTTGCTATATAATTAATTCATGTGGATATTGAAGGGATATGCCATGTTTGGGAGACTGGGGAATAGAACCATGTTTCTTTTTGCCTTCAGATTTATTTGACATTAAACAATTTAAATGAAACAAAAGAATTCACCTGTTGCCTTGAGTAACTCTTGATAGAACAGTTTTTTCATCTGTAATCTTTCATTCCTAATTTAGAAGTTCACCTGCTTGAAGACAGGTAGCTGAACCTACAATGGCCTTAAGAGGAGGACATTTCTTCACTATAGGAGATTTAGACCTATTGGGGGAAAGTTGCCTATATACCTATTGTAAAATGAACTATAATTTTCTTTTAAAGTTTCAGTATTAAAATATAGGAATAAAAAGTTATAGCTATAGTAATATGAGTTAATTCGCCCATGATGACTCAGCTTAAATACTAGGTACCAGCTTAAATACCTATACCTAACCTGAAAGAAAAGAATTGTTTGTATGGAGGGAAATAATACCCACATCTAATATTTGACAGGAGGAGAGTAACTTTTGTCAGTAAATTGATACTGATGTATTTTTCCCTTTTCTCTTTCAGGCAATGTCTCCCGATGGAGAGGCCATAGTTACTGGTGCTGGAGATGAAACTCTGAGATTTTGGAATGTTTTTAGCAAAACTCGTTCAACAAAGGTAAAGTATTTTGGTATAGGAAGGTCTAGGTATTCTCCTTGTCAGACCCTCCCAAAAGTGTCCCAGAGCCAGTGATGAATCCATCTATGAAAAGCTATGTCTGGGCTTACCTACATCCCTTTTCATACTGTCTGAATGTATATATTGTCTGTCCTATAATTGTGTCTTCATTTGTTTAACTTTCTATTACTTTTACATTCTCTGTCCACTACCTGGAGGATATGTAGGAGTGTCCTCTATTAGGCAGAACTCTATAAAAGCAAAGACCTATATCTTACTTATAGTCTAGTGTGGTATGGTAGAAACTTTGGACTTGGAGCAACAAGTTCTGGTTCTGCTATAGGGCACATCATCTTTCTTAGCATTCTTTGGGCACATCATCTTTCTTAGCGTTCTTTTTTTAGTTTCTTTGTTTGTAAAGTAAATGCTTAATAAACTTGTCCATTTGTTCTTCTTTCAGTATGAAGGACAACCACCACCTATCTCCTTAGTTATTTTGAGTACTCTTTTATTAGCCATTTTTGTGCAATACTTTCTTTAAATTCTGAAATTCATTCTTCTTGGAAAATGAAATAAGCAAAATAAATATTGAGACGCTTTGTCTGCTGTCATCACATGTCACCCAGTTTTCTCCAAGGAGTAATTCTGTCTCACCTTTGCTACTTCTCTTTAATCATTTTTCTTAGTTTTCTTTGAGAACTGTAGCCCATTCCTAATTTGAACAGTTCTGAGTCACCTAGCTGTCCTTTTTTGTTTTTTTAAAAATTCATTTGTATTTTTTCTTCATGATTATTTCTGTCTAAAGAATTATTTCATTCTTTTTTTTTTTTTTGCCATTTACTAAAATTTTATCTTTTAACTCAATTATGGGGAAAAACATTTTTTAACCTTCATTTTCTTTATGTTTGAAGCAAATTCTCCCTTCTTCCCTCTCCTCCCCTTTCCCCAAGAGAGCAGGCAAGCTG
Source organism: Gracilinanus agilis (assembly GCF_016433145.1). Classification (NCBI taxonomy): domain Eukaryota; kingdom Metazoa; phylum Chordata; class Mammalia; order Didelphimorphia; family Didelphidae; genus Gracilinanus; species Gracilinanus agilis. The sequence goes on along the minus strand of NC_058130.1, from coordinate 719,212,875 downwards.
ATAGAGATTTTACACGTATAATAGTGTCAAACATCTTCCTATTTAGTCCTTTTTTGAAAGAAAATTTGAACAAACTAAAGAAAAGTGAAGGTGTAAAGTGAAATATAGTATGTTTTGGTCTACATTCAGATTCTATCAATTCTTTCTCTAGAGGCAAATGACATTTTTCATCATGAGACTTTGAGGAATTTCTTGGATCACCATGTTGTTAAGAATAGCTAAGTTATTCATAAATGTTCATCATATAATATTGCTATTACTGTATACAATATTCTTCTGATACTGTTCACTTCACTTTGCATTAGTTCATGTAAGTCTTTCAAGCCTTTCTTAAATTTTCTTTCATGGGGGCAGCTGGGTAGTTCAGTGGATTGAGAGCCAGGCCTAGAGACGAGAGGTCCTAGGTTCAAATCTGGCCTCAGACACTTCCCAGCTATGTGACCCTGGGCAAGTCACTTCACCCCTATTGCATAGCCCTTACCACTCTTCTGCCTTGGAGCCAATACACAGTATTGACTCCCAGACGGAAGGTAAGGGTTTATTTATTTATTTTTTTAATTATCTTTCACATCATTTCTTATAGCACAATAGTAGTCTATTAAATCATGTACTGCAACTTCTTTAGCCATTCCCCAATTGATGGACATTGCCTGAGGGATGTTTCCAATTGCCACCTCACAAAGAACTGCTGTAAATATTTTTGCACAAACATATCCCTTTCCCCTTTTAAAAATCTCTCTGGGATACAGAGCTAGTAGTGATATTTCTGCATCACAAGGTATGCACAGTTTTAAACTCTTTGGGCATAGTTCCAAATCACCCTTCAGAATGGTTGGATCAGTTCACAACACCACCAGTAGTACATTAGTGTCTCAATTTTGCCATATCCCCTCCAGCAAGAATTTTATTCTTGAGAGGTTCCCATCTTTCCTGGGCTGACTTCCCCTGTTCTTTAGTCCTTGGGATTATACCTCACATTTCTCTGAATATTCTGAATTCTGTTCTCCTCCAACTCAGTTGCATGTCATACTTTTCCTGACTTTCTTCTGCTTTTCTACCACAAATTCCAAGGTGGGGTGATCACTGCTTCCCAAGGCTCCCATCATTTATAGCTTAAGCAATTGGTTCTTCTCTGTTGATAAGAATCAGATTCAGAATAGAATTTCTCCTTGTTTGTTCCACTACCTTTTGAAGGATGAAATTAGCAATAAGGCAAATCAAGAAATCAAGAAAAAACCTCTCTGTTTTTGTCCACGTGAAAGAGCTCTAGCAAATGTCTAAATGGTTTAAATCCTCTATCCCTATGACATCATATCTCTTACATTATAATCCAATTCTCAAGCTCCTTATTTATATTTCGTCCTTCTGTCTAGATTGCCTATAGTGTAGCTTTTTGACATTGACAGGGTACCTTTTGTTTCTGCTTGTCTTTATCTTCTCCCAGATGTTTTCTACCATTGCTTTCCTATTCTGGTTTTTAGCTTTCCTCACATGAATATATCTTCTTTTCTTTTTGAGTATATCTTCTTAATGTACAATAGTGCTATTCCACTTACACCGCTTTACCTATCATTTATTTTCTAAATAAAGAGCACCTTACTATGGTCCTAGATCCCTTCCAACCAGGTCTTACTTGGTAATTATCACATCAAATTTTCCTCCTCACAGCTATATTAGCTAGTTCGTCTTGCTTCTTATCCATACTTGATACATTTGTTTATAGACAATGGAAATGGAAATTTTATCTTCTGTGAACTTCTAAGTGTCTCTATCCTATCCACAAACCTGTCATGGGCTCTATTTTAAGACATGGTTCAGAAAACAAAATCCCATTCTCCAACACTTGTTTTCAACTTCTGAGTCCTATGGGAACCCCAAGAGCAGAAATCTAGGAAACAGTAAGGAAACTCTTCCCTTTCTTTATCCCTGAAGTTAAGAATACCAACTACTTCCCCTTAAGTCCTAGATTTTAGGCCACTGATCTCCCTCTCAGACACTTGAGTCAAAGTTTAGTTACTATTCCTAGGTTAGCTAGAAAGGAGTTTTAAAGTTCTTCTAATCCAACTTCCATTTTATAGAAGAAGAAACTAAGACATCCTGAGATTGTTATTTGCCCAAGGTTACACAGCTATTAAGTTGTAGAGGTGGAATTCATACTCAGATCTTCTGATATCAGGCCCAGGGCTCTCCTTTCAAGTATCCTACTGTTTTAGTTATATTTGATTTTTAGTAGTTGATTGGACTATCAGGGATACATTCCTTCAAAATCATTCCCTTTGTGCTAGCTTAGTGGTTCCTAAACTTTTTTGGCCTACCGCCCTCTTTCCAGAAAAAATATTACTTAGCGCACCCCCTGTCACATACTATCACTGCCCCCAAATATACCTGTGGCCATCACCGCTCCCCTGGATTGCTGCAGCACCCACCTTGGGGATTCCACTTTGGGAATCACTGCTCTAGCTGATCCCTTATTATACAGTTCACCTGTTGAATCACATGGTTTCATGATGTCCTTTCCTGCTTTGAGATTCTAGCATTCTACTTTTTACACCTTCCCCCAACTAAAAATCTCCTCTTGATACATGTGTCACCCAGTGGAATTGTTCATCGGCTCAGGGAGGGGGGAGAGAAAAGGGTAAGGAAAGAGCATGAATCATGTAACCATGGAAAAAATATTCCAGATTAATTAGTAAAAATCTCCTCTAGCGAAAGTTCTGACTATTGTTGAATAAATTGGTTCCTCTATTATAGAGTGATACTGTCTGTGATGGGTTTAGTGTAGAAATTGTGGAAAGAGATTGAATTAAGGGATTGAAACATTATTTGGATGGTCTTGATAATCTCCAAAATCTTAACTACTGCTTAACATTCTTGATTTCAATTCCAAATCTATCACTAACTTTGATAAGACTTTTGATTTAGTAAATCATTTCACCTCTCTACAGGTTCCATTTTCTCATTTGTGAGATGGAGACTTTTTTTTTTTTTTTTTTGGTAATGCCTGTTTTTGCCACCTTCCTGGAAATCATGTGAAATAAGGGGTATTTTAGGCCATACAGCCTAGAAAGCACTGTACAGATATCTGTACATAGGATTTTAAAGTCTAAAGGAATTTATTTATAAATATAAAATGGCCTAAGAAAATAGCAAGCACTGTATATAAAATCCTTGAATCCTTATGCTGGAGAAGACATGAGATGGTCATCTAATCTATTTCTTAGATGATTCTCCTCTCATACCCAAACTTTTTTCCCCTAGTACAGGAATTTCACTCTAATCTCTCCTTGATAACCTCGAGCTCCTTACATTGTTGGGCAACTCATTTGTCTGGAAGTCTTCTTACCTTGAGCCCAAATTTATTTCGTTGATGCTTAGCAAATGCTAATTGTTATTTGTTCAACATCCTTTTCTTCTCTTTATTTTTAGGAATCTGTATCTGTCCTAAATCTCTTCACTAGAATCCGGTAACTCCCCAACCCTGAACACCAGGACCACACTACATTGTACAGGGAAAAACCACTAATCAATGTGCATGGAACCCCTGTTATCAGCTGGAAGAGAAAAGGGGTAGGGTGGGTAGGTGGACCTGGAGAAACCTTCAAGATTCTTATTAAATACCTGATTGTGAACTCTGTTGAACAGTATTTGGAAAGGGGACAAGGTTGGGAGGAACCACTCAACTCTTAAGAGGAGCCCGTTCTTCACAAAGGGCAAACAGAAGAGAAACAAACTGGGCAGCATCTGCATTTCACACGCCAGACAGGATTGGTGTGGCCAAGACCAGCTCAACTTGAGAACAGGGTCGCCTTTTCTGATCCATTATCCCTGGGAAGAGATGAACAAGCTTACTTCCTTTTTTGTCATTATTGTATTCTGGGGGAAATAGGGACTGGAGGTCAGGGGAGAGGCAGGCTGTATGTGACCTTAAAGTCATGGCAGCCCCATACCCCTGTGTTTAAATGGACTGCTTTAGAAGTCAAGGCTCTTTGGGGCCAAACTTTCTCATGTAAAATGGAACAGGAGTTAGAAAACAGTAACTTTTCAAGGGATTTACAGCTGGAATTTGGAATTTCCAATCCCCCAGAAGGTGCCAAAGCTAGGAGTGATCATTCAGAAGGAGAGTGAAATGCCGTTATTATGTGTTCTCCAGTGCATGCCACATACTTTTTTTTTTTTAATAATTTTAAACTCTTCCTGCACCTGCTTTGGTAATAAATATACAAAGTGTAACCAAATAGAGGTTGCCTCCAAACCGGGCTACCTATGAGATCAAATAGCTTATCCATCCTGGTGGGTTTGGGAATGAAAAAAAAAAAGGGAACTCTACCAAGGAGTGTGGTTCAAGCTGTAGGGATGATTAAAAGAGGGGCATAGCTTCCTAGAGGAGTCAGTCTTTTGACCTATAGGGGTAGTACATAAGATTGACAGAATGTGCACTCACAGCAGTATTCTTGGGTAGGTATCAGGGAGAGAGAACGTTATCATGTGTAGTCCTTTGTATGTTATGGGAAACTAGTGTGTGGTCTGTGGGTAGAGTGAACTGAGCCCATCACTCCAGTCCATGTGTTGCCATTTCTGAGTGTGTGGGTCAGTCATCTGTCCATCCCTGATCTGGGTAAACCAGTGTATGGATTGTCAGTCAATGGATTGGGTGGTGGTTTTCACCGGGGCTGACATTTGAGTGCATATGGCCAGTTATCATGTTTTGCAGAGTGTCGCTGGTTTTGGCGTGGGGCCATGCCATAGAGGATGAGCCCATGATTGTCCCAATGATAGTATAGTTGCTGAGCCGTTGTTGGCCCAGCTAGGGATGGTCCAGGGAAGACTGCATGGCCCTGGTGGGCAGGGTGGGATGCATGATTCAATATGTTGTGTGGCCTTCAGGTAAATTGTCTTCATTTGGATCAGCTGCATGGCTTTTATTTGCAGCCTTTTTTTTTTCTCTTTGTCATGGCTTTGGTGCAATTGTCAAAGACATCATCTGCCTGAAATATTCCACTACTATAGTCAAATTATTTTTGTATGTGATGCACCATGATTTGTGTGCCACTCATCACAGTTCCTTCAGTAGTCTTGTAGGTATGGTTTGCATGGGATATAAAGTTATCTAGAATAATTCAATCAGCATGGGAGTATATCTAGACCCATTATCTTTAAGATTAACTTAAATGGCAGAGCAGTCCTTAGAAGAACAGTAAAGGTATTTGTTTGGGACCACAACAACTATAACATTCTCTGTGACGCAGTAACATTTTTCATTTTTGTAGTTACTCCATATCCAGTGATGCCAGCACTTGTGAGATCCTTTAAGAGAAAAGTTAATAACTGTACAGTCTCACCTGTGCAATGTTTGCTAGGTGTCATAAACCACTAAGGAGGCCCACTCAGAAGCCAGAGTGTGTAGTGCGCATTAGTAGACATAACATTCCATTGGTGTGAATGGACAGATGGGTTGAATATGATTGACAATAATGTTGTGGGGAACATCTCCCCTTATAAGATATTCATGGCATGAGAGGGACTCGCTGAAGGGCATGTACTGGAGAACTCCACTAATAAGGTACTTCACTTCAGTTGTGTTCATCTCACTCTACCTGTCCTCAGGGTCACTGGAGTGAGAGGGAGGAGCAGATAGAATTGCTGCAGGAGGCACGGCTGCTGAAGTGGGAAGCAGTGACTATATCTTGCTTGTAGCAGGTATGCCTTGTGCACTTCTGAATGGGAATCTGAATCCTAGGAGCTGGGACTTCTGGGCAGAAGCCTTGATTTTTTTGCTGCTGAAGCTCTTATCTTGACCTCTAGTGGGGTTTGCTCCGTTCCTGTCTCTGCTTTGGAAAGAGCCAAGAGAGCCTACCTGTATCAGCTTCTCTTTCACCAGGCCCTCCAGAAATGCCAGGGGCATCCGATAATCCAGCTCAATAGAGCAACCTGCATAGAATCTGTTGACTTGAGCATCCCAGCAGATGATGAGACGCCTGATGACTTGGCCAAGGCTCAGACATTATTTTCTGGTTCCATGGAGGGAGTTCCCATGCTACACACTCTTAACTGTAAATCCAAAAGGCCAAACAGCTCTACTGTACTTCAGTGTGGTGATCTGTGTAGGCAAGACAGCTTATACTGAGATTTAACCAGCCAGCTTAAAACAAAATGGTGACATCCAGCACTTTAAATTGTTTGAGGTTTAACAACCACCGAGGCCTCCATGGATACAGCAGAAGAATTCATCGCAACTCAATTAAAATGACTTTTTAAGGAAACAATATCATTGAGAATGTGACCCATTCAAAACTCATCTCTCTATGTCTCTTAGCCTTATGAGAAGAAATGACCAGTGTGTGAAAGTCTTAGCAGAAACGAGGAATGTTTGGTCTACCATAGCTATTGTATTGCCACGTAGGTCGTAGCACCACGTGTGTCAGAAAAAGGGTGGGGGGTTGGATGTTTTTTTTTTTTTTAAGGATGAGGTAATATTGGGTTGGATTTGCTATCAAAGAAAACAAGTTATTTCAAATTGTCATTCTTTTGGATGGAAAAAGAAAGAGGGCATCATGTGTTTATGAATCTGGACACCAGCTTTTTTTTTTTATCTTTATTAGATCAAAGCTTTTCAGAAAAGCATTTTTATTTTTCAGAGTGAAATCTTAGTTCTTTTGTTTCCTACTGGACAAGTGGGGTTCTTGGTGCTTTGAGTGGTACGGTGAGGAGGACCTGGGGAAGGGCAATTTATGTGGCTTTTAGCTTAAAGAATGAAAACATTGCTTCCACTCCCTGTAGTCCTTTACTCCTATCTATGTGCTAATCCTCAATCCTGCTGTACATTTTGCCTTCATCCCTGTTCCCTTTCCCCACTGTAACTGGATGTCAGTCTGTTCTGTCTCTTGTTTTCTCTGTTTTGGTTGTTCCTTTCAGTAGACCACCAGCCATGCAGAACACGTAGGTTCTGAGTGAAGAAGAGGTCAGTCAGGACCGTCGGGGTAACAACTCCTGATTAATGACCCTAGTGAAGAACAATCTCCTTAAGAAAGAATTGGAAAATTTGGACCTGACAGATTGTAGAATAATGTATGTTCTTAGAGCTTTAGGCAAGAAGATCTTTGAAACCCAGTGCCTGGCTCTTCCTCCTCCTTTTACCCTTTTGACAGTTCTTTAGCCACCCCAGGTGTTCCTGTTGTGGCCTGTAAGAGCTGTTGAAGCCAAACTACCAGTTGAGCCTTTCAGTCTTTTGCCTTCCCCTTCCATGCCCTCTCCTGTCTACCTTTTACGCTGGAATGACATGGCCTAGACTTCTGTGACTCATGTAGAAATTAGCAGCCTGTCACAGCAGTTCCTACCTCAGAGGTTTAAGCCAGTGAGGGCCTGTTCTTGGAGTAGGAAAGAGCACTGAGCCTAGGTGGGGGGAGATTGGGGAAAGTAACTGACTTAAGTTCCAGGAGAGGTGCCTTCCCCACCCATGCCCTGAATTGCAGGGTACTTTGAAAATCCCAGATTGAAAGAGATGTGAGAAACCAGAAAACCATCCATCTCCTCTAGGGTCCAGATGCTCCCCTACCCTAGCTGTGCCATTGGAAAGATTATGGCAGAGCAATTGTAAACATTGTTTATTAAGTAGAGCTGAAAGCTGGCAGGAGACAACATTGAGGCGGAGAAAAAGAGAGTTTTGCCAATAAGTCAGGGTTTTCTTGGCTTAATAACTTGAGAGCCAATCCCCAATGCCTTAGGTTACAGTTAAAATGCCCAACCAGGCCTCACCTTTCTCTTAGGTCTACACTGTGTAGCTCCTATGCTAAAAAGAGAATGTTCAAAGCACAGGTGAGAATTTTATTTGGATTGGAAAACTCTGCTTTTTGAAAAAATGTTTCCTTTGCTCTGTGACTTTCCTTGAGCCCTCCCTTATGTGTGTCTATGTGTGTACATATGTATTTGTTTGTGGTGGGGTTTTTTTTTTTTTGTTGCTGTTTGTTTCACATGTTGAAAATCAACTCATGATTTTCATAAAACTCAGCCTCAGAAAAGCATGAGGAGCATAGTAAAAGGGAATAACCAGCTAAGTCTCCAGTTTTCCAAGTTGTTGTTTTTCTTAATGGCTGATGAATGTGCAGATTTTTTTCATGCCTCTTAAAAGTTTTATTTTTAAAATCAAGCATGATTAAACTGGACAGCTCAGAATACAGAATTTTATCCCACACCTAAGTAGAGGCAGAAAGAGCATCTCAATGGAATTAATCTCTCACCCAAGCCTCACAGCCTTGGGAAGAAAGGCCATTGAAGCCTGTGAGTTCTATTCTAGGCCCAGTTGTCATTCACAGTCAAGAATCCTTAGGAAAGTTTAACTTCCCAAGGGCACCAAAGAGACTTTGCTGGGGGAAGAAGTATGTGAGAGAGAGAAAGAGTGTATGTGTGTATGTGTATGTATGTGTATATACATATATATTTTTTAGTTTTTGTTTTGTTTTTTCAATGGTAAAACCAACTCCCGCCTTGTCCCCATCCCCTGCCCTGTGCAGTTGCCAAAGGAATTCGACAAGTTCAGGGAACTGCCCTCAGAAAAGGTATCTCACTGGTAACGTGTGTTTGGGGTGGGAGGGGGAGCTGTATGCATGCCTAGATCTGTGCATAGAATCTTGTGTCATTGATTGTGTGAAACAATTGGCCGTCCAGTGTCTGCTGAATTCAGCTTGTAAATGAGACAACAAAAAAGCGAAATATTGTATTTTCCATGTATGATCTGTGGCATTTCTAAATTGTACAGTTTTGAGATGGTTTGGGGAAGAGTGGGGAATTTCTTCTCCCAGAATTTATACAGGCCAGTCCACAGAGCGGGAGGCTTGTCCCACATGTTGCATCAAAAAGTGGAGAGTATATATTGAGAGAACAATGTAAGTTTTTCATGTAAAGCAATGTAACTGGCATTAAACAAGTTGTAACTTTAAGCTTGACCCTGTCTCTTTGTCAAAAACTTGACATGTGGGGCAGCTGGGTAGCTCAGTGGAGTGAGAGTCAGGCCTAGAGACAGGAGGTCCTAGGTTCAAACCCGGCCTCAGCCACTTCCCAGCTGTGTGACCCTGGGCAAGTCACTTGACCCCCATTGCCCACCCTTACCAATCTTCTACCTATGAGACAATATACCGAAGTACAAGGGTTAAAAAAAAAAAAAAAAAAAAAACTTGACATGTGAATCCTATCCCCCTTGACACTTCTAGGACACCAATTCCTTATCCCCAATCATCCTCATTTCTGAATGGCCCACACCAGTAGGTAGACTGGTATAATGCTTTTTATGAAGTGAACTGACAGCCTTCATGCAAAACCAGTACTGTGTTCCCTTAGGCAGTGTGCTCTGGGATCCTAGCTCTTGTCTCCCAGAAGAGCTATGACCCTTCAGCCTAGACATTACCAAGGGAAATATGTCCCATTTAATCCACATTTATTGAGCAAGCACTGTATGCCAGGCCCTGTACAGAAGCCCTTTCTTCCCTCAGAGAACTTGCCTTCCATAAAGAGAAATAGCATGTGCTCATATAAGTATATTCTTAACATATGCCACGTAAAAGATAATTGGGTTGAGGTGTAGTTGTAGTGCCAGAAATTGTTGGACTGGACTGTGAAGGAAACTAGGGCTCCCAAGAGGCAAAGGTAAAGAAGAAGTGCATTCCTGGGAAGGCAGATGGTGGCTTAGATGGTGAAGAAAGAACTTTAAGATGACACATTTGTTTGAGCCTTGAAAGGAATTTATCTGGTGACAAAGTAGATATTACACAGTATCCCAGTGAGGTTGATAGTGAAAGTGTCCTTCCCATTTCAGAAGTGAAAGAAACTAAAGGGAAATGGCTGGCCCAAATAACAGAGCCAGGAGTTAATAGGATTTATCCAAGCATATCAAGAAAACCAAAGACGGCATCCCTGAAGGGAAGGTCCACGTCTTTTAACTATATTGAAAACCAAATTTCAGAGGATCAACTAGCATGAAGTTCCTACTTTGTGCCAGGTATCAACATTGACAAATGACAAAATTTTTCCATAGCCAGCTCCTCTGCCTTCACCAGAAGAAAGTTCCTAAAGGAACCTCCACCCCAGAAAGCCCCAGGCATGCTTCGCTTCATTCCATCTCCAACAACCTCTTCCCTGACTACCATGTTCACTGTGTTGAGATGAGATTTGGACCCAAGTGTCTCCTGATTTCAAAGTCAATGCTCATCGTGAGATAATATGTAAAATGCTTTACAAATCACTTGTATCTGCCAGGGGCTATGATGACAGCCTTGTAGAGAATCACCAAATGGACAGACTCCTACCAGTGCAGGTTGGTCTTAAGAGTTACGCAGACCACTGAGGGTAAATGGCTTGCCCATAATTACACAATATGTATCCAGAGCAGGATTTTAGCCTACAGCTTCCTGATCTCAAACCTAGCATTCTATCCATTATGCCAAGTTGCTTCATAGCTAAATGCCAGCTAATTAGTCTAGTGCCCTCATTTTACAGATAAGAAAACTTAGGCCCATAAGAGGTAACGAGGCATGGCAGTTATTCAAAACTTCAACTCCAAAGTTCTTGGATTTTTTCATGGAAGAATCCTATTAGGTCAGCCCTAGAAGAAGAAAAGACATCTCTCCCCTTCTCCAGATTCACAAAGAGAATATACCACCTCCTGGGGATGGAGATGTTTGTTTTTAGATAAAGGAGGGAAGATGACAGGAATCTAATAGTTGAGAAGGGGGATATTCAAGGCTTTAGGTTTAAAATTCAAATATTAAGCATCAACTCTAGCCAAAGCTCAGTTTCACTTAATGGATGAGAAAAAAGATAATACTAAAACTAGTTTATAGTCTCATAAGTGGATAAAATATGTCAGCACAGTGCCTGGCACATAGTAAGTGCTTAATGCATGTTTAGTAACTGATCCCGATAGCCATAAGACACAATGTAATGCGAAGTGGCTAACAGAAACTTTTTGCTTCTGTAATTTCTAACGGTCACAAAAAGTCAGAAGTCTTAGAATCTTCAGAAAGTCAGTTGGAACTTGAAGCTATAAATAGAGGTGAAGTTCCAACTGATGAGACTTTTGCCTTTTGGCTTTCGCTGTGGCTAGAGGCTTTTGCTTTGGTTTAGCCTGTGGGCTTTGGCCTTTCAGCTTGGCTTTAGCCTAATTGCTTCAGCCTTGGCCTGTGCTTATTTTGTCTTGGAGAAATTTAGACCTATCTCATTTCTCTGGACCTCTCCCTGATCTCTCCATCTACAACCCTCCCCTTCCCCTGAATTTCCTTTGTGCCCTGGGTGGAAGGGAGGGCCTGGTGATTGGACATTGTGGGTTTAGTTTCTATAGACAAGTACAGTATCCTCAAATAAGTTACCCCTAGTTTTAGTGATTTGATAAGGACTTTACTTAAAAGGCAGTCAAATCTTCCTGACTGGGAGAGCAGGCTCTCTCTGTCTAAACTCTCCTGCAACCCATCCCCACCATCACCCCTCTCCCTAGCAGCAGTTAGAAAACCCTAAACCCCTCTCCCCTTCTGACTGACCCTGATAGTAATAAATCCCCTTGTTACCTATTCAAACCCTCTGGTGAATCATTGTGTCGAAAATTAAGACAAGGGTTGAAGGGGAAGGAATCATTTTCTTTTATTTTCTTGAGGGAACTGTGGGCATCCATCTTGGCAAGAAGTGGTTACCCGAGACTTCCTCCTACTAACAGTTTCTCTGGCAGGGAGGAGCCCCTTCGATTCCTCCCTGGAGGAACTTTGGAAACTGACTAGAGAAGCACTCCAGCCTGAGTTAAAACATTTCTGACTGGCCCAAACTCCTTTACATCATAGGGATACCTTCTCTGCTTGAAGGGTCCAGCCTATTTCCCCAATATCCTCTGTCTCTAGCCTCTAGTCTGTTTTTAAGCTGCCTCTCCTGAATACCCCACCTATTCCCTCACCATCCAATATACAACCTCATTCTTTCCCTACATTCAGCCATTCCCTCTTCATTCCTCTACCTAATACCTATCTCACCTTTAATCCCTCCTTTTATTCAAAGATTACCTTACTACTTGATAACATTAATTGGCGAGCAAAGTTAACGAACTACCTAAAATCTATCTGATCCAACCAAAATGAAGTTAGCTAGGGTAACATTTATCCTATCTAGCATCTCAATGATTTCTTGGTCCCTAATGCAGGGTATGGTAGATTTTTGGTTTATAAGGGTCCCTAATTTCATGCAACAACTACTGAACATCTATGATTATTATAAATGGTGTGCTCTGACCCTGGCTGAATGTATTTGCTTCATCCCAACAGCCATAGCCATAATCCTAACAATCTGGCAATTCCTTATGGTCTCAAAAAATGTTTTCTAACCTGTGGCAATGGTTTAACTCAGTTATTTCACAAGAAAAAAGATACTGATTCTGGGGAATTAGTAGATAACATCAAACTACTATTCCAAGTACTAAAACAGATAAGGGAAGGAAAGGAACTGGCAAACACACAATTCTCCAGCTAGAGATTGTGGAGTCCAAATACCTAGGGAATAACAACACCACTAACAAATCAAAGCCCAATAACAACCAACCATCTGCAAATTCCATAGTCTCTCTTTTACCAATCATAGATTGAATCATCGTGCAGCCTGGGGAAGGGGTGGTACACGTAAAAACATATAAAGCATTCACCCTGATATGGAGGTGCTATGGTGGTACTCGTAAAAACATATAAAGCATTCACCCTGATATGGAGGTGCTAAAGAGATGCTTTCCAAAATTTTTTAAAAAAAACATTCAAAAGTATTAAAGAATTAAAAAGTTCACACTATTCAATCCCAGTTTCAATGATGTGGAATTTCTTTTAGGGGAATTTTACTCTTCCTCAGAAAAGGAAAAATTCCTAAATGAAACGAAGACAAACCCAAATTTAACAGCCTGGCCATTAGTCCACCAAGACTTAGATTTTACCCAACATGCAAACCTTATGTACCTGATTCAATGTAGGACAGATTTATTAGAAGCAATGAGAATCCATGCAAAAAGACCAAATTCATGGCAAAAATTTGAAAAATTAAGACAGGGAGAAGAGTAACATTCAAGTAGTTTCCTCAATAGAGTAATTGAGGCAGCAGAAACAATCCTAGGATTATAAGATACACATGCCTAGGACACCATAGATCATATCTGTAGGTAATTTGTAAAGGGAACATCAATCCCAATACAAAATTACTTTAGGCAAAACTGTCCACAGTGGGAATCACTGCCACTGAAGGATGTAAGACAGCATGCTTCCTATATCCATGATTCAAAGCAGAAGGAAGCAAGGATAGCAAGACAGACTGACTCAGACAAAGACGAACTGATCGCAGACTTGAAAAGACAGTTGAAACAAGTAAATCGAGAAAAAGAAATTGAGGAGGTAAAAAAATTTGCCCTCCAAACCAGTAGGAGCCATAATCAACACAGGCAATCTACAATTAACACCCAAAGAACAAAACCATCTTCCCCTTGCTGTTACCTTTGTGAGAAGATAGGCCATATTTTAAGACTTTGTAGATTTAGACAACAAATTGATTTTTCCAAAAATGGCAATTATAATCAAAGAGACAGAGGTATGAGAAGGACCTATTACAACACAAAATGGTCCAAAAACAATAATGATACAAAGAAAAGTGAGGAAAGCAAACATGATGGTTCGTGCTGTAGCCATGCATGCAAGAAATTTAGTCAATCCCCATCCCTAGAAGAAATGGAAAGATACATACAGATGGGAATGAAGCCAAAGTCATTAAAAATCGAGGTTCCTAATTCAAAAAGCTCTAATAATTATAATTTGGGTGTAAGAATATGTAGTCTGAGTGGGGAAAGTAAAATTGAAAAACTGGGCAAAACAAAATGGGTGTCTCAAGCAAGCTACACAAAATATAAAGATATGTCTGTGGTAGATAATCAACAATGGGAAGAAATAATGCAGAAGCACAAATATATGGCAATAGTAAGGATGACTATATAAGAAATCAGCTTTCTCATTCCATCACAAAAACATTGGATGAATAAGGATCATACAAGTACTTGCAACAGCTTGCATCAAAAAGCTTTGCAATCTTGTTCAAAGTCATCAAAACCTCAAACTCCTCTCTTTATTCCAAGTCTAAAACAATGGGGCAGCTTGGATAAAGAACATAATGGCAAGGATTTACAATGTTTCCAGAAAGGAATGCATTTAGTAACCTTGGAGGAGTTAGTTGAATCCCATTCACTTGCTTCAGACACAATGTCACAGAAAGAGGTTAGAGAGCAATCAAAACAGTATGTTGGCAAAGATTTAACTTTGAAAGTGCAACCCATTGAGTTGCAGGGTGCTGGCAGCTGTTTAGGAAATTCTACATCCACCTTTCTCAACCCCTTAGCTGAAGAATTCCAACCTGAAGCTTGGGGAAGAGAAAGGGAGCAGTTGTCTTCCCCAGTAGCCAGTGAGCTTGCTAATAATAACATCAGCAATGAAGCTTGTTCAGTGATTGAAGACAAAACACATCTGACTTCACACAAACTTCAGGGCAAGATAGGGAACATCAGTCAGCTTTTAAGTCAGTAGTCGTACCAGAGGTGTTGAAGGGAACACAAACTATCTACCATACATTCCCGAATACAACTGATGGAAAAACTTCTGATTTGGGGCTTGACAGTTCTCTAAATGTCAGAGTGGACGGTGAATCAAATCAAACCTCCATTTCTGCAGCCCTTAGCAAAGCCAACATGAAATCTGCACAACTGATAATGACTCTCCAACTTTCAATGAGAGAGAGCTTACTCTTTAAGCCTGCTTTCTGTTATTCTGATTCTGAACTTAACTTGCCTGATGGTGCTACAGGAAGTTCTAGTTTAGATACAAATGACCATACGCAATACTGGGTCGATATTAAGGGTACACACAAAACTGAGGATTCTTTATTACCCCTAGTACCAGTGAAGTCCAATGACAGTGAGGAACCACTAGTTACCTTAGAAATTGGGGCGGGGGGGGTACACTATGAAGGACTATTAGACACTGGTGCAACTTGTTCCATTTTACGCAAGGTACCCGAAGGATGTCAATATCAGGGTAGTTTGAGAGTAAAAAGAGCTTCTGGGATAGCCCAACAAGTCCCGAAGCTAAAAGTTAAAATGATAAAATTCAGCCCTCTAACTCTTGAACACAACTTTTTATTGATGCCATCATGTCCTTCGAACCTCATGGAATTAGATCTCCTATGTAAATTGGCTGCCACCATCCAATGTCAACCAGATGGACAAATTTATCTACACCTGCCCAAGAGATCTCTAAAACACCATCCCATTTTATTTTTAGACCCATGTAGTGAGGAACCCACTTACCAATCAAATGACATCTATAAGGTTCCTGATGATATTCCTGATTATGTGTGGGCTAAACATTCTAATGAGGTGGGCAGGATTTTATCTGTGGAACCAGTAAAAATAGAGGTAAAAGAAGGTTTACCTCCAAGAATTCCTCAGTTCAGACTTAGCCAAGAGGTGATAGAGGGAGTGAAACCCATCATAGAAAGTTTATTGAAGCAGGGTATACTAAAATATGGCTTTTCACAATATAACACCCCAATCATGCCTGTAAAGAAAGCCAAATTATCTCCTGCTGGGAAGACTCAATGGCATTTAGTACAAGACCTCAGAGCAATAAACAACCATGTGCAAAAGACCTATGCCGTGGTACCGAGTCCATCACAAGTCATAGCAGCAATATCACCTGAAGCTGCTTGGTTTACTGTTCTGGACCTGAGCTCTGTGTACTTCTCTGTTCCCCTGCACAGAGACAGCCAGAAGCTGCTCCCTTTTACATGGGAAGGCAAATCCATCCAATGGACCCGTTTGCCCCAGGGTTTTTCAGATTCAGCTTCAGTCTTCTGTCAAATCCTACAGAGAGACCTTGAGTTGATCATTTTCCAAGATAGCAAAATGGTACATTATGTTGATGACATCCTGCTATTGTCACCATCTGCTGAAGTCTGTTATAAGATAGTGTACACTTAATTAAAGAGCTAGGCAAAAGGGGCCATAAAATTTGCAAAATGAAACTTCAATTTGTAATGAAAAAAGTAAATTATTTAGGATTCATATTAGAAAAAGGCTCCAGAAAAATTTCCCAAAAGAGAACACAAGATATACAAAATTTGAGTTTGCCTAAGACCAAGAGGCAGCTCAGAGCAATTATAGGAGTAATAAGCTTCTGTAGAAACTGGATTCCAGGTTATGCTCTCATCGCAAAACCACTAATAGAGCTAACCAGGAAGGAAGTTCCAGAACCATTAAAACTATCAAAAGACCATGTCCATGCTATAGAGAAATTAAAATCACTTACTCTATCAGCTCCAGCCCTAGGAATCCCTGATCATGATAAACCATTCCTCCTTTATGTCCATGAGGATAAAGGGATAGCCTCTAGTGTTCTCACTCAGTCATTCGGGAATACCCACCAGTTGCCTATTGTAGCTTGAAATTAGATTTAGTAATCTGTGGCATGCCAAGCTGTTTAAGAGTTATTGCTGCTGTAGCCATCATGATTAGAAAAACATCATCCTTGGTATTAGGGAGTGAACTAAAAGTATTTTCCCCACACTAGGTGGAATCTACTTTAAGAAACACCACACTACAAGCATTCACCTCCCAAAGAGTATCACAATACCAAGCAATCTTGTTGGCTAATGAAAACATAACTTTTCACTGGTGCAAAAACTTAAATCCTGTGACTCTAATCCCATATTTACTTCTGGAAGGAGAATCCCCACTTAACCTTTCTGTGCCCCTGCAGTGGCCCAAAGACAGTCGCAAAATAGTTGGTCTGCTTCGAAATTGTACGTGTTAAAATTAATGGTTTGGCTAAATATATGAAAATTATAAATCTTTTATTATAAAGTAGAGAAATACGAAAGAGTAGAAAAGATATTAACCTAAATATTATTGCAGTGCTTGGCTCAGCCAGGACTTGTTAACTTTCAATCAGAATTAAACTATCTCCAGAAGACAGGAAGGTAAAACCAGTTATCCACTCACCCAAGACAGTGACTGGAGCTGAAGGTGACTCCTGAGACTGACTTTCTTCTTTGAGCTGACCTTCTTCTTGAATCCGACTTCCTTCTTGGAGTGACTCTTTTCTTAGAGTTCACTCTCTCCTTCTTGGAGTGACTCTCTTCTTAGAGTTTACTGTCTCCTTCTTGGAGTGACCCTCTTCTTGGAGTTCACTCTCTCCTTCTTGGAGTGACCCTCTTCTTGGAGTTCATTCTCTCCTTGGAGTGACTCTCTTCTTGGAGTTCACTCTCTCCTTCTTGGAGTGACTCTCTTCTTAGAGTTCACTCTCTCCTTGGAGTGACTCTCTTCTTGGAGTTCACTCTCTCCTTCTTGGAGTGACTCTCTTCTTGGAGTTCACTCTTTACTAGCTTCCTTCACCAGACCTCCTTCATGGCTTTTATGGTGGTTTCCTGTCCCGGCACCTTTTCACAAAGGCCAATCACAGCTTCCAAATTGTCTGAGTTCTCACTCAGAAGTGAGTGGGGGCAGCCAAGTCTAGAGATGGGAGGTCCTAGGTTCAAATCTGGCCTTAGATTTTTTTTTGGCTGTGTGACCCTGGGCAAGTCACTTAACCCCCATTGCCTAGCCCTTACCACTTTTCTGCCTTGGAACCAATACAGAGTATTGATTCTAAGATGGAAAGCAGGGTTTTCAAATAAATAAATAAATAAATGGATAGATAGATAGATAGATAGATAGATAGATAGATAGATAGATAGATAAATGAAAGTTGATCAAATAATTAAAAGATGAGTGAGTTATTGACTTGTATATTACAAGATAAGAGAGTTGACGGGTCAAGGGTTTTGTCTTTAGAGAAGAGGTTGTTCTAAAAGGAAGGGGAAATATTAATATCTACCTAAGTTCTTGAAAATATTGGGGTGAAACACTTCTTATGTGAAAGACATAGATTATATCTAGTTTGAGATATCTAATAGGCAATTGGAAATTCAAGAATGGAGATCATCTGAGGAGTTATGCCTGGATAAATAGATTTGAGAATCATCAGCATAGAGATAATAAAATCCATAGGAGCTGATGAGACTACCAAGTGAAGTAGTATGGAGGGAGAAGAGAAGAGGGCTCATGATGGAACCCTTTAGAATACCTACAGTTAGCAGTCTTAGGACCTTAATGAGGTTTGTTATAAAAGAATAAGGGGTAATCTCTATACTACCACTATTGGGCTGGGTTTTAGTAGTAGTAATCTGAGATATTAATCTGAGGGAGCTTTGGTTTGGTTTCCCTGATGGCTGGTGCAGGGACACCCGAGTCCTGCCACCCAGCTGGATGGTATAATAACTGCCCTTTTTTTATAACAGTGCCCAGGCAGGATCCCTAAAGTTCAATGGATGGGTAACCCTTTCAGGTCCCACCTGGGGTTGATTGATTATTGGTATTGGGCTCTATCAGCCTTGAATAATGTTCATCTGACTGTGTTGCTCCCTCCCCAGAGTGGTGATGGAATAACTACTCCAGGAAGGTAGTTAATAACTTTATCTGTTGTTTAACAAGGGAAAGGAATGATTCGGTAATGGGTTGGGGAATAGGTGACCCTATCACTAAATCTATGACAATAATCCCTCAGGACTGTAGGCTGTTCAGTAATGCTGGGCTTGCTCTTCACCTCCTCTGGCTCAGCCTGGCCACAGCCAAACCAGAGTAAGCAAACTGTTTAGATGACACAAATGTTGATGATGGTTTCTCTCAGCTTCTTACTGCTACTTGTTTGCTATAGCCTTCAGGAAATTCCACCCTTCATCACCCTCTTCTTCTTCTCCTACCCCCTTCCCGGTTCCACCCCCCCCCACCCCCAGGATACCTAAATATCTAGGGATGGTTTAGGTGCCTAAATATCTAGCGATTCAGAGAGAATCAGAGGATCCACAGGTCAATCAATGTTCAAGATCAAATGTCCAAGGCAAGAGTTTAGGTAAGGCTCAGCCAAAGCAAAGCCAAGGTCCTCAAAAGACAAGGAATCTAAGGGGTTCCTGTCAGGGGACTACCAGGGTATTTATATCCTTTCTGGCCAACTGCCTTTCCTCCTGTCCTCATGGCCTCTGGGAACATTCTGATGTCCAACTGTCTTCACCTGTCAATCAAGGTGAGACTCTCAACTCCCAGAGTTTGATTATGACAGGTTCCAGTAAAGGAAATTCAGAAGGAAGAATCCCAAAGCTAGGCAGGGAATCAGGAAAGCCTGATGTCCCAAAAACCTAGAGAGAAGAGAGTAGCACTACTTGCAAAGAGGGCAAAGAGAACAAAGGGCAAGAAAACGCAGTCGGATTTCACAATTAGGAGATCACTGATACTTTGGGGAAGGCAGTTTTGATGGAATGATGAGGTTGAAAACCAGATTACAGGCAATTAAGAAGAGAATCAGAGAAGTGGAGTCTCCTGTTGCAGATGGCTTTCTCAAGAAGTTTAACTATAAAGGGCAGAAGAGACATCAGATGATAGCAGGGATGGAAGGATCAAATGAAGGCTCTTTGAGGATGGGGAAGACATGGATGTGTTTGTAGTAGTAGGGAAGAAATAAGTAGTTAGAGATTGAAGTTTAAGTGAGAGGGAATGACAGAGGAGAAAAATCTGATGTAGATGGGACAGAATAGCAAGGAATAGGATCGTCACTTCATGTGAATGGGGCAAGGGAAGAGAGAGTGATAGAAGGCATCTCTATGAGATGAGATGTGGACAAGGAGGGAAGAGGTAGCTCTTGGTGAAAGGGTTCAATTTATTTTTTCTTTGTAAAAATGTTAGGCAAGGCTCTCAGCTGAGAAGATCTGAGAAAAGAAGTTGAGGGGTTTGAGAAGGTATGAAAAGGCTTGGAAGAGTTGTTATGGAAGGTGGGATAGTGAGTTATAGATAAAGGCTGCTAAGCAGTCTTGAGAGCCCAATTGAGTCAATTTGTAGTGACCCTAGTCAGAATGGTTGCAGGATTTTCTCTACTTTCATTGGCAGCACGAGCATAAGAGTAAAAGTAAAGGATATTGGGAATGATCCAAGGCTGAAGTTTGGAAGGGTATATAACTGGCAAAATGATAAGGGGGCCAGGGATGCAAAAGAAAACAGTGTTGAGTGGAACTGATTAACTGAGGAATCAAAATGAGGAAGAAAGGAGAGTGGCTAGTACAGAGATGATGACCTGGGAGAAAACTGATAGCTTGAGGGACTGAAAGTCAAGTTATGGACAAAGAATCGGGTTTGGTATAGGAAGGCATAGGAAGATATTGATGAGATCAATAGAATATCCAGGTAGGAACCAAAACTTGCCATAGAGAGATCTTGGGGCCAAGCCAGTTCTCTTTGGAGAACTTCAGATGTGCAGAATATCTTAGGAAGATGAACTCCTCTCTCATCTGGGACTGAGCAGTTTTCTTTGGTTTGCACTTCCCTGTTGTGTTATTTTTTTTAATCTCTATATATTCTCTTTAAGATGGAAATTTTTTTATCTTTGAAAAATTTATTTAATTGATTAATTTAGGATATTTTCCCATGGTTACAAGATTCATGTTCTTTCCCTCTCCTCCTCCCACCTCCTTCCCATAGCCAACACGCAATTCCACTGGGTTTTACATGGGTCCTTGATCAAGACCTATTTCCATATTATTGATATTTGCACTAGGGTGATCATTTAGAGTCTACATCCCCAATCATATCGACCCATGTGATCAAGCAATTGTTTTTCTTCTGTGTTTCCACTCACAGAGTTCTTCCTCTGAATGTGGATAGCGTTCTTTCTCATAAGTCCCTCTGAGTCATCCTGGATCATTACATTGCTGCTAGTAGAGAAGTCCTTTACATTGGATTGTACCACAGTGTATCTGTCTCTGTGTATATGGTTCTCCTGGTTCTGCACCTTTCACTCTGCTTTAAGATGAAATTTAATGAGTTCCAAGGAGTTTGCAGCATGCAAGGACATAGAGGAGGCCAGGTCTCCAACAAACACCTAATGGGGGTCTTAGAAATGCATTAATCTACAAACTACAAAACACTTTTCACACAAAAAAGTAAGATCTAAACTAGAAAAACAGGAATTGATCATGGGTAGACTGAGCCAATAGGATAAAAATGACAATTTTACCTAAATTAATTTACCTATTCAGTGCCACCCCAATAAAACTACCCAAAAATTATTTCATAGAGGTAGAGAGAAAAAAAGTTCATCTGGAAGAACAAAAGGTAAAAAACAACAAAGGAATTAAAAGGAATATGAAGAAAGGTGGCTTAACTGGACCAGCCCTCAAACTGTCTGATAAAGTGACAGCCATCAAAACAATCTGGTACTGGCTAAAAAAATAGAGTACTAGATCAAAGGCACTCAGCATGCAGTAAGTAGCAAATGATCATAGTAACCCAAAGATCCAAGCTTTTGGAAGAACTCACTATTCAACAAACTGCTGAGAAAACTGAAAGACATTCTGGCAGAGGGGCAGATGGGGGCTCGGTGGGTCCTGGGTTCAAATCAGACCTCAGTCACTTCCTAGCTATGTGACCCTGGGAAAGTCACTTAATCCTCATCTAACATTTATTACTCTTCTGCTTCTGAAGAATACACAGTATCGATTCTAAGACAGATGCTAAGGTTTTTAAAAAACAAAAACATTTTGGCAAGAAACTAAGCACAGACCAACACCTCATACCATATATTAACGTAAAGTTAAAGAAATAAAAGGTGATGGGGCAACTCAGTAGCACACCAGACCTGGAGTTGGGAGACCTGGGCTCAAATCTAGTCTCAGACAAGTCACTAAACTGATAGCCTGGCTCTTGCCAGTCTTCTTTTTTAGAATCGATTCTAAGAAGTTAAGGAGGAAAAAAAAAAAAAAAGAAGTTAAGGAGGGAAGGGGGAGAGAGAGAGAGAGAGAAAGAGAGAGAGAGAGAGAGAGAGAGAGAGAGAGA
>NC_058130.1:719172511-719186020 GCF_016433145.1 Gracilinanus agilis | reverse complement strand
CTTTCTTTCTTTCTTTCTTTCTTTCTTTCTTTCTTTCTTTCTTTCTTTCTTTCTTTCTTTCTTTCCTTCTTTCTTTCTTTTAAAACCCCTACCTTCTGTCTTAGAATCAATACTGTGTATTGGTTCCAAAGCAGAAGAGCAGCAAGGGCTAGGGAATGGGGGTGAAGTGACCTGCCCAGGGTCACACAGCTTGGAAGAGTCTGAGACCAGATTTGAACCTAAGACTTCCCATCTCTAGGCCTGGCTTTCCATCCACTGAGCCACCCAGCAGCCCCCTTAACTTGGTCACTTTCTTTTTTTTTATTGAAGTTTTAATTTAATTAATTAATTTGGAATATTTTTCCATTGTTACGAGATTGATGTTTTTCCCTCTCCTCCAATCCCCACATCCCCCATAGCCGACACACAATTCCACTGGGTTTTACATGTATCATTGATCAAGACCTATTTCCATATTATTGATAATTACATTAGAGTGATCATTTAAGTCTATATCCCCAATCATATCCCCATCAACCCATGTGATCAAGCAGTTGTTTTTCTTCTGTGTTTCTGCTCCCACAGTTCTTTCTCTGGTTGTGGATAGTGTTCTTTCTAATAAGTCCCTCAGAATTGTCCTGGGTCATTGCATTGCTGCTAGTACATTCAATTGTGACACAGTGTATCAGTCTCTGTGTACAATGTTCTCCTGGTTCTGTTCCTTTCACTCTACATCAATTCCTGGAGATCTTTCCAGTTCACATGGAATTCCTCCAGTTCATTATTCCTTTGCTTAACTTGCTCACTTTCTACCTCTCTAGACCTCATACATTTATCTTCCATTCAAGCAGCCAAAGTAGGTCCAAGTACACTAGCCTTCTTGCAATTCATCTTGTGATACTCTATCTCTTCTCTTGCCTTTACACTGCCCATTGGGCTGTCCATCATGTCTAGGACTTCTTGACTTCTCTGGCTTCCTTCCAGGCTCAGCTCAGATCTTACCTTCTGCATTAGCCCTTTTCCCCACCGATTTACCTCCTCTTTGCCCCCGAATCAATCTTGTGTCTAAACCAGTGGTTCCTAAACTTTTTTTGGCCTACTGCCCCCTTTCCAGAAATAATATTACTTAGCCCCCTGGAAATATTTTTTTTTAATTTTAATAGCAATTAATAGGAAAGATAAATGCACCTGTGGCCATCATCACCCTCCTGGATTGCTGCAGCACCCACCAGGGGGCGGTGGCGCCCACTTTGGGAATCACTGGTCTAAACAGTCAATCAATTAAGTTTTTATGACAGTCAAGCAAAGTCAAGTGATAACAAATTTTTTAAAAACCCTCACTGTCCAGGTGTTCAAGGAGCTCACATTCTGACAGGGAAGACAATATCTAGATAACTAGAGTTGTGGGGAAGGGAAGGGAATAAGCATTTGTATAGCCAACTACAATGTGCTACAAACATTTTGAGAGCCCCTTAGCTGTGCTAATGTGAGCTAGGGATCAGAGATAGAGCCCTTGGCCTGAAGTCTGATTCCTCTTCTTGAGTTCAAGTCTGGCACTCACTAATGTGATCCTGGGCAAATCACTTCACCTTCTTTGCCTCAGATTCTTCATCTATAAAAATGAGCTGGAGAAGGAAATGGCAAACCACTCCAATATCTTGGCCAAGAAAACTGTAAATGGGGGTCACAAGGAGTTGGACATGCCTGAAACATGACTAAACACACTGTGCTAATCCATTTTCAATTTCTCATTTGGTCCTTACAACAACCCTGAGTGGTAGGTGCTTTTAGTATCCCTATTTTGCAGTTGGGGAAACTGAGGCAAACCAAGGGTAAGTGATTTGCCTAGGGTCACATGTCGAATAAGGTCAAAACTGAATTCAGATCTTCCTGACTCCATCATTATAAAGACATTTTGGTTGTGTCAGACTCTTCCTGACCTCATTTGGGGTTTTCTTGGCCAAGATACTGGAATGGTTTGCCATTTCCTTCTCTACTTCATTTTATAGATGGGGAAACCAAGGCAAATGGCTTAAATGACTTGCTCAGGGTCACACATAAGTGTCTGTCTGAGGCCAGATCTGAACTCAGGGAGAGGAGTCTTCTTGATTCCAGGCTCAACACTATCTGCAGAGCCAATTTATTTAGTTTATTTATATTTAAATATAAATATTTAGTTATTTGCATTGTATATTGTTGAACGAAATTAGATTCCAAATCCCTTGGGGGCAGGAATTATTTTTGTCTGCATTTCTTTGTATCCCCAATTCTTAGCACATTGTCTGTAGGCATTTAATGCATGTAGAATGCATTAGCACAAAGTATGCATTGATTAAAAGTTGGCTGACTTTTATGAGACACAGAAACCTTTCGGTGGAAATTCCTTTCTTTTGGAGTAATGGAATAAGGCACTGTAGGGAGTTTCTAGTTATTATTGGGCCTTGTCATTAATATAATTGCCTTTACAGTTCTTTATTTTATTTTTTTTTACCAATTACTACCTTTAATAGTTCTTGACAAACTCCTGTGACCCTTCTAATACCTACCCTGTAAAGTAATTAATTCAAAGATTATTCCCCTTCTATAGGTAGCAACAGTCTCATATTATGTAGTTGGTGTTTTCAGGTTTACAAGAGATGAAGTCAAAGGTGAACAAGACAGTAGGGTTTGGTCAAGGGTGCGTGGTGTGAGAATTAAAATTAATATTCAAATTCTCCAAGTATTATATTTAATAAGATTTATTAATAACAACTTGAAGTAAAAAGCTAGAGCAAAGAAAGAGCTAACCCAGCTGCACATATGGGAAAAGAGAGAAGGCGGGATTACCCACAACTATATACAAACAACGTAAGCTCACAACTTGGGGACAAAAGGTGAAAGGGATGCTGGGAGAATGTAGTTCAAAGGTACAACATTTTTATTTATACATTCAGGAATAAAGCTGGGAGCAGAACCCAGTATTATCAGTACCCAGTGGATTCTCCATGGTCCTTACAGTCACCAGCGGCTTTAATGGCACCCCCGACTAGACCAAGTTCCCTTTGTCTCATCCCTTCCTCTCTCTCTCTGGCTTAAAGGGTTTCTTCTTTGTTCCCTCTGCCTTCTAAATGGTAAAGTTGGCACTTTAATACCTGATGTGGTCACAAAAGCATATGATGTCCATGTCTCCTCCTCCCAAACCCCAGAAAGAATCATTGAGGATCCTTGCCCCATTTTTCCCCCATAGCCTTCCCAACTCTTCATAGCCAACTTGAGTCCTGAAAAAACTCGATGTCCCTCTCCTTTTCCCACCTGCACCTCCAACTCCCACTAAAAGCAGGCATTCTTAACCTGAAATCCTTGATTTTAAAAAAAAGTGTTTTAAAGAATAACTCAATATAATTTGTTTCCTTTTTATCCTTTGTATTCTATGCACTTAAAAACATTAGGCTGAGTTCATAGGCTTTACCAGACAGCCAAATGTGTCCATGAAAAACAGGAACAAACTTAAGAACCGTGACCCTAAAGAAATTTTAGAACCTCCTTTTTTTTTCCTCTTCCTTCTTCCCTTGAGATTTCAACATTTCAAGGAAGCTGAGGGTTTTCTTGCCCTCCTAGTGCAGCCCTAATGGTCCTTCTCTTCTTCCTGATAGTGATGAGTATCTCACTCTTCCGGGCCCTCGATGGGTACCCATCATCAAGCATGGCCTTCGATGGAAGTTGACGCCTATGGGACGAGATGCCATAGGACAGTGGTGGTATACAGGCCTGACTACGGAAATCGACCCAACTATCTGGTACAACATGGCTAAGCCCATCAACCGCCCAGCCTACAACCGATGGCATCAATCCTATATCCGGAGGGAGCAGCAGTTCCCCCCTGGTAAGGCCAGGACCCTCTCCGCTTGGAGAGCCTGAGCCGAGCTGATTAGGCAATCGAGCTTCCACCCCCATTTTGCCGAAGCCCAAAGAAAGGGTGAGACTCACCCAAGACCGGGTCAGAAGTTAGTGTCAGGACTGAGACGCCTACCCAGCTTTCCTAATTCTCAGTTCTGGAGTTCTTTCCATTATCCCAGTGCTCTGTCTGCCAGGGTCCAAGGTGGAAGGAACCATCCTCGTTTTCTCCTCAAGGGTAGAGGGCAAAATGGGAGGCTGGCCCTTGGGATTAGAAAGGAAAAAAAGCCTGGGGAGGGAAGGGGCCTCCCTCAAAGCCTGACATCTTCCTCCTTGATAGCCTACACCCAGCGTCTTCGAGAAAGTCCCTGGTTCGATCCTATACTCCCTGCCCAGTACATGGATTCCAACACCCGCTGGGGGAGCTTTAGGTGGCAGGACAAGCACTTCCCCGGAAAGGAGTTTGGTGAGTTAGAGCCAAGCAGGGAGGCCAAAGCTGGGGATGGACGGGCTGTAGGGGACAGCAGATGCTAACGTTACATCTGGGTTCAGAGGACCAAAGGTGGGAGGGTTGGCTGGAGGGAAGAGGAGCTGTCAGATGGGAGAGGGTCATCGTCAATCTATGCCCTACTCGGGAGGGCCAAACCCTGTCTGGGTCTAGGTCTGGGTTCAAGTGTCTCCAAGGTTCCTTTCAAAGTGAGGGAAATGGCACAGACCATGAAATGATGTTGTTCCTCCCCATCCCCACCTTTCTCCAGTTGTTAACAGGACTCGCTTTGGGATTTCACCGGGCA
Source organism: Gracilinanus agilis (assembly GCF_016433145.1). Taxonomy (NCBI): domain Eukaryota; kingdom Metazoa; phylum Chordata; class Mammalia; order Didelphimorphia; family Didelphidae; genus Gracilinanus; species Gracilinanus agilis. The sequence continues at coordinate 719,181,374 of NC_058130.1, read as the reverse complement.
GAGGCTCCGATTATGTTCCCTTACTGTCTGAAGCAAATCGGCCTCACTATACCATCCAGAACTACCGGACATGGAACTTAGAGCCCTATTCCCTGACCTCCAACCTGTGGCCCCGACCTGTTCCCAGACTCAAACATTAATAAAGGTGTAGCACTGCGGAGAACTTCTCCCAGGGCCTTTTGGAGGAGTTGGCTCTGATCCTTTCGCTCTCCCTTCTTCCTGCTCTGCGACCCGTCCTTCCTGGGCACTGTCTGTGTAGCTGGTGGGATGGGGCTCTGGGGAAAGGGGAAAGCCAAAGGGGTGGATTCAGGGACAGCCCCACCTGGACCCCCTTAGCTCTACAGTCCCAAGGAGTCACGCACATGCTGAACTCATAATTGCAGACATTTTATGGTTCGCTAAGGTTTATAAAGTACCTTAGTTGTCTCATTTGATCCTTATGACCCTATGAGGCAGATAGCAAAGTATTACATCCATTTTACAGATGAGGAAACATGAGGCACACAGGTGATTTGGGTTGGGCATGAAGAAGAAACTAAGAATGAGGTTGCAGGAGACAGTGAGGACGCCACGATGCATCTGGGTTAGAATCATATGGCCAGTGCCAGGTGAGATTTATTTTTTTTAGATATACACAAGTTTATTTAAAACCCACCCACATAGCCCCCTGGTGTACAGAGACCATAAAATGTGGACTATATTGGGTGCTTAGGTAGATGCAGGTAGGCTGGCCCAGACTGAAGTTGGAGATGTCTTGGTATGTATACACGCCATCACCTAAACACCCGCATCCACCACAATGAAGAAAATGAGAGCTTTGGCTAATCTCGTTTGTCATGGGTGGACTTGGGGCTTTCTCAGTCTGGGTGGGGAAGATGCATCTTCTGACTGAAATGTAGCATTTCCTTTATAGAAATATAGGAAACAAACTTTATTCAGACAAGAGGTCCAAAGGCTTCACCAAATTGTCAGGAGTCCCTGACACAAAAATGGTAAAAACAAACAAAACCCCCAGATCTATATTAACACATTGCCACACAAATACAAACACCCTGACATCCGTATGTGCACATTGAACAGTCCTGGATAACTGTAGCAGGCCAGAGCGATGGGCTAAATCTAACAGAACAAAATGTATCTGATAAACATAAAGTCAGTGCTGGGTTCAAATGCTCAGTAGCCCAAGTATAGGATGGGGCAGATGGGATTAGGCACCATTTCATGGTGAAAAGGTCCAGGAAGTTTAAGAATTGTGAGGTAGGATGTGGGTCAAGCCCAGAGCGACCATCTGTTCTGCTGCACAAAAGCCCTGCTCTCCAGGAAGAGCTCGCATCCCCTCCGCTCTTGCCCAAGGCAGGCTGCAGCTGGAGTGCTTCCATTCAGGAGTTCAGTTTTAGGAGGAAAACGGGCCAAGTGGTTTCCCCTCCTCCTCTTCCCATCCCAGTGGCTCTGTAGATAGAGCCAGGCCTAGAGACAGGAGAGGTCTTGGGTTCAAATTTGGCCTGAGACACATCCTAGCTGTCTGACCCCAGGCGAGTCACTTAACTCCAATTGCCTAGCCCTTACTGTTCTTCTGCCTCGGAATAGATATTTAATATTGATTCTAAGATGTAAGGTAAGAGTTAAAAAAAAAGTGGAAGAGACAAAGGACAAGAGACTTTGCTCCTCCTTCCCTTCTGGGTCTAGCTCCTGATCTGTGTGTCCTAGCCGTGCCACAGCCAGCGATCCCCAGAAGCTGAGGGACGGCATCCAATGCCTTGAATCTCCATCACTCTCTCCCGCTCACCCTCCAGCCCCTGCAAGTGCGCAAGCCAGGCCCAAGGGTAGAATTCCCACATCCTTGGTGGGGCTTTTATTCATCAGTCCAACATTCTTTGTAAACAGCTACCAGCCCGGAGATCCCGGGCCGGAGAGACAGACCAAGGCCCCCAGACCAGCTGGGGGGGGGAGGGGGGATTCCAAGCAGACTCTGGGCTCGGAGTCCTAGTGTCCAGAGGGGGAGAGGAGAGTCCGTGTGCAGATGCCTGAGATAACGCCAAGTGTTCAATTGACTGTGATATCCTGGAAGACCCCTGAGTTTGGCTGAGTGGCAACTTCAGCTGGGCCAGCCACCGTGGTGTCATCTGGGAGTGAGAGGAGAGACCGAAGAAGGGGTGCAGGAGATGAGCTCAGCACTTGGGGCCACTTAACCCTCCCACCCTCCCCCTCTGAACCCCTAACCCTCAGGCCCCTCAGCTCACCCTACAGAGCCATCAGGACCGGTCCTGGAGGTCTGAGAGACTGGAGAGAATGGTAGTGAGCCCCCCACTCAATCCCGAGCATGACACCTCCCCCCGCCCAGGAACACCAGTGTGGAGTGAGGATCCCTTTTCGAATCACTGCCCGCCCGGCCTGGCTCCTCAGCATTCTAGTACGGAGGCCCAGAAAAGGGCCACAAGGACCGGGTTGAATAGTGGCCTCGCTTTTACCCACAAATGGGATTCCCATGAGCATTTGCACCCTCCAAAGAGGCCCCAGAAAGACAATGTGGTGGGGCAGAAGGCGGCCAGAGAACAGGCCTGCAGAGAGGCTCCTCTGGGCTTCCAGCACGCCCCGCTCCCCCTCCTGCCCCCTCCCCTGCCAGCCTGGCCTCTGCCCTCGGGGCACTCACAGAAGCGGACTTGGATGGGCCACAGGAAGATGCTGCAGAGACAGAGGGCGGCCGCCACGCCCACGCCGCCCGTCACGGCCACCATGACCCAGTGGTAGAAGCCCATGCAGGCCTCGCAGCACAGGTCTGAGCTAGAGAGAAGTCGGCCTGTGAGACGGCCCAGACAGGGCCGAGACGGGCTGGGCAGAGACCGTGGCGGCTCATTTCCTCCCACCGTGCATGTCCACGCAGGCGCCCCCCAGACCCTGGACGTCCCTCCCCGGCAGTGAGAGGCCCCGGACTCACGCGCAGGGGTACAGGCTCTGGATGGCCATCACCGCCAGCCCGTTGGCCACCTTGTCTGTGAAGCTCATGGCCCCGTACACAAAGGCCCCGCTGTTCTGGGAGGAGAAGGGGAGCGTGAGGGGCTCCCCTCGCACCAGAGCCTGGGGCGGCAGGCAGAAGCGGCTCCCAGGCTCCCCCACCCCAGGCCGGCCTTACCGTGTGGCTGCCGATGAGGTCGGCCGTCATGGACAGAGACATGACCAGGATGGTGGCCGAGCCTATACCCAGGAGGACAGCCGCTCCGTACACGGCCGGGCCCAGCAAGCTGGCCAGAGCCACCCACGCGGCGAAGGCCAGGATGACCAAGAGGCCCACGAAGTAGGTCAGCTGGCAGAGAACAAGGACGGTGGAGGGTAATGCGGAAGCTCCGCCTGTGTGGAGGCACGCAGTACGGTCGGGCAGCCCCCGCCACGGGCCGAGTGTCTGCGATGGTCCTGCACGCCCCCCTTCCCTCTTCTGCAGCTCCCCGAGGACCGACCGCCTCCCACCGAACCTTTCTCCCCGCAGCGAAGAAAGCCGGGTGCAGCCGGAAGAGCGGGGGGATCAGCTCGGCTCTGCTCGGCCCCCCGGGGTGCCGTTGGGAGCAGAAGGCAGCAGGCCGAAGGGCAGGAAGCCAGAAGAAACTTCTAGCAGAGGCGGCCTCCGGGGTGCCAGGCTCCCCCGGCCCTGGAGAGCCCCCAGAGGCCAGAATCTTCTCAGGAATGTCTGACCCAGGGGGATTCTCACTCAGGTACCGCCTGCCCTCGTCCTCTGCCATTTCTGATCCCCACAGCCGTCACCCGCTGAACCTGGAATGATGCTCCAGCCTTCTCGGGGCCCGTTTTGCTAGAGCTATGGGGGTGGGGGGGGGCTGGCTAGCGTCTAAGGGGGGCCTCGGGACTCTGGTTCCTACCACCTCTCTGCCAGGCCCCATCCTCTCACTCACATTTCGACCGATGCACTTGTTCACAGGCTTCATGAAGAAAGAGGAGAAGAAGCCGCTGACGTACATCACGAGGGGAATGGTGGCAATGAACTTCTGGGGGGGGGGGGTTAAGGGCACGTGTCGGCTTACGGGGTCCTCCTGTGGCCCCATGTGTGCCTCAGCCCCCACCCCAGCAGCTCCTGGGCCTCCTAGGCCTCCCCCAGCCCCACCTCTGTAAGTGGGCCCTGGGCTCTGTGAGGGGCTCCTGGCCCCCCACTGTCCTGAGGCCCTCCCGGCCCTGCCACTGTCCTGAGGCCCTCCCGGCCCCGCCACTGTCCTGAGGCCCTCCCGGCCCCGCCACTGTCCTGAGGCCCTCCCCATCCTGACAGGCCTCCTTCCCTGTCCGGGGCCTCACCTTGGGCAGACTCAGGGAGTACGTCAGGTACATGGCCATGTACGTCTGCGACAGGTTCACGATGAGCCGCGTGCTCATGTACAGCAGGCCCACCTGTGGGACGGACACACAAGGCCGTAGAGGGGTCCCGGGGGACGGAAGGACGGAGGCCCAGGCAGAGGCCTCCATGCCCGGCTGACGGAGGGCCCCACGGGCTCAAGGGAGGGAGGAGAGCCGGGCATGGGGGCTCCTGGAAGCCCAGGCTGACGCCTACCTGGTAAAAGGAGGGCTCCCGGAGCCAGTGTTTCCAGAGGAGCCGCGGCTGGGCGGCAGGCGGGAGCAGCGGGCTGTGCTCGCTGGGCTCCTCGGGCCCAGGCCGCCGCTTCTCTCGGGTGCCCAGGTGGAAGAGCAGGGAGAAGACGGCACCGACGCAGACGACCATCAGGGAGAGGTTCTGGGGGGCGGGAGGGGGCAGGCCTGGATGACCCTCTCAGCCACCCCTCCTGCCCCCCCGTCTGACTGAGAGCTCCTCAGAGGCGCCCAGGGCGGATGTGGGCATCAGAACCCAGCAGCCCTTCCAGACCCTCCCCTGCCGAGTCCCTCTGGGCAGGGGTGCCCCGTTCCTGGGCCGGGCTGCTCACATCCTGAGCCCTCTGGGCCGCCTCAGCTCCTCGGGCTCCCTCCCTCCCATTCCTTGTCTTTCCCCAGATCTCCCCTCGTCCTCCTCGGACCCCCTTCCCCACTCCTCCCTTCAGGGCCCTGCTCACCCTAAACACCGGCACGTCCTGTAGGCCGAGCTGGTCACCGGCGCCCGAATCAGGGCTCTCGGAGTGGGAGCCCTGGAAATGGAGAAGCAGCCAGGCAGCCCCATACACAGCTATGTTGGCTACAACAGTGAAGGCATACCTGGAATATGGGGTCAGGGAGGAGGCAAGCGTCAGCAAGGCCTCTGCCGTTCCCCCTCTCATTTCCCTTTTCTCACCCACAAACACGGAGGCTTAAATGAGCCAGTAACAGCTGACGGTCCTTTCCCCCTAAACCACAAGAACAGCTCCCGGAGCCCCATCAGGCCCAGCTCCTAATAGCCATCTCTAGTTCAGGCTAAAAGCTGAGAAAAGAGGCAGCTACCTCCCATCCCCCAGGGCTCTGCTTGTTCCCCTATCTGGGGGCCCTGCAGCACCCCCAGGCTTATGTAATTCTGACCGTTGGCCCACCCACCAGCCCCAGGTTCTCTGCAACAGCTTTAAGTGGAGAGACTAGGCAGTGGGTGAGAGGCAACCTATACCTTTACCAGCTGAGGGCTTCCAATGGAACCTCAGTGTTCTACTCCCCAACTGGGTAGATTTGGGAGAAAAGAGTGAGTGGGCTGTGGGCTGCAACAATAGCAAAAGCTTACACTCCTGGAATATTGGAGGGAAAGGGGACCTTAGGCCATAGAATGCACATTAGAGCTAGAAAGGAGAGCTCTTAGAGATCACCCAATAATACAAGGGTTCTCAACCTGGGGACCATGAACTTAGAAAAAATATTTTTGGATATTTCAATATATTGGTTTCCTTTGCAATTCTTTGTATTTTAAGTGTTTTAAAACATTAGTCTGAGAAAGCATCCATAGGCTTCCACCATACTGCCAAGGGGGCCCATGACACATTAGAGAGTGAGCTCCGAGAGCAGGAATGATATTTTCACCTTTTTTGGTACCCTCATCACTTAGCTCAGTGCCTGGCACATAGTAAGTATTTAATAAATACTTGTTGACTGACTGACTAAAAAAAGATTAAGAGCCTTCCATCAAACAGAACTTTCATTTTAAAGGTAAGGAAACCGAGGCCCAAGAGGTGCCTGGGGCAAAGCCAGGACTAGACCTTGATGTTCTTCTATTGATTCCATGGACTTTATATAGATATTTTATTATCTTAACATTCCCCAGCTTTGGGGTTTGTTTTGGTCTAGTTTGTCTGAAGAGTCTTGGGATCCTAAAGAGCAGAAATAGTGTCTTCTGCATTTTCGTGTCACCCAATAGTTCCTGACAAACACATTACCCAGTGCTAGAATATGCCCCTTATTTTTACATTTCACCTGCTTACCTGAAGGCGGTGAGTTCTACCTTCTCATGGTCATTGGTGACCAGCTCGGGGATTAGAGACAAGTGGGAGATCTGGGTGGCTGCCCAGCCAAACTGGAAGATCACAATGAAAGGTGCATAGTAGATGAGGGCGGCCCACTCTGCGGTGGAGGCTGTGCAACCCAGGCAGGGGTTAAAGATGAAAGGAAAGGAGAGCAGGACACAAATGGTACCTATTGGGGGAAGAAAAGGCAGTGTGGGCCTCAGATTAGACAAGTAGAGCTGGAAGAGATCTTAGAGAGGACCCCAAACTCCATTTTATAGATGAGAAATCTACTCCATGGCTAACAGCAAGGCTGCAGCAGAACACTAGTAGCTGGCTCTGCCCTTGTTCTGATACATGGGAATGGCAGAATGGACATGGTCAAAGCCAAAAGATGTTTCCTTTTTTAATTCTTGAATTCTAAGGCCAAGTGGATACCCCCCTGCTGGTTTCTTCCCCCCAGGCCCTTCTAACCATGTTAGACATTTCCGGACATTTCCACTGGCACCGCAAACTCAACAGGTCCTGAGCTGAATACTTTCCTCTTCCAAAGCACCTGCCCCTCCTCCATCTGATTCCACTTGAAAATCAAGGATTTCTGCTCTTCCTTTATTAAGTCTGGTAGATTCTCCCTCCACACCATCCTTTCCAGCAATCTCCTCTCCATTCCCAAGGGAACCACACTCTGGTTCATTCAGTCCTTCATCTTTTGGGCTTTGGAGTTAGAAGACACTAAATCCTTATTCTGTCACTTACTATCTGGGCGACCTGAGCAAACCATCTTCTCTGGGGCTCAGTTTCCTCATCCATAGAATGAGGCAGTACAGTGGTTAGTGTTAGGTCTGGAGTTAGAAGACTTGAGAGTTCAAATGTGCTCTCAAGCACTTCCTAGCTATGTGACCCTGAACAAGTTACTTCACCCTGTCTGCCTCGGTTTCCTCATTTATAAAGTGAGCCAGAGAAGAAAATGGCAAACCACTCCAATATCTTTACCAAGAAAACCTCAGATGGGGTCACAAATAATCAGCTATAACTGAAAAATGACTGCATGAAAAAAAAGAATGAGGAGGTTGGCCTATATGACCTCTGAGGTCCCTGCCAATTCCTTTGATCCTTCCCTTATACAGCTGCCAAAATAATATGGGGTAAATCTATCTATGCCATCCCTTTTCTCTTGCTCAAAAACTTCCAGTGGCTCTCTTACCACCCCAAGGAGAGAAGGCAAACTCCTTAGTCTGGCATGTAAGGTTCTCTACAAGCTGGATTCACTTTCTTTCCAACCTTAGTTAAAACTGCTCTTTCACACACATTCTTCTGAGGCCCAACTGCCTGACTAGAGATTCTTTGAGCTTGACCTGTTATCTTGCCTCCCCAGAGTTGGTGCCACAGTGAACAGAGTCAGGAAGACCCAAGGTCAAATCTGACTGCAGACACTATGTGACCTAGGGCAAGTCACTTAACTTCTTTGTCTGCCTCAGTTTCCTCAACTATAAAAAGGGAATAATAGTAACAACTACCTTGTTATTATGAGGATCAAATGAGATAATATTTGTAAGGCGCTTAGTACAGTGCCTGGCACATAGCGGGCACCTAATAAAAGTTTACTCCCTACTTTCTGTGCATTCGTGCCCCGCCACTCCATCTTTGTCTTTCAGAGGCTTTGCTTTGAGTCTCAGCTCAGGGTTCTTCTCCCAGCACATCTGGTCTGTGTCTTTCCTCCCACACCGTCACTCCCTCCTTTGCTATCATCTTTACTTATATCACTGCTCCCACTTGCAGACAGGAAGGGAAGAGAAGCTCCTTTCAAAAGGACACAGTTGGTTTTCCCTTGCAAAACAGCACGCTTGATCTTTGCTGGACTGAATTGATTTGGGACTAGAACAAGTTTCCAATGTGCCAGGCCAGATTCTTTCACCCCAGCTCCATGGGGTCTGATGTTAAACTCCTGGAACCTCTCTAACCTCAGATCCCCCTGGGAGAAGAATATTTGGGAGAAGAGATTTTGTAAAGCATAAAGGAGTTAGAGAAATGGGAGCCAACGCTGATAACAAGCCCAACCTCCACTCCAGAGCCTTCAGCTATCAAGAACCAAATGTACCAAAACCAACAGATGGGCTAGGGGGGCCCTTAGGCTACAGAATGCCAGGATTGAGAAAGACCTTTGACTAGAAAATGTCAGAGCTGGGAGGGCCCTTGGGATGCAGAAGGTCAGAGCTGAGAAGGTCTCTAGAGATCATCTAATCTAACACCCTTATTTTACAAGTGGGCCAAATGAGGCCCAGAGACAAAAATGCCTCAGTCAAGGTCACACATCAACTCAGTGGTAGAACTAAAACCAGAACCCAAGTCTCCTTACTCCCAGGACAGAGTTCTTTCCCTAGCATTACAAGGTACTCGGTTGGCCTTAGGAGGGGAAGGGAAAGAGACAGGGGAGGGGGAGGGAGGGAGGGAGGAAGAGAGATAGATAGAGAGAGAGAGAGAGA
>NC_058130.1:719147360-719172134 GCF_016433145.1 Gracilinanus agilis | reverse complement strand
AGAGAGAGAGAGAGAGAGAGAGAGAGAGAGAGAGAGAGAGATGGGGAGAGAGGGGAGAAAGGGCAAGAGAAAAGAGAAAAGGGAGAGAGAGGAAGGGAAAGGGAGAGAGAGATGGGGAAAGAGGGAGAAAGGGCAAGAGAAAAGAGAAAAGAGAGAGAGAAAGAGAGAGAGATGGGAAGAGAGGGATAAAGGGCAAGAAAAAAGAGAAGGGGGAGAGAGGGAGAAATGAGGGAGAGAGAGGAGAGAGAGATGGGGAGAGAGGGAGAAAGGGCAAGAGAAAAGAGAAGGGAGAGAGAGAAATGAGGGGGGGAGGAGAGAGAGAGAGAGAGAGAGAGAGAGAGAGAGAGAGAGAGAGAGAGAGAAAGAGAAGAAAGACTGAGAAAGGAGGAAAGACTATAGAGAAGAGACAGCTAGGTTGCATAGTGGATAGAAAGTTAGGCCTGCAGTAAGGAGGATCTGGGCTCAAATCTGATGTCAAACAGTGCTGGGCAAGCCACTTAACCCTGTTTACCTAGCCCTTTCCCTTATAGATTTTTTTTTAATTAAAAAATTTTTTTTAATTTTAACTTTTTAAAAACCCTTTGAGAAGAAAGAACAAAAAGGTCTAGGCAATTAAAGTTTAAGTGACTTGCCCAGGATCATACAATTAGAAAGCATCTGAGGCAAGGTTTGAACCCTGGTCCTCTGTCTCTAGGTCTGGCATTCTATCTACTGTGGTATCTATCTGCTCTTCTTAGAACTGTCACTAAGGCAGAAAATAAGGCTTAAAAAACAACAACTAAGGAGAATAGGGGGAGAGAGGGAGGAAGAGAGAGAGAGAGAGAGAGAGAGAGAGGGAGCCCAGTCTAGGTGATAAGGAAACCCCTAAACCCTAACCCCTCTCACCCTTTAACCACCAGCCCAAGCAAACTAATATCAGTAGGCAGTGGTCACCTTCTAGGGCTTCCTGGGGTTTCTACATCCAGATTAGTCACTGACTCTGTATGACTGTGACCCACTCTCAGGGTCTCAGTTACCTCATCTACAAAATGGGTGTGTGGAAAGGGAAAGTCAGACTAAATAGGTCTCTTAAGGTTCTTTCCAACTCTAAACATTCTAGGATTTGCCTCTGGGGAAAGTGACTCCTCTCCCACCTCCTTAAAGAGACAGTCTACCATACCACCCAGCTTCCCCAGGAATAGGCCCTGTGCCAGAGTTTCAGACTAGCTAGGCAGGTACTTCTCAGGCCACTGGCTGCTCTCCTCGTGACATAATCTATTTTATATGTCTCATCCCCAAATGACCTTCCTTCCTTCTTTCCCCCTCGTGACTTCAGATTTGGGAAGTGAAACCAAAACTGGCTCCACTGAGTTTCTCTGGAACTCACTGTGGGTAAAGGACCCTGGAATGGTGGGTGCCCCAGATTTTCCAGCTCCCTTAGAGGCAAGTCATTTCCCTGCTGTGTCTCAATCTCTGTGTCTGTAAAACAAGAGGATGGTCTCTTCTAAGGTCTATTCCAGCTCTAAATTAAATTCTAGGATCCTTTTCTGCCTAAAACGTGCTCATTTTTCTGTACCACGAAGTCCCAGCTCTTGGACTCTGACCAGATGGAGCCCTTGTAGAATTCTTTCCCCCGTGCCCTCCCTCCTTCTCTTCCCCATTCGGGGTTAATGATTCTTCAGATGTCTGGGGTGAGGGGAAGAAGCTTTCCCAAGAAATAAGAAGCAGTGGGCTTTAAGGGTCCCAGCCTCCAGGGATTCTCAATCTTTGCTACCTCTTGTAAGGACTTCTTTGATTATTTGTATTGTTTAGCAGGAAGAAGTTTCAGAGAAAACAGCTTCTCCCCTCCAAGGGACAGGCCTGGACTCCGTGCTCTTGGCCATGGTACCTCTGAGCAGCAAAAGCCTTGTTCTGTAGCCATCATGCACACATCTAAGCCAGCTCAGTATCGGGGTCCCAAACACAGCTTCAGGGGGGTGTATGGGAGAGAGACAGAGATGGAGACGGAGAGAGAAAGAACCCCTTTTCCTGGGAAATGCCTCAAGTTTCCATGAGCATCCAGAGCCAAAGGCTCAGGGAATAGTGTGACTGACTATGTGATAGCTTTGGCCAAAGACTTCTTCCACTCCAGAACCGCATACTCGATGTGACTGAAACTAAGCCCGGGCCTCACTCTTCTGCTCTCTGAGCAGCCCCTCTCCAGCTGCTCTCCATTGCCCTTGGCTCTCATATCGGAGCACTGTGGTACAAGGGGAAAACCAGGGTTCCAAGGCTGGCTCTGCTCTTTGCTACCTTTTTTGTAAAGGGGGGGGGAGGGGGCGGCGATTGGACTAGACTTCCAAGTCGCCTCCCAGCTCTGAGTCCTGGATCCTAAATCTGGTCACCCTGTTGAATCCCTCCAACATTTAGCCCTGAACCACATTTGTTCCCCACCTCATTGAGACAAAGGTAAAGGGTGTTTTGGAAACCTTAAGGCAGTGATGGTGAGCCTTTTAGAGGAGGGGTGCCAGGCCCCACCCCACCCCACCCCCTAGACAGAGTGCTATGCCATGCCCCACCCTAGACAGGGAGGAAGCACTCCTATTGGGCTGCTGTATAGAGAGGGGGAGGGGAAGGGTCCTAGCACTCTGCTCCCCTCCAGCTCTGCTGCCTGTGAGCCGCCCACTTTACCCCTTGTGTGCTCTCATTGGCTGCTGGGCAGAGGGGTGGGGCATGTGAAAAATGTCCTGGGCCAAGGTCTGAGAGGGGGAGGGGAGCAGCTCTGCCCAGTCTCTGCCTTTCTAGTAAGGACCTGGGGGGTTGGGGGGGGTGCACATGCCTAGAGAATGCTCCTCTTTGGCACCCATGCCATAGGTTCACCACCATTGCCTTAAGGAGTTGTCTAAATATAGGAGAAACTGGGTAATAAGGAAAACCCAATCCTTTTAATAGTTTGTTAAAATTTAATAAGTGCTATTATAATTATTCTCACTATGGTTACTTTCACCCATTCCCTTATTACTACTCTGCCTACGGCAATAAAACTATTAAAAGGTCTTTCTTCAGTGATTCCCCATTGCTCCTGGAATAAAGTGAGACTCCTGTGCCTGGCATTCTAGGGTTCTCCATAATCCTGCCTAGTCTTACCTCTCTCCAAGATTCTCTCAAAGTTATTTCCCTTCACACATTTCACACATACTGTGCTCTAACCTCCCCTCTGTCCCATTTCCATTCTCCCCCAACCCAACCTAAATGAATGGTCTTGAGACTGGAATATCTTTCTTCTCTGGGCAGCTAGGTTGACACTGTGGGGGGCCTGGAGTTATAAATATATGCTAGCTGTGTGACCCTGGCTAAGTCACTTACCCCCAGTTTTCCTCAGTTTCCTCATCTGTAAAATGAACTAGAGGAGAAAATGGCAAATCATTCTAGTATCTTTGCCAAGAAAACCCCAAATGAGATCACAAAGAGTTGGATGCAACTGAACAACAAATCCTCCTTTGTAAAAACTTATATAGCAGTAAATTTACTGGTGGAGGCAGGATTATAAGGAATTCCTCTGAATTATAGCAGCTAGATGGGGAAAGTTGGCTGTCTAATAGCTTCCTGTAACTTGTCTGGCCAAGCAGCTGCTTCCATACTGCAGAAATCATTCCAAGAGGGTAGCTGGGTGGCTCAGTGGATATGGAGAGCCAGGGATAGAGACCAGAGGTCTTGGGTTCAAATCTGGCCTCAAACATTTCCTACATGTGTGACTCTGGGCAAGTCACTTAACCCCATTGCCTCGCCCTTACCACCACTCTTCTGCCTTGGAACCAATACATAGTATTGATTCTAAGAAGAAATCATTTTAGCATTGTTAGGGCCTGCTAAATTTCAGTATCACAGGTACAAAGCTATAAATGGATAAACACTAGTTATACCTCAGCTCCTTTACCTTCTTCTGTGGGATTCCTTCCCATTTTTAAAGCCCAACTTCTTCCAGGAAACCTCCCCTCATGTCCTACAGTTGGTAATGACCTTCACCTTTGGACCTCTGGGGCCTTGCTCTTCCCCTTTTAATGTATTTAACTAGAATACATCATTTTACAAATTTGTGTTGCTGTCTTTTGTTAGTTCCTAGAGAGCAGGGACTCAATGAGACATTGCCCCTGGCACCTAGTATAGAGTTCAGTACATAAGTGTTTGTTCAATCAATCAATCAATCAAACCACCGATTGGATGAATAAAGTGGCCAAATGTAGAGCACACCCTGCTTAGGCATAGTGGGAGGAAGGGGGAAATGGGATGAGCTAAGGAGGGCAGAAATATGTAAGAAGGAGAGGAGAGGAAGAGTTGGCCCAGACTCTAGATATCACCCAAATCAGTTGTAGAGCTTATCTCCGGAAGTCAAGGAGATGTGCCCAGATGGTAAGCCCCAGATACTTCTTGCACTGGGGACTGGCTATGCTGAGGGCAAGACCCAGGACAACCTCATTTCAACATTTTCAACTCCTGATAAGCAGTCTCCTCCTGTGTTTCTTCAACCTGGTCATGCGAACCCGTCCTTTCCCAGGTTACTACTTCCCCTCCTCTGGGAAGCTGTCTAGGTCTAACTTGTTGACATACAAGTAACCTTGAAGGCTAGACCGAATCTGACAAAGGACCTCTGGGGAGGGTTTCACGCCACTTCTTCCTGAGGCTTGCTCATTCTATTTCTGAACATCTCCAATGTTAGGAAGTCTTGCCTTATACGAGATCTGAATTTGTCTGCAAGTTCCATCCATGGCTCCTGATTCTGTCCCCTTTTCTACTCTCAGCCCCTCACACTCTTAAACTCTATCTGCTAGTGTCTTCTCTCATCCAGGCTAAATACTGTCAGTTCTTTTAACTCTGCTCTAACTCAAAAACTTTTCTGTATCATCCTCAAGACTCTACTGATGCTGTCTTAAAGTATGGAGCCCCAGAACCAAACACTGGGCTTCAATTTTGGGTTCGGCTAGTTAGATGCAATGTGACCTTGGACAAGTCACCTCCCCTCTCTGAAAACTTAGTTTTCCTCTCTGTCGAAGGGAGGATAATCAGCAAGAGAGGTGGAGAGTCAAGTGGGAGAAAAAAAGAATGGAAAGATGTTTAGGAGAAAAATGTTTGAAATAGTCATTCTATGACTTTTCGAAAATGAACTTAGACTAACAAGAGAGCCCAGGAATTCACCAACAGAGCCTTTCCTACCAACTTGAAGGAAGGTAGTGCTGACCGATCTGATGACCTGTCTCTTATCCTTAGCTCCCTGACTGGGTGGGAAAGGAACTTCATTTCTCTATCTAGGGAAGAGATGGCCTCTGCAAGGATTATGGTTGTCCTTTTGTAAAGGAGGAAATAAGAGAGGCTCAAGGCTACCCAGCTAGAAAATAGGAAAATAAGAATATGAACCCTGGTCTCCTGACTCCAGGACCAACTGGGTTTCACTATACCGCCACAGAATCTTGGTAGATACCTGGTCAGCATCCTGGAAGTAACCCCACCCTTCCCTCAGACACACTAAACACTAAACTTGGACAGCAAGCAATTTCCCCAACACTCAAGAATGAAACAAAATATAGGACTAGAAGGTAGAAAAGTGGGAGGGTTGGTGGGGGAGCCCATCAGAGGCCCAGGCAGGGACCTTCCCTTTCTGCCTCTTGCAAAATCCTTTGTAAGCCCCAGCCCCTTCAGCCCTTGACCTGTAGGACAAGGCAGTAAGTATACCACCTGACATCTAAGAACCTGCCCAATCATCAGAATGTCATCCAAATTCTAGAATGGTGCTTGGATTCTCTGTTGCCAGCTTGAATTACACAAGATCCTTACCATTACAGAGTATTATAATGATTCAAGAAAGATCTCTTTTACTCTCACTGAAAAAGGAACAGAGGAAAAGTAATATTCTATACTGCTGTCTCTGATATCTGGGGTGGGGAGAGAAAAATGCAAATAAAAGGAGGTCTAGGTTAGGTCTGGGTCTTGTCAGCGTATCTCCTCAAAGTCAAGGCCAAGTGGCCAACCAGAGGAAGAATTATCACCTTCCTACCCCTCAGCAGCGCCACAACACCCTTAGGTCCATTCTTGTTGATTCCTAAAACTTACCTCCACCCTACGTCCAACAGGCTGGCCCCTTGCCAAGGTTCCTGAAGCAGGACCCAATATCCTATCCTCCTCTCCCTCTCCCTCAGCCCCTCATGACTCAATGCTATATGAAAGATGTCCCCACTCCCCGGAAAGAAGGACTAGAAGGAGGTAGGCACCATTTACAGCCCCTGTGGCTCCCCATCTGCTCTTTGAGAATAAATACAGACTGAGGTGAGCAGGCTTGGGTCAACTGATTTGCCTTGCTTAGTTCAGACTGTCTCGCTCACAAGTCCATCAAGTCAAGCACTCCCCTACCAATAATCCCTTCTGAAGATGCTTTCAGAAGCCTTGGGAAAATGAAGAGAAAGAGTGAAGTTGGGGAAGCCACAGAAGTGAAGTGGAGGAGGGGTTGGGGGGACACGCTAAATTGAAGGGAGGGAAGCCAGGATCACAATGTGAGGAGGTCGGGGACGGAGGGAAGGGGAATGGATCTTCTCATGCAACCCGATCACCCAGAAAAGAGTGAATGTGCGGGAACTGGGAAAGACTAGGGACCACTTAGGGGGATACAAGGGAGGAGCAAGGGGGTGAGGGCGGAAAAGGAGCACGCTTTGGGGAGGAGGGTGCTAGGGGGGGCCTTACCGACCAGGTGCCAGGACTTTCTGGGACCGTAACGCCCACAGCAGCCTCCGGAGTGGTCAGCCTCGTAGCCTACGAGGGGTGTGCACACGCCATCAGCCAGCTGGCCCAGCAGCAGCAGGATGCCCGCGCCCTCAGAGCTGTAGCCCTGCACAGAGTGCAGGTACAGCAGCAGGTAGGTGAACCACATGGAGGCGCACAGGTCGTTCAGGAAGTGACCCACTGAGTAGCTGAGCCGAGCCACCAGCGGCAGCCCCGGCTCCGCCATGGGCCCGGCTCGCCCGCCCCACTGCTGGCAGTCCCGGGGTCCCGCGGCACCGACAGCCCCTCTTCTGTACAGATCACCCTCGCCCGGCCTCGCTTTGGACAGGTCACTCTCCGAACTGGTTACTTCTGGTTCGGTCAATCTACAAATGGGCCTCAAGGCTCACAATGCTCCTGTCATCCGTCCCAAGGCTGGCTGGGCCCGGCGCTGGCGCCCTTTCGCGGGGGCGGGCTGTCCTGGGTGGGACTCTAGCCTTCGAGAACACGCGTAGGGGTTCCTCGGCGACACCCAGCCCGCTAACGCCCTGCGTGCCGAACCTCTGCCTGGTCCCTCTCTGAAGAGCCCAGTGCGCGAGCTCCAAGTCAGATGTCTGTTCCTAGCTGATCCCACCTAGAGCAGCCGGCACCGCGGTCCCTGAGACTGGACTGTGAAGGGGCCCGAGGATAGCGGAGCACAGGGGGATTCCCAGTGATAGGCGGACGCCCTAGCCAATAGGCGCCGGGAACAGAGAGCCGGCCGGCCTCACAGGAGGTCAGGGGGCGGGACCAGAGGGGGTTAGTCCCGCCCCAAATCCCCTCCCCAGCCCCAGCTGGGTTCCAGAAGCCTGCGGCGATGCGGTCGTGGAGGGTTGGCCCTGCCTGGGGCCGCGGCTGGAGATGCCAAGCCCCGCCCTAGGCTGAGGAGCAACCGAGCGACAAACTCCCCCCCACCCCCGACATACACACATACACACTCACTCATGACACGGCCACGCCCAGACTCGCGCAAGGCTGGTTTATTGGGGCGGTGCGGAGGCTGGCGCCCCTCCAGGCTCCCCGACTTTTCCAGGGCCGCGGGGGATCAGCGGGACCTACAGCGCCCCGGCTCCCTTCACTCCCCTCTTCCTGCCCTTCCCTCCTTCTCCTTCTTCCCTTCTGACTCCCCTTCCTCCTCCTCCTCGCCCTTCTCCATCTCCTCCTTCTCTCTCTTCCTCCCCTCCTTTCCCTCTTCCCCACCAGGCCGCCCTCAGGAAAACCCAGAGAGAAGCACTTGACGGACGCCCAAGGGCACGCGGAGGGAAGAGTCAGCCTCACAAGGTCCCTCAGTACCTGGGGCAGGCAGATCACTGATCGCAGCCTGGGAGTCTAAGCGATTGGGGACGCGTGGAGACCAGAAACAAACAAACGCATCCGCTCCACCATCGTGTATTTATTAAACGCTCTCCAACAATCATTTTGTGCAAAGCACTCCTACCACGCACACTCACAGGACGCTCACACTGTCTTTGGGCCCTAGTACTGCTATATTGTTAAGCTGGCATCTTCACACCTCTCCCCCTCTCTTCCCGAAAGGCATAGGAGTGGTCGTCTGGCCAAGAAAGGGATTAGGGTGTGGATTAGAGTTGGAAGATGGTTTCTGGTTGGAAAAAATAAGAAAAAGGCCAGTTCAGTAAGGACCTTGGAATAAATGAAGGAACTTTTGTCTTCCTAATCACGTAGTCTGACTATTATCCATTCAATCTACAAGCATTTATCCAACAGAGTGGATTACAAGCCAGTACCTGAGATCCTTCGGTTCAAATCTAGTCACTGAACCCTCAGTGTCTAGCTCTTATGGCTCTTCTACCTTGGAACCAATACAAGTTAAATTAAGTTAATACAAGTTAAGTAAGAGTTAAATATAAAAGTTTGGCACCTATCCCAATACCCCTAAGAGAAACTTTTTTTTTTTTTTTTAAACCTGGAACTATAGTGTACACACTGAATAGGATCTCCACATTTCCTAGCTGAGATCCTGTGCCCGCTAATGGAAAGAGAAAATGGGGGTTAAAAGTTAGGAAATAGACAGATGCCCAAGGGCAATCAGAGAGAAGAGTCAGCCTCACAAGGGTCCCCCATGACCTCAAGTCATCCAGCCCAACTAGTAACTGAGCCAGATTCTCTTTTTACAGTATTCCCAATCACCCAACCTCTATTTGAAGCCCCGAAATAAGGGAAAACCACCACCTACTGAACTGAACAGCCTCTTATCCCTAGCAAGTCAAGAGAAGTTCATTAGCTATACCATGCTTCACATCACCTCGGTGTGTCTTAGTTTCTTCATCTGTAAAACAGATTTTAAAATAGATTTCCTATCTGTAAATAGCACCTTTCAGGGACTTGTTGAGGACCAAATGGAATAATACTTGTAAGGGGCTTAGCACAGTCTGGCACGTAGCAGATGCTCAATAAATGCTTGTTCCTTTGACTCTTCCTCTGAATCTTCCTCTCTTCAACTTGCACCCATTATTTGGATCTGTATCTTCTGGGTGCAAATGGAAGCCAGATAATAGATACTTTGATTCCGTGATACTTGAATACTTCAAATACTTGAAGACAGTGACTATGTTCCTCCTAAGTCTTCTCCAGGCTAAGCTTTCCCTGTTCCTCAACTGATCTTCATAAGACACATACGACACATACATGGTCTTTCTCTATTCTAGTCAGCGTCCTCTGGACACTTTCCGGCTTTTAATTGCAGAGCCCAGAATGGAACACCAAGGTACAGATGTGACAGAGTACTGTTGTCCCACCTCCTGTCTTATGCTCACAGATTCTGATCTAGAAGGGTTCTTAGAGGTCATTTAAGCCGAGTACCTTCATTTTTCCTCAGGCAAGGAAAAAGATAATCAGAAAACTCTAGTGACTTGTCTAAGGTAATCCAAACTGAGGACCTTTGACTCCACATCCAGCCTTCTTTCCGCTGTCCCAAGCCCTGGCATGATCTCTTTCTAAATACAATCTGAAGTCATAGGGTTTTGCTAAAGGTCACTCAGCAAATGAGTGGGTAGTGGAATCTGGAAAATGACTCAGCTTTAACCCATTTGTAATGAATCAATTGGGGTAGTACATAGAAAGCCAAGCCTGGAGATGGTGGGTCCTGGGTTCAACTTTGGCCTCAGACATTTCTTAGTTATGTGACCCTAAGCAAGTCACTTATCCCTGATTGCCTTGCCCTTGCCATTCTTTTTAGAATTGATACTGAGACAGAAGGTAAGGGTTTAACAATTAATCAGTTGATCAATTAAAGAGCATTTATTAAGTGCCAGCTATATGCCAGGCACTGTAATGAATGCCTCTGTTTCTTATTTGTAACATGGGAATAGTCATTCCTGCTCCTTCTTCCTTCCTAGATGGGGCGCTGAAGGTGAGATGAGACTGCTCCGGAGAAGACTGGAAAATAGAAAGCCTAGAAGCTTGGGTGCCGAGGAACTGAGGGACAAAACTAGAGCATGAATGGACCTGAAAATAGAGTTAGAGCTAGAAGGAACCTTCGAACATAAAATGTTGGAGATGGAAGGGATCATCTAGTAGTCCCTCATCTTGTGGTGGGAAAACAGAGGAGCGAGGAGGGTGGGTAACCTCCTCCAGGTCATCGGGACCAGAAGGGGAGCCCTGGTTTTCTTATCTTCACAGAGTCAAGAGAACATGAGTACAGAGGAAGGAAGAAACTGAAGACATCCAGCAAGTCTGGTATCCTAAATACCCCCCCCCCCCCCCCCCCCCGTTGGCTTATTCCTTTCCTCCTCCCTGCCGGAGGCTGGCTGGGTAGCTGGGTTCTTTCCTGACACCTGATCTCAGCAGCTTCCCATGGAAGATCCAATAACCTACAGGCTGTTCCTCCCAATCCTCCCTCTCCCCTCTGCCCCCGGCCCCCAACACAGTCCTCAGATCTCACCCACAACCTCTCTTGATCTTCGAGGCCCCTCAGACCCAAATCCTGCTGGAGTAAGAAGTTGTCCAGGTCAGGTGGAAATTGCTTTAGATCTGAGAGCTGCTGTAGGGAATGGGGGTGGGGGGAGGTTGATCACAGGCGTGGGGAGTGGAATGGGGACCCTGATGAAAGCCTGTCTTTCACCCCAATTCCCTGAAGGCAGGAAATTCAAGAGTTTCATAAAGTCAAGTCAAAAGATAGCGGCTCTCTCTGTCTCTCAGTGGTCTGGCTCTGTGCCCAATTAGAACCCTTCTGAAGGAACTTGGATGCCAAGGTCATGTTCCTGACACAGAATGGAGTCTCCTCAAGGGCACACACAGGGATACACACACACACTCACACAGACACACACACGTATGAAATGATACTTGCAAAGTGCTTAGTGTAGTGCCTAGCACATAGTAAGGGTAATATAAATGTTGACTATTATTATTATTATTATTATTATCCAGTGAAGGGTGAATATGTATATATATATATATACATATATATATATATTCTAAGAGAGACATTCGCAGACACCGGGTTGGCCACTAGATTCAGTATTTAGAAGCCATATCCCTGCTCCACTTATCCCTGCCTTTGAGGGTTCTACATATATACTGAATAGCCTGACCTGGGTTGTGTCCATCTGGCACTGAGCTCTCGCCTGTGGCTCCACAGCGACCACAACTCAATAAATCATCTTGGCAGATGGGCTCAACCAGGTGGGCCAAAACCCTTCAGTCCGTGAGTGGGGGGCCCACTCCAAGCACATGAAGACTTCCCCTGGTGGAATGGGAGGATGAGAACAATTTTTTCCAGAGTATAAAGATAAAGTATAAAGAGTATAAAGACGGCTGAAGCAGGTATTCTGGAAGCTGGGTCAAACACAGCAGATGCCGAGGTCATCCACTGCATCCTGGGCCATCACCAGTTGTCCTGACTTTTGTCTTGCCACCAGCCTGGAAGAAAGAGTGAGAATGAAGACTTTGTGTAAGTGTTCCTCACTTAAATCCAATTCACACAAAAGTCAAGATGTCACCCCGATACGTCACTGGTCCGCTTCAAAAACAAAGGACACAGGGGGCAGCTGGGTGGCTCAGTGGATTGAGAGCCAGGCCTAGAGACAAGAGGTCCTAGGTTCAAATCTGGCCTCAGACACTTCCCAGCTGTGTGACCCTGGGCAAGTCACTTGACCCCCATTGCCCACCCTTACCAGTCTTCTGCCTTGGAAGCAATACACAGAAGTTAAGGGTTTGAAAAACAAAACAAAACAAACAAACAAAAAACAAAGGACAAACCACAATATTATGGATGAGAATGGACAAAGTGTTGGACCTAGAGTCAGGAAGATCAAAGTTCAACTCCTGCCTCAGATGCCATTGGCAAGTCATTGCATCTCTCTCATCTTCAGTTTCTTCATCTCTAAAGTGGGGACAATAAAAAGCACTTATCTCACCAGTTGTCATGAGAATCAGATGAGATCATGCATGGGGAACACTTTGTCAACTATTTTTTAAACCTTTACCTTCCGTCTTAGAATCAATACTGGGTATTGGTTCCAAAGCTGAAGAGCAGGAAGGGCTGGGCGATGGGGAGCTAAGGGACTTGCCCAGGGCCACCCAGCTAGGGAGTGTCTGAGGCCGGATTTGAACCTGGGACCTCCCATCTCTAGGTCTGGTTCTGAATCCACTGAGCTACCCAGCTGCCCCCTGCTTTGTCAGTCTTAAAAGCTGTATAAACATTAGTTGTTATTATTACAATTATTGTCATCACCTCTGTCTGCTGGACCAGAAGGAACATAGAACTGAGAACATTTGAGCTGAAAGAGGGACCTTGAATGTAGAATCTTCTCAGACCATTGCGGTTCCATATGTCAGTATCTGAGTATGTTTCTTTGCGTGTTCCTGTTTGTCATTTCAAATATTTGTGGACTAGGTCAGTGCATCCCTTTGTGTTCCCAGTTGTGTGTATCCCTGAACATGACTTCATTCCACACCAGGAGAGCATCTTAGTTCTTTCAGAAGGGTTCAGGCTGCAAGAAGAGTTGGTGAGAGATGTGGAAAGAGTAAGGAATATTTGTGCTCAAATCTGGCCTCAGACACTTCCAAACTGAGTGACCCTGGGCAAGTCACTCAACCTCTACTGTCTAGCCCTTACTACTCTTCTACCTTGGAACTGATGCTTAAGACAGAAAGTAAGGGTTTAAAAAAAAAAAAGGATGACAATAACAACTACTTCCCAAGATTGTACAGCTCAAATGAAATGATGCTTGCAAAGTGCTTAGTGCAGTGCCTAACACATAATAAGGGTAATATAAATGTTGACTATTATTATTATTATTAGTATCATTATTATCATCATCATCATCATCCAGTGAAGGTTGAATTGCTGAGGGAAGGCTGTTGGAGGAAATGAGACTTTAAAGAGTGGATAGGAGCTCTAGGGCCTGGCTGGGAAGACTGGTATATGAAAGCCAAGAACTTTATGGAAGGGTGGGGTAAAATCCAGAGACTCTGTAGGCTGGATTAGCCCAATCAAGTCACTTTGTGCCAAATGAGGAGAGAATTGGGCAATTGTATGACTTAAGCTAAAGCTAGCCTTATATTGACTTTGAGAATGTCCTCTAGGTCAATCTTCTACTGCTCATCCCAAGCCTCTGTTCTTGGCAGCCTCCAGAAACGGTTGGGAATGAAATGCATGCTCCGTCCCAGGTCAGGTTGGGCCCAGCCCAGAATCTTACCTTTAGTGAGAGTCTCATCTTCTAGGGATTTCTCTGACTCTTTGATGGCCTGATTCTGCTCCTATCTTGGACTCTTCTGGAGGAACCAGAATGCCAGGATCACTCTCTTACTACCAGGTCCTGAGTTTCAGTGTCTATAGAAATCATCTGCCATCGCTGCTTGATCCATCCCTCACTCTTTGGGGTTTCACACACATGGATGCTTTTTTTTCCCCCCAGAATTAATTAATTAATTAATTTTAAGGGTTTTTATTTAATTGATTAATTAAGAAAATTTTTCCATAGTTACATGATTCATGTTCTTTCCCTCCCTTCCTCCCACTCCCCTCCCATTGCCAATGTGCAATTCCACTGGATTTTACATGTATCATTGATCAAGACCTATTTCTATATTATTGATATTTGCACTAGGGTGATTGTTTAGAGTCTACATCCCCAATCATATCCCCATCGAACCATGTGATCAAGCAGTTTTTTTTTAAACCCTTGTACTTTCAGTGTATTGTCTCATAGGTGGAGGAGTGGTAAGGGTGGGCAATGGGGGTCAAGTGACCTGCCCAGGGTCACACAGCTGGGAAGTGGCTGAGGCTGGGTTTGAACCTAGGACTTCCCGTCTCTAGGCCTGACTCTCACTCCACTGAGCTACCCAGCTGCCCCCAGTTGTTTTTTTTCTCTGTTTCTGCTCCCACAGTTCTTTCTTTGGATGTGGTTAGTGTTCTTTCTCATAAGTCCTTCAGAATTGCCTTGGATCATTGCATTACTGATAATAGAGGAGTCCATTACATTTGATTGGGCCACAGTGTATCAGTCTCTGTGTATAAGGTTCTCCTGGTTCTGCTCCTTTCACTCTGCATCTATTCCTGGAGGTTGTTCCAATTCACATGGAATTCCTCCAGTTTATTATTCCTTTCACACACATGGATTCTGAAACCTTTCAACCTCAATCTATTGGGCCTGAAGGACATAGAACAGAGTGTGTCTGTGCTAGATGGGGTCTTAGAACACAGAATGCACCTAGGAAGAATGGGAGAGAGATCTGCTGTCTTCCTGGGACACTACAGAGAATCTCCCAAAAAGATATGACAAACTAGGTGACTACTATTCATTTTTGGTGGGGGCACATTTTAATGGGGCAAAAATGATACTGCCAGAATTGGAGTCAGTTTAGTATACTGTCTTAGACATAAAAATAAAAAAAGGAAAACACTTTCTTGCCCTCAAGAAACTTACATTCTTCTGGGATTTGGGGAAGGTGGGGAGAAGCCCACTTTCTAAGAGATGATGGATTCAGATTATAGACTGAGACATTTTTTGGGGAGACATTATCAATGCAGGAACTTCTTTTGCTGTCTATGAGTGTTTACAAAAAGATTTTGTTTTTCGTGCTTTTTCCATTGGTAGTAGAGGAATGTGGGAGAGAATTTAGATCAGAAAATAAAGTAAAATTTGTTTTTAAAAAGGAGAAAGTATGTTATTGGAGTTTCCCCCTATGCTTGCTTTGAAAGACGCAGTGAAACAGAGGTGAATGGGGATAGGATTCTAGATATGGAGCACAACTTTGAAAAGGCATGAAGGTAAGAGATGGAGTATCATGCATGGGGAAGAAATTCAGAAATCATTGCTAAGGATTAAGAGGTCTTAGAAAAGAAAACTCTTAGAACTAATGTGGTAGATAGAGGAAGCTTTGCAGCCAAGCTCTCCCAACATTCTCTCCAAACAATTTAAAATATCACCTCTGATCAAATTCTGGCAAAATTAGTAATAGTTTGGGGTAGGACATTTTCTAGCTTAAAACAACTTAGGAGGTCAAAAGGAAAGGTCTGTGATGCTGGAGTGGGGGCAGACTGGAAGTACATGTGGCAACAACATGATCTGTGAGCCTTGGAGGCTGCTCTACCAACACCAGCAGCAGCAGCTCCCAGAGCTCTCAGCCCAAAGACAGCAAGTCAGTTGGACAACTGGGGATCCTTGTATCGGCACTGGGCACAGGATGGGGAATTATTTGGCAACTAAATTACCTCTGTTCGGTTCCGGAGTGAAAAGCAATGTTTGCAGTTGCAAGGGAGCAGAAGTGCTCTTGGCTGTAAGGGATCAGGGTCCCTTCCTAGGGAAGGATCAGAATATGAACCATAACAGCAATAACCTTCATCTTGTGAACACCAAAAACTTCTAGAACCCCAGAATTAGATAATGAAAAAAGCTGGGGGTAGGTAGGCAGAGGGGCTGAAACTTGGATAAATAACCTGCCCCAACCCACCCCAATGGTAAGCAGAGTCCAACTTTAATATAAAGTTCAAAGTCAAGAAATAGGCTGGAAAATGAGCAAATAAATAAATAGCCTGACCATAAAAAGCTACTATGGAGATAGGGGAGATCAAGATACAAACTCAGAAAAAAAGACAATGATGTGAAAACATCTATAAGCAAAGCTTCAAAGAAAAATGTTAATTGGACAGCAGCCCATCAAGAATTCCTGAAAGAGGTAAAGAAAGAGCAAAAATATGATTCTTTAAAAATTGAATAAGTAGTAGAAGAAAAATTGGGAATAGAAATGAAAGAGGCACCAACAAAAAAAGAGTAAATAAACTTATCTGGAGGAAGAGTTTGGAAACCTGGGTAGTATTTTAATTATTGCTGTTGATTCTAGTCTAGGAGTAAAAAAGAGATGGGCAGAATTGGAAAGGGAAGAGTTAGTTAAACTAATGGTATCTGAGAAGACATTTTGGATTTCTGGACCATGACTAAAAGGAAAATAAGAATAATAAGCTTTTGGCCAGGGATGGATCCAATACACCTAACGAGAACAGGTAAAGATATATTTGCCTAGAGTCTTGCATATAGAGCTTTAGACTAAAAAAGAGGTTGAAGAAGAAAAAACTGTTTATCTGTATCTACTAAACTAGTTACCATAGAAAATAGCTAAGTATAATGTAAGACTAAAAGTAGAGATACCCTGAAATCCATAAAAGACAAAGGAATCAGCAAAAACAAACAAACAAACAAACAAACCCTGGCCTCAGATGTTTATTCTAAATGAATTGTCTGAGTAATAAGCAGGTAAACTAAAATACCGGTATCAAACTCAAATAGAAATAGGAGCCACTAATCTGCATACAAGGATTCTCTTGGGCTTCATATTGGCAGTTTTAAAATGTAACATTATCTATGTTTTGTTGGATTTTATTTAGTTGGCTAAATATTCCTGATTACATTTTTAATCTTGTTCCTGGGCACTAGTGGTTTTTAGAGGATGGTGGGAGCCTGATAACTCTGAACTAAAAGACCCTTAGGGAAAGGAAGCAAATTGGATCTTTTTGAGTTCACTGAGATTTGGGATGGGATCCTTGAATAGAATGTACCTCTCTAAAGGTATACTGTCTTCAAAAAGAATAGAAGAGTTAAAGAAGATAGTAAGCAGGATTGTATATTAAGAAGAAACAGTCTCGTGAGAATCAATCAATCAATAAAAGTTTATTAAGTGCCTATGTTGTGCCAGTCACTGTGCTAGGCACTAGGGATATAAAAAGAAGCGAATACCAGCCCCTGCCCTTAAGGAGCTTACAATCTGGAGGAGAGAACATGCAAACAAATATATAAAAAGCAAGTTATATGCATGATAAAAAGGAGATCATTAACAGAGGGAAGGTACTAGAATTGAGAGACTGAGGAAGGCTTCCTGTAAAATATGAGATTTTCAGTTGGAACTTAGAGAAGTCAGTAAGTGGAGTGGAGGAGGGAGAGCATTCCAGGCATGGAGAACAGTCAGAGAAAGTGCCTGGAGCTGAGATCTGGAATGTCTTATTTATGGAACAGACTGGAGACCTGTGTTTCAGTATTGAAGAGCATGTGGTAGGAATAAGATAAGACAGAAGAACGTGCCCTGATCTTCTCCACTTGTAAAGGAAAAGTCCCATCTCTGATATGTGTTAGGGATGCCTTCTAGCTCTTCAGGGCCTCCGTGATGATTTTTGGAGGAGAAACAAGATATCTTCTGTTACCTCTGTTCTGTGATCTACATTCAGGACAAAGGAGAGAGAAAGAGAAGTGGTGAGATGATCTGACAGAGATAAGAACCTGCTCTTTGTGATCTTAGTAGGACTTCTAAGAAACTATCGCCTGCCCCATCTCCTGCGGTTAAGAGTTCCTACAAATAATAAAAGTGCAAAGGTTTGTTCTTGATCTGATTTTTCTAATTCTTGAAATGTTTGGCTGAGGAGAAACAGCCTCTCTCTCCATTTTCCTCTCTCCTCTTTCTTTTCTCTCTCCCCTCTCAACCTCATTTGGGTGGAGTCACTCTTTCCCAGATCTTCCCTACAGGCATCCCAGTGGACAAGACTTTTCTCTTTGGTCAACAACTTCCCTGGCTTCTTCTGGGAATAGACTTTATTAAACCTGCCTCAGAAGAGATAATGGAAGGAAAGTTGCCCGAGGCCACTGGTTTAGATCTGGTTAACTCCTGCTAACTTACCAAGCCTCCTTTGCCAAGAAAAATGCCGGTTCATTCTCTTTAGAATGGTTTAAAATGGAGATTCTATAGATTCTCTTGGTCTTTTCTCTGCTTTGGGAAAGCCAGAGTGGCTACCAATGTTATTTTATTGCTTTTGGTCAGGCTGAGTCCTGACCTGGGAAAACTTCTAGTAGCCTCAGTTATGGATGGCAGCCGCCATGGCAATGTGCCACATTTTCTTTCTCCCCTGGGTCACTCGGCAGAACTGTACTCCTGGGACTCCTCTGAGGATGAACAAATGAAAAAGGCATCTATTAGCAAGAGCTATATATTTGTCATTGTGCTAAGCCCCAAAGATGTAGATATAAGCAAGTAAGACATAAACAAGTTAGAGCTGGGAGGTCGGGGGGAAGGAGATCAGAGTACCCAGAAGCAGTATAGTTTGGAAATAGCTAGAAAATATAAGTGTTGAGGAGTTCTGAAGGAATGCTAAAGTTCAGAATGAACCGAGGCTGGCAAGGAATGCAGAGGATTCTGAGAGAACACCTATATATATTTTTAGTATATACTAGAGGAAGGAAGAAACTCAAATGAGAAACAGAACCAATGCTCATTGCTCAGGGTAGGTTACAGGGAAAAGGCCAAACTACTCTGTGATGGGGGATAACTGTGTGACACAGTAGATAGTGCCAGGGTTAGAGTCAGGAAGACTCCTTTTCCTGAGTTCAAATATGGTCTCAGACACTTTCTAGCTGTGTGACCTTGGGCAGGTCACTTAACCCTTTTTGCCTTAGTTTCCTCATCTGTAAAATTAGTTGGAGATGGAAACGGCAAGCCACTCCAGTATCTTGGCCAAGAAAATACAAGTCCTCAGATCAGGACATATTGAGGACAATCCTGTTCCTCAGGCATACATCTCAGCTGTTATCTAATTCCTTGGGTAAGAATGCTACATTTAACTTATCTCTCCTGAGTTAGTCTTCTGGCCATTAAGCATCCAATGGGTACACAAATACAGCCTTTCCTTCATTATTTCAAGTATTAGGATGTTTTCCATCTAAAAAATTGCCCAGATGAATAATTTCTTAGGGCTAGAATAAGCCGTAGGGCAACTAGGTGGTAGGGTGGATAGAGTACTAGGCTTAGAGTTAGGAAGATCTGAATTCAAATCCTGTCTCAGTTGTTAGCTGTATGACTCTGGGCAAGTCACTTAACTACTATTTGCCTCAATTCCTCATCTGTAAAACGGGAACATAATGGAGAAGGAAACAGCAAACTACTCCAGTATCTTTGCCAAGAAAACCCTAAAAGTTGGTAGGGTCATGTAGAGTCATTTAAGACTGAATGACTGAACAACAACCAAAAATAGGTCTTAACACATTAGTCAAGACTAGTAAGGAGATAATAATGTAATTCTACAAACATTTATTGAATCTCTACTATGCTAGGTATGGGATTATAGTGACAAAAATGAATGTATCTGACCTCAAGAGGCTTATATTCTCCTGGAAGAAACAACATATATAGCATATGTAGAGAGAACATGCACACACATAGATTTATTTATACCAAGATATATACAGAGTTAATAAGAAGTCATTTCAGGGAAGTGGGGAGAATAAGGAAGGGAAATAGTCTCAAGAAAAAATTCCTGTAAGAGTTGGCATATGAGTTATTTTTACATTACTAAAGGAAAGGAAAACTTAATTGTCCATGATGAAATCAAGTCAACAAGCCCAGATGGATTATAATAGATCCCAAGAGAAATGTCGGGATGCCACAGGACAGGAGAATAAATGTCCTGCTTTTCAAAGAAGGGAAGAGAGTGGAGGCTGTAAAGGATGACTCTCAAACCTGTACTCAGGGACCTTGACTTTAATTCCTGGCAACATTTTAAAATCCACTGTCAAAGGATAATTTGGAACATTAAGGAAAAAAGAAGTGGTGATCACAAAGGAACAGTGTGATTTCATTGAGAATGGGTCCTTGTCACTCTAATCTCATTTCCTTTTTTTGGCATAGTTGATAGACAAACTCTTAGATCAGGGGAAAACAGTAGATAAAATATGTCTAGATTTTTTTTTGTGTGTGTGGCCATTTTGGCCTTATCTTTATTGACTTTCTTGTGTAAATGGTAGAGAGATGTGAGTTATGCAATAGCATAATTAGGTGGTGTTCAAATCTGTCAAGTCTTTGGACCCAAAGAAAAAATATCAACCAAGATATTGGCCTGCTCCAGGGATCTGTCTTTCATCTTATATTCTTAATAATTTAAAAAACTCATTAACTTTTGGAGGGGCAGCTAGGTGGCTCGGTAGATAGAGAGGTAGGCCTGGAGATGAGAGGCCCAGGGTTCAGATCTGACTTCAGACACTTCCTAGCTGTGTAACACTAGGCAAATCACTTCACCCCAATTGGCTAGCCCTTATGATTTTTCCACCTTGGAACTGATGCTTAGTATCAATTCTATAACAGAAGTCGAGGGTTTAAAAAAAAAATCAGTGACTTGGATAAAGGAAGAATGACATTCTTGTCAAATTTATATATGAACTAAAGCTGGAAGGGATTGATAGCTAAGATGGTGGATGATCCTCAGGATCTTCAGAGATCTTGACAGGCTAGAAACTGAATCTACTAAGATGATATTTCTTAGAGAAAAATATAAAGTTTTACATTTGGGTCTAGTATGACAGATATAGTCAATGTGACAGAGGTATCACTGGATAGTAGTTCATTTGAAAAAGATTTGGGGGCTTTAGTGGACAAGTTCAATAAGAGTGAGTCATAGCAGCCCCAAAAAGCTAAGATCATAGGTGGCACTAGGGAGGTGATAGTCCTTGGACAGACCAAATATGGAGTACTGTGTCCAGTTAGGGGCACTGTATTTAAAGCAGGATTAGAGAGAGACCTGAGGAGTGTGACTAAAATGATGACAGATCTCAGGTTCATGCCATATTAGTCTATAGAAGGAACCAGGAGAATTTACTCTGGAGAGAAACTGGGAGATTTGTAATAGCTATCTGTTAGTATTTGAGGAACTGGAAAATAGAAGAGATTAGACTTGTTCTGCTTGCTTTCAGAGGACCAGTGGGTGGAAACGGCAAACCCAAAATTAAACTTGAGTCATTTCATTCCAGGTGTAGAGGTTCTGATTGGGGAATTCCATTAAACAAACTGAGCTGAACCTTTGTTGGAGACTCATCCTATTGTCCCATGATAGATATGGATATTCCAGCTGACTCTTCCTTGGGAGGAGGATGACATTTCTTGTATCTGTTTGTTAGTTCAGTCAATAATCATTTCAATCATTAAACATTTTTAGAAGTGCCTACTATGTACCAGACAATGTGCTAAGAGCTGGAGATACAAACAAAAGAAACAAAAGACAGACCCTGTCTAAGGAAGGAAGATTAATTCACAATGATTAGGGATGGATTGATTGGCTATCTTAGATAGATAACATTCCGGTGGGATTAAGGTGAACTATGTATGTCCTTCTATATCATCCCTTTCCTTGACTTTCCTCTGAGAATTTTATCATTTAGTTACAAGAAATTGCATCGGTTAAGGGACAGGATGAAATGGCAAGAGATCCTGGCCCCAGCCATGGTAAAGCAGTGGCTAAGACTTGCTTTCCAAATCTCCATCCTTGAAAGACTAGTCAGCTTGATCCTCCTCTATAGAATATTACAATAGCCTGCCATTGGTCTCCCTCCAGTTCCTCTCTTTTCCCATCTATCTTTGCATAGCTGCCAAATTGCTAAAACCTAGGTATGAACATGGCACACCTTTAAACTTCAGTGGCTGCCCATTGCCTTTAGTTTAGAATAGAAACTTTTCTGCTTGGCATTTCTTTCTTTCCTTCCTTTTTTTTTTTTTTTTTCATTTAAAACCCTTACCTTGGCAAAGAATTGGAAACTGAGGGAATGCCCATAAATTGGGGAATAGCTAAACAAATTGTGGTGTATGTTGGTGATGGAATACTATTGTCCTATAAGAAATGATAAGTAGAATGATTTCAGAAAAAGCTGGAAAGATCTACATGAACTGATGCAGAGTGAAATATGCAGAACTGGGAGAATATAGTACACAGTAACAATAATATTGTACAGTGATCAACTATGAAAGACTTAGCTACTTTCAGGAAAGGATGGGAGGGAGACAGTTTGGATCTTAAAATTTTGGAAAATGTGGAAAATTGTTATTATGTGTAATTGGGAAAATAAACTATCTTTGAATTAACAAACAAACAAGAAAACTTACCTAGCAATAAGGGTTAGGTAATCAGGGCTAAATGACTTGCCCAGCTATGGAATGTCTGAGGCCAGGTTCTCCCAAGTTCACTAAGCCACCTAGCTGCCCCTGTGGCATTTCTTTAGATGCCTACAAAGTCTATCTCTAGCCTATCTTTCTAGGCTGATGGAACATTACCCAACCTTAATACATTCTAACCTCCAGTCAAACTGGCCTATTCATTATTCCCTCCATGTTATCTCTCAAATTTTGAACAGGTTATCTCCAGAGCTTCTAAAAATGCATCCTTAGGAAATCTCATCATCCTGCAAGATTGAATCTACCCATGTTCACATCTTTTCGGTACACCTTGTCTCTGATTGGACCCTCTGAATGAAGAGCAGGGCCTTGGGCTACAGAGACTCACTACAGTCTTCTCCTTCCCCACTAGTTTCACTATGGTAAGACTTCTTTAGACCTCTCCATCATTTCCACAACGCCCTCTTTTCCTCCCCCCACTTTCAGTTTCCCTTTGTATATTGTCCTGGGCTCAGCACAGTGCTTGGCCTATTTGTTGTTGTTCATTCATTTAGTTTTGGAGTTGGCTTGGCCAAGATACTGGAGTATTTTGCCATTTCCTTCTCCAGCTCATTTTACAGATGAGGAAATGGAAGTAAACAGACTTAGGTGACTTGCCCAGGGTTGCAAAGCTAGGAAGTTTCTGAAGTCAGATTTGAACTCAGGAAAATGAGTCTTCCTGACTCCAGGCTTTATCCACTTTATCCACTCAGTCCCTGGCCCATAGTAGATGCTTAATAAATGTTTATTGACTATCAACTACAATGTTGGAACCTCTGATTGTCTTCAAGGCTTGATTCCTCCTAGTTGTTCTTGCTCTCCCATTTCATTGTGCTTCTGTTTTCTATATATTCTGAATTTACTGATCTGTGAACATTCTGTCACCTCTTTGAGGACAAAAATAGTCTTACTTTTGTATTTATAATTTTTTTTTTCTTTTGCATTAGAGATGAGTACTGCTCCTGGAGCATAAGCTCCTGGAGGTCAAGGGCTGGTTCAGGCCTTCATATTTAAAAGCTTGGTCCCAGGGCCGGAGTAGGTGCTTAAAGCATGCTTATCTGGCCTTGGTAAATTTTGGCTGATCCTGACCAACCCATACTTAAAGCTTTCTCTACTTTGGAAGGAACTTTTAGAATGGAATGCAGATCAAAGCATGGCGTTTTCCAATAGATTTCCTTAATGAGATTTTTATTGTATTAGTGATATATGTCTTCTATCATGCCACAAGCAATATGGAAATATATCTTACATGTAAGTATGCTATAACCTGCATCAGACTATTCACCCCCTTGGCTGGGGGGTGGGGGGTGGGGAGAAGAAGAGGAGATCAGAATTTTAAAATGTCAGAAAACAATTGATAAAGTGTTTCTACATGTAATTAAAACTTTTTTTTTTACGTCTACTTTGGGGATAGCTGTGCAAGTAACCCCAATTTGCCTAGCCCTTAGTGCTCTTCTGCCTTGGAACCAATACCTGGTATTGGTTCCAAGACAGAAGGTAAAGAGTAGTTTTTTTTAAAATCCACTTTGTAGTGCAAGGTACTTGCAGAGTCAGCAGCACAAAGACATTAACAACATCCGTGAAGGACAAACTTTATTAAGAATGTCCCAAAATTCAAAGGGTTGGTTGGGAAGGAGGTGGTGGGCTCTCCAGTCTTTGGAGATATTCAAGCCCAGACTGCATAAACCTTGCTCAGGATCTTTATGAAGGGGAATGTTGTTTGGATACCAGTTGAACCAGATGCCTCAGTCTCTCCACCGCCTAGCCCTGAGGTTTTAGGGTTTGGTTATCAAGAGTCAGAGGGACTTTAGCATTTAATCAAACTGAGACTCGAGGGAGCTGGGATTCTGAGGATTTCAAAGCACCCTCTTCCGCCCTTTCTCTAGGACATATAGCTGTGACTCCCCAGACTTGGGTACTGGACCCGACAGGATAAATTGTGAGAAGTAGAAGCAGAAGCGGAAGCGTATTCACTCCCCCGACGCGGGGTTCTAAAGAATGAACGCAGGGGGCGGGAGGATAGAGTGGGCCTCCTGCCCTTTAAGAAGACCCGCCCTTCGAGGAGGTGCTCTCCTCGAATTGGTCCGAATATGGTCCGGCGCAGCCTAACTTGACGCACTTTGGGCCTTACGCTCCACCGCCCAACTCGAAACCCCGCCCGCCATCAGCCAATCCCTTAGCTGCTCTCCGGGTGATATTTACATGGCCCTGCCCCGCGCCCGAGACCGAGACCAATCCCAGAGCTCGTGGCCCCGCCACATTAGCATGTGAGCGGAATTGGGGGCGGGGCCCCTACCCTACCGGCGCTGGACCCGGGAGAGGCGGGGCGAGGGGCGGGGCCAAGGGCGGTTGAGAGTCCGAACCCGAAGATCCAAGAAAGTTTGCTCAGGAGGTAAAACCAGCCGCGGGACTTGGGCATCGGGGGTGATCGGGGCCCTGGGGGGTCTCGGAGGCGAAGTGATCAGGGCTGGGGGAGCTGGGGGGCCGGGGAGGCGGGCAAGATTTCCTCGCCGGGGGGGGGGGAAGAGATCCCCCAACAAAGAGATCCACAGGGTCCTTCCCCTCCCTCCCTCTGCCCTGGACTTGGGGGGGATCGGGGGATCCTCAAGG
>NC_058130.1:719104078-719132720 GCF_016433145.1 Gracilinanus agilis | reverse complement strand
GGGGTGGGGGAGGGGCGGTTGTCTGCCTAGGCAGTAAGTAGGTCCCCTTCCAGGGCGGGGACTTTGACGGCTTCTCCACCTTCGATGTCCCCATCTTCACGGAGGAGTTCTTGGACCAGAACAAAGGTGAGGGACGGTCCTTGAGCCTGAGCCTCCTGCGGGGTCTACGGCTGGGATCCAGACAAAAGCCGGATGCGGGTGGGGGCCGGGACTGGGGGAGGGAAGGGGGCGGGGCCTGAGGGGTGGGGGTGGGGGTGAGGCCTGTGACCTGCTACATCCCAGATTTGTCCAGAAAGGTCAGGGCTGAGCAGAGGCCCTGCTACGGGCCAGGACAGCAGCCAGAGCTGGAAGAAATGAAAAGGCATCCATCCACGTTTGCCCTCAGTGACGCTTCTGTGTGCACAGCTCGGTTCAGGAGGCCCTGGCAGGGACTGGAAAATCAGGGCTTCCGTGCTCAGTCCTGGCTTTGGCCCTGGCTCAGTTTGTTTGTTTCCCCATCTGCTAAATGGGAATGCACGGCTGTGTATGCCAGTATAGTGGAGAGTAGATCGGATTTGGAGTCCCAGAACCCGAGTTCAAGGTGTGACTTAATCAGTCAATAAGGATTTATTAACTCTCTAATGCCAGTGTGGACGGGAGGACTGAACTGTATGATGGGAGGGAGGGAGGAGTCAGTTACACACATTTGTTCATTTCATTATTTATCCATTCATTCCTTTATTTTCTTTAAACTTCTCCCTTAGTTTCACCTCTTAGACCAGGAGTAGGGGCTAGACTAAAGAGGTTAAGTGACTCTCCCAGGGTCACACTGGTGGGAACCCAGGACCACCTGCCTCCAGGCCTGGCTCCATCAGCAGAGGTCTCCAGCTTGCTTTGGGCTCTGTGCTAGGGATGGGGGGGGGGGGGGGTAGGGAGGATGGCTCACACCTCTGAGCTCCCAGGGCAACAGTGAGTGAGGATCACAGGAATTCCCTGGGGTGGCCTGGGGCAGTAGAAGCTCCTGCCTTTCCCCCAGCACTAGCCATGTTGGCCTTGGGCCAGGCCTTTCATTCTTTTCTCCTTTCTGTGGCTTGGGGAAGAGGAGAGACCTGGGGCTAAACCCAACCTCCCAGCATTCACAAGCTACTGGACTAGAGTTGTGCCACTTAATCTCTCTTGGCCTCAGTTTTCTTATCTGTAAAATGGGGATAAGACCTTTAAGGCTGGCCCAGGTTGTTGTAAGCAGGAGTGCCAAACTCAAATTGACCGGATCACAGCGGTGGTTGCTATTTTTGCTTGAACGTTTCCCAATTACATTTTGATCTAGCTCAGACTGGCCTTGGGGGCTCTGATGAATCTCTTGGGCCTGGAAGTTCAGGGGGACTAGCCCAGTGTGGTGCTGTGTCACTTAGAGATCCTCCCATTGCTCCAGCCTTGTGTGACTGAAGGGCAGATTTCCAGTGCCAGGAGGGATGTGGGGGATGGCCCCTCGCTGAAAGCAGACCCTGAGCAGGCCCTTTGGTGCCAGGGAGGTTTGGCCGGGGCTTGCAGACTCTGAGGAGGCTTCCCATATCCCAGCCAGGGAAGCGGAGCTCCGACGGCTCAGGAAGATGAACGTGGCCTTCGAGGAGCAGAATGCAGTCCTGCAGAGGCACACCCAGAGCATGAGCAGTGCCCGGGAGCGGCTGGAGCAGGAGGTGGCCCGGGAGGAGCGCCGTACCCTGGCCCTGCAGCAGCAGCTGCGCGCAGTCCGCCAGGCGCTCACCGCCAGCTTTGCTTCCCTGCCGGTGCCTGGTGCGTGGGTGTTGGGGGCGGGGCCCTGGCCTCTGCAGGGTGGGATGGGATGGGGAGCGGGGCGTCTTCTCCAGGACCCTGGCATTCTCCCCCCCTACACCAGGTACCGGGGAAACCCCCACACTCAGCACCCTGGACTTCTACATGGCCAAGCTGCACGGGGTCATTGAGCGGGACCCCTTGCAGCATGAGAAGCTCATCGTGCGCATCAAGGAGATCCTGTCTCGGATAGCCAGGTAAGGGGAGCGCCGGAGGGTGGGCCAGGATAGACGACGTCGGTCGGGGGTGGGAGGATCCCGCACGGTGGCACCCCGCTCGCTCCTGATGGGCCCCTTCCTTCCTGGTTGTCTTCAGCGAGCACTTGTGAGGAGTGGTCGGAGGAAGGGCCAGCGCGGATCCCTACAGTCCTGGGGAAGAATTGGTTCCAGCAGCCTCGCCCCCACCCCTCTGTCTCCCAGCTCACTGGGCGGGGCTCGGGCCTCCTCGCCCCTCCTCCAGGACCCGCCCAGCGCCCAGGGGCCAGGCGTGTGACTGCCCGCATCCAGCAAGCTCGCAGAGAGACCCGGGAGCTGCACCCCCTGAGCGGTGGGGGCCCCCCCCCCGGCCCTGGACCCTCTCCTGGGCTTCCTCTCTCTTCCACTTCCTGACCCACCTCTCCCTCTCTCTCCCGGAGCGGGAGACTGAGACTCGGCCTCTCGGGCCTGGCCTTTCCAGACTTGGCTCCGGGCGATCTACAAAATCCAAGCTTTTCCCGGGACTCCTCCGTCCCGTGCCTCTTCCCGCTCCTCTCGCCTTGCCCCAACTCCCTCCCCATACCGGGAGCCGGCAGCCTCCCTACACAGCCTAGAAGCGGCAGCTGTGACCATCGCAATCACCTTTTTAAATAAAAGCCGACTCAGCCCAAATCTGTGTGTGGGTGTGTGTGGTGGGTCTGTGGTGGGGAGAGGCTAGAAGAGAAGTGCCTCCCCGGCCTGGGAGCCCCCTGGTTCAGGGTCCGGCCCTGGGAGTTGGGCCTGGCTTCCCCGAGGGGCACCAGGAACTTCGGGGCTGTTTCCCCCAAGGCCCCTGATTCACTGCTCACCCCTCAGGGGGTCTCGCCTCACCGGGACAGCCCTGGCAGTGCCTCCAGTATTCCCCTCCCCTAAATAGCACGAGAATGCTTGGACTATCAGTCTCGCGGCCCCCTGGGAAGGAAGCAGGTAATGTCATCCTGAAAGGAAAACAGGCCCAGGGCCCAGGGGAGAGACAAGTCTCCGGATTCCAAGTCTAGAATGCGGGAAGAGTTTGGGAGGCCGTCGGGGGTGCAAAGGAGGAACAGCGCAGCCCGACTGGCTCTGGGGGCTCTGCCTCAGCTTTCCTGGTAAAAGGTGGCGGGCCGCCCCGTCAGTGAGGGCCCATCTGGTCCTGCCCCTTGAGCGCAGCTGTCTGGGCCCCAGGAGAAGGAGCCGAGGTGCTGAGCTGTCAGGCGCGGGGACACCTGGGCGCCCGCCTTCCCCCACCCCCTCACCTGGGCCTTCGTCGGCTCCTCCCTCCGGTGTCGCTTACCTGGGACCAGGATCATGTTCCTGCTGTCCGCCGCTGTGCCCGGAGTTGTGTTACAGCCCAGAGCTCGGCTGTCGGCGGGAGGGGGCGGGGGCAGCTGTAGGAAGGGGGGGAAGGAAGCAGCCCGAATCCGGCTGGCGCCGTCGGACGCTCGGGGCCCCCTGTGCGGCTGGGCAAGCCCATGGAGAGCGGAGGGGCCCGGGAGGCACAGGGGGCCCAGCCCTCTGCCCCTCGGCCGCCCCCTCCCTCACCCGCAGAGCAGGCGGCCCCGGCCCCCAGCGCCCCTCGCATCCGGCCTCGACTGGTGTTCCACACCCAGCTGGCGCACGGCAGCCCCACGGGCAAGATCGAGGGTTTCACCAATGTCCGGGAGCTCTACGCCAAGATCGCCGAAGCCTTCGGCATCTCCCCTACCGAGGTGAGCCGATCCCATGTCCCTGGCTCGGGAGGTGGCGGGTCCTAGGTCCGGGGAGGTCTGGGATCAAATTCCCAACGTGGCGCCTCAGGAGGCGGGAGACCTGGCAGCATCTATCCAGGGCCCTAATAACCGCAGCGAGTCATCTCTCCGACCCTCGGTTTTCTCACCTCTTAAATGGGAATGGGAACGAAAACATGTTAGATTTGGAAACTCCTTAGGAGCAGAGGTCATTTCATTCGTTGTATTTGCATTCCCCGGTCTAGCACAATGCCTGGCACAGACGAGGGGCTTAATAATAGATAGTCGTTGGTTGATTGATTTCTGCCTTCTTCCCAGGACTGTGTGTCTTTGGAGAAGTCCCTTAACCATTCTGAACTTCAGTTTCTCAGTTTCTTCATTTACAAAAGACTAGAGGACCTTGTAAAGCTCCTTCCAGCTCTAAATCTCAGATACTGCAATCCCAGGGCACGACCCATCTCCCAGAGTTATTGTTTGGCTCCTAGAAGATCCAGAACTGCCCTGACTAACCCCCAGATAAAAATAGATAGCATTTAGATAGCCCTTCAGATGCTATAAAGAGATTTGTAGTCATTAGCCCTTAGTAGATACTGAATAAATGTTGTTTGGTTGGCCAGTCCTCACATCAACGGTTGTGGTGTGTTTGACTCTTTATGACCCCATTGCGTGTTTTCTTGGCAAAGATACTGGAAGGGTTTGCCATTTCCTTCTCCAGCTCATTTTACAGATGAGGAAACTGAGGCAAACAAAGTTCCATGATTTGCCCACAGTCACCTAGCCAGGAAGTGTCAGAGACCAGATTTAAACTCAGGTCTTCCTGACTTCAAACCCAGCGATATTATTCCCATTTTACAGGTGAGGAAACTGAGACTGAAAGAGGTTAAGAGCCAGGGGTCTCACAGT
Organism: Gracilinanus agilis; assembly: GCF_016433145.1. Lineage (NCBI taxonomy): Eukaryota > Metazoa > Chordata > Mammalia > Didelphimorphia > Didelphidae > Gracilinanus > Gracilinanus agilis. Next base: position 719,128,066 of record NC_058130.1, on the reverse strand, counting down.
GGAGTGCCCAAGACAGAATTTGAACTCACATCTTTCTTATTCCAGTTCCAGTGTTCTATCCACTTAGCTTGAATCAAATTCTTCTTACCTATGAAAATTCAGAGCTCTTGTCAGCTATAAGCTACCTGTGGATGCCCAGATTCTAGGGGCTATCCCCAGCCCAGGGGAGCGGGGATATCTCCAGTGGGGTGGAAAGGGGGAAGACCACAATTTCAGCTTTAGGATAGGATGCCTGGTCACCAGATCTTGGGACACATGGAGTCTTAGGAGAGATCCAGGAAAGAAAAAGCAGAAGGAGGTGAGAGGAGGGACAGATTCTGAATAAAGCCAGGAGGATCCACTCAGCATTCTAGGCTGAGAGTAAGAAGAAGAGAGGCTGGAAGGAGCTTCTGGAGCTGCCTTTGGGAGGAGGCCACGGGGACTGGATCTCTGGATTCTCTGTCCTCCTCACCTCAGCCTCCCAATTCCTCTTCAAGCCAAGCCAGAGGCTTTCTATTTGGCCCCAGGGCTTTATTCACTGTAAACTTTCTTTGATCTCTGACTGTCATCAACTCAAAGCCATAAAATTTCTGGGCACAAAAATAAGCCTGCTTAAGATGCAGGGCCAGACACTCCATCCAGTGCAATTCAACAGAATCATGAAGGATCTACTGTGTGCAGAGCCCTACAGATCTATTGATCCTCACGCCTAAATTGTGTGGCACCCTTTGGCTGCCACCACCACCATAGCATAACAGAACGCCTTAGTCTGGCATCTTCAACTTCTCTGCCTTGCCTGTCTGTCTCCAGCCACTCCAGCCACAAGAGGGTGTTTTCTAGGGTCAGTTCAAAAGAGGATGTTGGAAGACCTAGGTTCTGATACTATTTTTCTTTTTAAAACCCTTCCCTTCTCTCTTAGAATTAATACCATGTATTGTTTCTAAGGCAGAAGAGCGGTAAAAGCTAGGCAATGGGGATTAAGTGATCTGTCCAGGGTCACCCAGCTAGGAAATGTCTGAGGCCAGATTTGAACCCAGGACTTCCTGTCTGTGGGCCTGGCTCTCCATCCATTGAGCTTATCAGAACGAGCTGCCCTGGTTCTGATAGTATTTAACTCTGAGATCTTGGACAAATCTCTTAAACTCTCCCAGTCTCAATGAGCAAAAGTGACATGTAAGCTCTAACTATGATCCATGACCTGATGCAAATAGATGATGCTGATTCAGAAACAATGTAGGGGAAGAAAAACCATTCAAAATGTGACTCAAAGATAATACATGTATAACCCAGTGGAAGACAAGAAGAAACATGTAACCAGGGGAAAAAACTAAAAAATTAAATTTAAATGAAAAAAATTTTAAATGGGAATCAAAGAAAATTCTACAAGTGGGAGAGAATTTATAGGAGAATGTTTATTAAAAGAATGGTATAAGTGAGAGAATATTAATTTATTAATCACCTGCAATGTGCCAGGCACTGTCCTGGCAATAGTCCTGGGAGGTAGGTGCTATTATTATCTTTATTTTATTTTGCAGTAGAGGAAATTCAGGTTAAGTGACTTGCTCAGGGTCAAATAGCTAATAAATTTGGGAGACCAGTTTTGCACTCTGGGTGTTCCTCACTTGAGAATCGGCATTCTATCCACTGTACCTCTTAGCTGCCATCTTCGTGACTGGCTTGGTCAGAAGCATAATGGATAGAGATGGCATTTGGAAGTCTTGCTATGCAAAGACGGGATTCTCGGAACATCGAACCCTCTCAGGGATAGCAAAGGCCATTGTGGGAGAAAAGAGGGGCATTCCTTAAATTCCTTCTTAATTCCTTGGGGCCCCAAAGCATGTGGTATAAGGAGCCGTGGGTTCTGGTGTTGGTTCTGCAACCAGTTTGCTGTGTGACCATTGGCAGGTTATTTCCTGTCTCCGGGCATTACTTTTTCCATTTGTTAAATGGAAGTGACAAATGCCTGCTCTATGTCCCAGTGAGTTGATCACTTAGACTACTGAAATCCTAGAACAGGAGAGCTGGAGGGACCTTGGAGAACAAAACGTAGGATGTCAACCAGAAAGGACTTCTAGACAAGGACTCTCACAGCGGGAGGAGCATGAGAACCCAGTATGTCAAGAAAGAACCTTAGGGCAGAGAATGTCAGAGGTGAAGAAGCCCTTAGCATATAGAATGTCAGAGTAGGGAGGGACCTGGAACATAGACTGTAGGAGCTGGAAGAGCTTAGCACAAGCAGTGACAGAGCAGAGAGGGTCCTTAGAACAGAGAATAATAAAACAGGGAAGGGTCCTAGAGTCCCTGTTCTAGTATTCTAAGTTCTAAGGACCATCTTTGTTCTGAAAGAGAGGGCATCTAACCCAACCTCCTGATGAAGGCGAGGTCCAAAGAATAGAAGGCAGTCATCTCGACCTCTGACAACTTGTCCAAAAGGACTGATAAGTGCCTGGGTTACTCTGGGATGGGGCTGACTCAGGAGTGAAGGCCAGACTTCTCCCAATGACCATGTGGCTTCCTCTCTCCCCATTTCCCTGGTGGGGGGGCAGATCCTGTTTTGCACTCTCAACAGCCACAAGGTGGACATGCAGAAGCTGCTGGGAGGCCAGATTGGGCTGGAGGACTTTATCTTTGCCCATGTACGTGGTGAGACCAAGGAGGTGGAAGTCACTAAGACGGAGGATGCGTTGGGCCTCACCATCACAGACAATGGGGCAGGCTATGCCTTCATCAAGGTATTGGGACCGGACAACAGAAAGAGCAGTGGGCTAGGAGTCAGGAGAACTGGGTTCTTGGGTGAGCTTGGATGAATGCATTCTGGATTATTGGTAAAAGGGGTCTCTACAGAAGGAAGGGGTTAGACCGAATGGTTCCTAAGGTCCCTTTCTGGTCTATGATTCAAGGCCTCTTTGAACTCTGATATTCTACAGTATTTTTTTCTAAGGGTCCTTTTGGTTCTGATATTCTAGGTTTGGGACCTCTCTAGCTCTATGATCTCCTCCTTTCTGCCTTCGTCCCTCCGTCTCATTCCATACACCATATGGTCAAGATGCAAGACACTGATTCTGAGGAGATCAGCCTCGAAAGCTCCTCCTTACCTCCTAGATGTCTCATCCCTAAAGAGGGGATGTTCTCAGTCAATGAAAGCTTGTATGAGTGCCGGTCACTAGGCATGCTTGAAAATAGGTCCTCAAAAGAGATGAGCTTGGGGCAGCTGGGTAGCTCAGTGGAGTGAGAGTCAGGCCTAGAGACAGGAGGTCCTAGGTTCAAACCCGGCCTCAGCCACTTCCCAGCTGTGTGACCCTGGGCAAGTCACTTGACCCCCATTGCCCACCCTTACCACTCTTCCACCCATGAGACAGTACACCGAAGTACAAGGGTTTAAAAAAAAAAAAAAAAAGAGATGAGCTTGTTCTCGAATGCTTAGAGATCCCGAGTCTCCACAGAAAAGCCTTCCCAGATACTTTTTTTTTTTTTTATTTTAAACCCTTAACTTCTGCGTATTGACTTATAGGTGGAAGAGTGGTAAGGGAGGGCAATGGGGGTGAAGAGACTTGCTCAGGGTCACACAGCTGGGAAGTGTCTTAGGCCGGATTCAAACCTAGGACCTCCTGTCTCTAGGCCTGGCTCTCAATCCACTGAGCTACCCAGCTGCCCCGCTCCCCCCCAGATCCTTTTGTCTAGTGTCCTGTACCCTTTTCAGATGTTTCCTCTGAACCAAGCCTCCTTAACCTTTCTGATGGCCTCTTCGGCAATCTGATGAAGCCTATGCTGGGAGTATGTTGGAGCCAGCTCTAAACAGCTCACTGAGTTGATTGTTAAATTTCAATAAGAGTACTTACACATCAGAACTACACAAATGCTACAAATCAGTGCTTGATTTTTTTGTTTTCTCGATTCTCCAGATTTAAGAAAGTGATGGAGATGTTAATGACGCAAATTAAGTTTAAAAGTGTGTTGTGCAACCTTTTTTCCCCCAGCACACCACTGGATGGCCCCCTTCTCAGAATAATGTTTTTAAATAATGGAAGGAAATGCTAAATTTCAGTGGTTAAAAATAAAGAAGTATTTTTCTTTTCATCCAAGTAAATGGACTTCTTGAAATCTATCCACAGACCCTTAGTTTTCTTCTTCTTTCTTCTTCTTCCTCCTCCTCCTCCTCCTCCTCCTCCTTCTCCTTCTTCTACTTTTTCTTCTTCTTCTTTTCATTGACTCCCATCACAATCCCTGGTCCAGTATTTATCTCCAGTTTTAATCAGCTGCTATGCATTTATTAAGCACCGAATATGTGCCAGACACTGGGCAAGGTGCTAGAGATTCAAAGACAAAAGTGACACAGTCTCTGTCCCCAAGGTTTTTACATTCTTTTGGGGATAAATAAGCTTTGGGCTCTATAGCAAGAGGGTGGCTCCCCTAGTCTCCAGGGCTCTGAGATTTCTTAGAGGGAATGGAGTGGGATAGTTTTAGAAGGGGGAGAATGGGTGTCATAGGGAGAGGAGGGTGAACTTTGAAGCTTCGCCCCTCTTCCCTGGAATCTGGGAAAGAGTCACAGACATGAGGAAATCTAGCCTTTAATCCTCAAGGATCCTTGGCCAATCTGAGGGAGATTCGCCCAAGGTAAAGACTTGCTTGGCAACTAAGTGCTTTGAGTTCCCTCCTTGAAGGGGGAGGTTTGTTTGTTTACCTAAAGTGTAAAGATCCCTCATCCTTAGTCTCTAGGATTATTTCGATATCCACCAGATTCTTCATCCCTTAAAGAGGGGATCTCAATCAATGAAAGCTTGTAAGTGTGCTGGTCACTAAGCAGGTCTGAGAATATGTTGTCCTCCAGAGAGATGAGCTTGTTCTCCGAGTGCTTAGAGATCCCCAGTCTTTAATGAAATGTACTCTGCTATTGACTGTCTGGAGATCACTGAACTAGGGCTTGGGGAGAGTGGGGAAATTCAGGATATGTTCCATTGCTCAGAAATCCCTTGAATCAGATGATGGGACTGGATACTGGGGGGGGGGGGGAGGGGCCAGGGACTAGAAGACGAGTGGGAGGGCTGTTTGGGGGACCCTTCATGATGCCCTTGTTCTCCTCCGCCCAGAGGATCAAGGAAGGAAGCATCATTAACCGGATCGAGGCAGTATGTGTGGGAGACAGCATTGAGGCCATCAATGACCAAACCATCGTGGGCTGCCGACACTATGAGGTGGCCAAGATGCTCCGGGAGCTGCCTAAGGCTCAGCCCTTCACCCTGAGGCTGGTGCAGCCCAAAAGGGCCTTTGGTGAGGCAACTAGTGGGAGAAGGAAGCTCTTGTAGGAAGGGTCTCCAGAACAGCCCAGAGAGAACCAGGAAAGGGAAACTCTGCAGGCAACAGAAGGATGGGTTTGGGGACTAATGACAGAATGAGGCACATTGACATTCCAGTTCCTCAGGGATCCTGGATCTCATCCTATTCCTGACTTGCTTGCTTCAGTTTGTTGAGGCTTCAATACATGGTCGCTCAGTTATCTGGTGAAGAGGCTCTCGGCACTTTGCTTGGCTCTGTGTCACACATATAATCTGTCCCCGAGCCCATACTTGGTACAATTCAGTCACTCCTTCATTGTGGCAAGACCTGTCGGAACTTGTGCCCCATTAATATATGCTTCAAGAGCCCAGGGTCCCCTCTTCACCAAGGAAGACTTGAGGGGAAGGGCAGTCTGGCAAGGGGTGGCAGGCTCTCTGCCGCTTTGCTGATGGAACCAGAGCTGGAGAGATGACTGAGTCCTAGCAAGAACAGGTCCAGGGGTTGGCTGTATATCTGTTGTTTCCAGGTTTGGCTTAGGGAAATATAGATCTCCAGAAGCTTGGCCAAGAGGTGAGGACTTTTGTTAAGTCATAGCAATTCAAGGAACTACCTTCGAAGTCATGGATAGACTGGGATCACCCAGGCAAATCCTTGAAATAATTAGTTTACAAAGCACTTGCTTCGCTGATGAGCTGAAGAAGGTGATACAAATATTAACGCCCCCATTTTACAGATGAGGAAGCTGAGACTCAAAGAGGCTTACTAATTTGCCCATGGTCCTGTGTTTGGCAACTGGAATGACTAGCCTGGGACTTAGATCTCCTGGTTCTGAGTTAAGATTCTCTTTTCCACGATTTCATGCTGATTGGAGAGCCAAAAAAAAAAAAAAAAAAAAAAAAAGTGGTTAACCCAACAGATTCTGGAGTAGCTGAGCTGGGGGTGGGACAGGGAATACTACTGTGGAAGGAAGTTTTAGATAGGATTAGTGTTCTGGAAGAAGAACTTTCTAGAGAAATCCGTGGAAGCCCCTACTTTGTGGAAGAGGGTTTCTGGAACCACTATGGATTCTAGAGATATTTGGGGAGGTAGAGGATGGTTTGCAGTTCATAGGAGAGGGAGCTCTGGAATAATAGTGAGTTCTAGAGCTATCAGGAAGAGGATCTGGAACCACTATGAATTCTAGAGATATTTGGGGAGGTAGAGGATGGTTTGCTGTTCATAGGAGAGAGAGCTCTGGAATAACAGTGAGTTCTGGAGCTATCAGGGAGAGGATCTGGAACCACTATGGATTCTAGAGATATTTGGGGAGATAGAGGTTGGTTTGCTGTTCACAGGAGAGAGAGTTCTGGAATAACTGAATTCTAGAGCTGTCTATCAAGGAGAGGATCTGGAACCACTATGAATTCTAGGGAGAATCAGCTACAGACTTCTTGAGGGCTTGCAAAGGAGGGATTCTAGATCTGCTCTGTGCCAGGTAGGTGTTCTAGAGAACACTAGTACTAGTTCTAGAACCTCCTTCCTCTAACTCTCTTTCCCCCATCATGTCTTCTAGATATGATAGGCCAGAGGACCAGGAGCAGCAAGTGCCCTGGGGAGGGGAAAGTGACCAGTGGGAGGGAGACTCTTCGCCTCCGAGCCCGGGGTTCTGCTACAGTGGAGGAGGTGGTGAGTAAGGTGGGGAGGGAAGGAAGGAAGAACCCAGGTTCCTGGGGGTCCCCTAATGGGCCCAAGATGAGGCGGATGTTGAGATGGGAGGGAAGGGTATAGTGGGATCCAAGGATTACGATGCACCTTGCCTAACCCAGGGGCCAAATCTTTGACCCCACCCCCTCCCTCCTGCCCCAGCCCAGTGAGTTTGAGGAGGAGGCTGCTCGAAGGGTGGATGACCTGTTGGAGAGTTACATGGGCATCCGGGACCCAGACCTGGGTAAGGGGCCAGGGTAAGCCTGTGGGGACCCCGGGGAGGGACAGGGACTGAGGGGGAAATATAGGGTTGAGGGAGAGACCATTGGAGCTGAGGGATAGCAGGAAATGGGAGGTAAAATGGGGGGTACTGAGAGGAATACAGAGATTTTGGGGGAGGGGGAAAGAGAAGGTCCCAGGAGGTTGGATGGTGGGGCAGAAAGAAACTATTCACTGAAGTCTGGTGTATGGATCTGGACTAGGAGAGTGGGAGAGGAAGGAGAGGAAGGAGGAGATGGATCAGAGGATAGGGTCCAGGGAAATGGGGCATAGAATGGATCAGGAGAAAATGAGAGTCTAGAGATAGGAGGGACGGGAGATGGGATCTGTGGCTCCTCTTGTTCACTTCACTCTCTGCCTTTACCTCAGCCTCAACTCTGGTGGAGACCTCCAAAGAAACTCAGAGCGCTCAGGAGTTTGCTCGAGGCTTGGACTCCGTCTTGGGCGAGTTTGCCTTCCCGGACGAATTTGTGGTGGAGGTGTGGGCAGCGATAGGAGAGGCCAAGGAAGCCTGCGGCTAGGCAGGTCACTGGCCCAGAACCCTGGAACCCAGGGTGGCCCAGAAACCCTGGGCAGGCCCCCGGCTGTTCGACCCAGGCCCAGGACCCCCAGCACAGTCCCCTATCCCCAGGCACCAACCCAGGCTCTGAAAGCTGGTCCCCAGAAGTCAGCTCAGCCTCAGTGCAGCCATCAGAAGCTAGCCCAGAGCTCAGATACCCCTAGACAAGCTCAGTATTCTGGCCAGCGAAAGCCTGCTCAGCCTTCTGGGACTCAGAAGGTGGCCCAGACTCCTGGCTCCCACCAGAAATCATCCCAGTTCTCTGAACCCCACAAACAAGTTCAGTGTTCTGGCTCACAAAAACCTGCTCAAGGCTCTGGTTCCCCAAAGATAGTCCGAGTAACCTATTCCCAAAGGGTCATACAGCCTTCTGTGGTCCCTAAACAGTCTCAGGGTTTCAACCCTCAGAAGCCAGCCCAATCTTCTGACCCCCCAAAACAGTCTTCATCCTTTGGCTCCCAGGAACCAGCTCTGCCCTCAGGGTCCTCAAAACCGAGCCAGCTTTCTGTTTCCCCCAAACAGGCTCAGTGCTCTGGTCCTCACAATGTGGCCCAGTCTTCTGAACCCTCTCAAAAGGCCCAGTTTTCTGGCCCTCCGAAACCAGATAAGGCTGTAGACTCCCATAAGTTAACACAGCCAGCTGAACCCCCCAAACAGACTCAGCACTCTGACCCCCCAAAGTTGGCTCAAATGACTAGCTTCTCAAAACAGTCTCCATTATTTGGCCCCCAGAAGCTAGACCAAGCCTATGATGCCCCCAAACAGGTTCAGTTCTCTGGATTATTGAAACCAGCTCAGTCTTCTGATCCTCCAAAACAGTCTCAAGTCTCTGACCCCCAGAAGTCAGCCCAGTCTTCTGACCCTCCAAAGCAGGCCCTGCATTCTGCTCCTCAGAAGTTGGCTCAGCTCTCTGAACCCCCCAAACAGGTTCAATTCTCTGGTCTAGTGAAGCCAACTCAACTTACTGATCCCCCAAAACAGGCTCAATTCTCTGGCCCCCAGAAGCCAACCCAGTCTTCTGATTTTCCCAAACAGATTCAACTCTCTTCCCCCCAGAGATCAGCACAGCCATCTGACTCCCCAAAGCAGACCCAGCAGGCAGTTCTTCCAAAGTTGGCTCAGACCGCTGATCCCTCAAAACAGGCTCAATTATCTGGTCACCTGAAACCAGTCCACTCTTCTGACCCTTCAAAATATGCTCAGTCCTCTGGGCCTCAGAAGTCAGCCCAGTTTTCTGACCCTCCAAAACAATTCCAGCACTCTGCCTCCCCCAAATTGTCTCAGCCTTTAGATCCCCCCAAACAGACTCAGTTCTCTGGCTCCCAGAAGCCTCCTCAGCTCTCTAGTCCTTCAAAACAGGTTCAGTTCTCTGGCCTGCAGAAGCCAGTGCTGCTCTCTGACCCCCAGAAACATACTCAGTGCTCTGGCTCTCAGATGTTAGCCCAGTCTTCTGACCTTTCAAAACAGGCCCAGCACTCTGCCTCCCAGAAGTCTGCTCAGGCCACTGACCCTCCAAAACAGGCTCAATTCTCAGCCTCCCAGAAGTCTGCTCAGGCCACTGACCCTCCAAAACAGGCTCCATTTTCTGGCTCCCAGAAGTTGACTCAGCCCTCTGTCCCCGCAAAACAGGTTCAATTTCCTGGTGCCCAGAAACCAATCCTGCTCTCTGACCCCCCAAAACATGTTCAGTGCTTTGGCCCTCAGAAATTAGCCCAGTCTTCTGAGCCAAAACAGGATCAACAATCTACCCTCCAGAAACTGGCTCAGCAATCTGATCCCCCCAAACAAATTCAGTTTTCTGCCCCCCAGAAGCCAGCTCGGCCATCTACCCCCCCAAAACAGGCTCAATTCTCTGGCTTCCATAAACCAAACCAGGCCTCTGACCCCCTAAAATATGCTCATTGCTCTGGCCCTCAGAAGTTAGCCCAATCTTCTGACCCCAAACAGGATCAGTATTCTATCCACCAGCACTCTGATCCCCCCAAACAGGCTCAGATTTCTCTCCCCCAGAAGCCAGCTCAGCCTTCTGACCCCCTAAAACAAACTCAGTTTCCTAGCCCTCAAAAGCTAGTCCAGCTTTCTGACCCCACAAAACAGGCTCAGTGCACTAGCCCTCAGAAGTCAGTCCATGCCTCAGATCCCCAGAAATCAGCACAGTCATCTGACCCCCCAAAGCAAGCCCAGGGCTCTGGTTCCCAGAAGTTGGCCATGACCGTTGACACCCAGATCCCAGCTTCCAAACAGGCTCAGAGCTCTGCACCCCAAAAGCTAGCCCAAACGGTTAGCCCTTTGAAGTTGGCTCAAGGCCCCAGCCCTCAGCTACAGGTCCCTCGACAAGGCCCCCCCAGCCTGGGCACCAGACCCCGGCCCAGTTCCCCTCACAACCCCTTGGCTCCCATCCCCCAAACCCGAGGTCCTCCCCCTAATCCTCCTTTAGGGCCACCTAAACCCCGTTCTGGGATCTGGGGGGCCACTCCTACTCCTCAGGGGAGTGAGTCCCCTCCTGATCAGGGTGGGCTGTCTCAGACCCCTCCCCAAAGTGGTTCTATTCCTTTTACCCAGAGTGCCTGGGTCAAGTGGAGCCATGGGGGTCAGATAGAAACAGGGGGTTCAGTTTCCTCTAGCTCTGGTATCTGCTGAGTCTTTGGCTCAAAGACCCATAAGGGGATCCAGAATTGAGGAAAGGGGGTATTTGGGTCCCCCAAGTGCTCAGCCAGTTCCTTCTGCCTGTACTTTGAGGCATGTGAAGATTAAAAGCAGTTCCTGTGTCTGGATGTGTCCTTACTGGCTAAAGAAGGTTGGGGGTGAGGTGGGGTAGCGGTGGGTGGTGACTTTCCAGGTGTCTTTCCTGGAAAAAAACAAGAAAACTCTGGTGTGGGGTTCTGTTTTTGGCTCTGCCTACAACTCACCCGGTGACATTAGGCAAGTCATTTTGCCTTTCTGAGACTCAGTCTCCCCATCTGTAAAATGATTTTGGTTTCTATGGTTTAGCTCCTGGATTCTCTCTTTTATAATCCAAGATCTCATTCCAGCTTTGACATTCTTTACTTCTGTGATCTGGACAGTCTGTCCCCCTACTTTGAATCCGTTTCTTCATATATAAAATGGGGGTGACAAGGCCACAAGGGCCCATCAGGATCCTCAGAACCAGCCCCTCTTTTCCTTTCATTCACAGCAGGCATCATGAAAATGACCAGAGCCAGGGTGCTTACTCCTCCACTTCCCCCAGACCCTGCCTGGATGTTCTTCCCCCCTCACACCCATACACTTCATTAACTGGATCAGACAGATGGAGAACTGGGAGAGTGGGCAAGGGAGTTTAATTAACAGGAGAGGGCAGGAGTGTAGTGGGGAGGACAAGGTCACCAGGTGCCTGGGATGCTGAACCCAGATACCTCTCTGGGGCTCCTCCTCTGACCCCCAAGGATAGGGATCCTTACCCCACCCCTCTTGTTCACATGTCCACAACACAATGTCCGCTCAACTTTGCTAAACCTGAAATCTGGGTGTTCTTGGTGCCAGCCCCCTCCCAGACTTTGCTCTTGGACAGCCCAGTGTTTCTCCTGCCAACAGTGCTGACTGGCCTCTGTGCCTTGGGTTCTCTTGTGGGGGTTACTGCAGCCTCAGTTCCTGGGTGCATTTGGGCTGTAGAGACTGGGGGATGGCGGGATCCAGAGACGGGATGGAGCGCCGGACCGGCTGGACCGTCAATCGAGGGTAGATACGCTTTAGCACAGCCCTGCGGAACAGGATGTAGACCCAGGGGTCCAGGATCTGGTTCCAAGTGGCCACGCGTAGGTAGATGAGGAGCAGATGCTCTGTGGGACGGGGCAGTTGGCCACTGGGGAGCATGACAGGTGGACTCTGAAGGACCGTCTGGGCAATGAAGACCTGCAAAGAAGAACAATGGTTTGGGCAGGGTGCTCTCTCTACCCCTGAATGGCAGATTCCTGGGTATGTGGCCAAATTGAGGTCTGCACTGGGGCTAGAACTCCAGTATATGACATCCTAGCATGAAGCCCTCCCTGCCTCATCACATTCAGAAGTCGACTATTTTCTTCGTTTGGGTTGTTGCATGGTTGAGAGATGTTCTGGAATGCTTCCTTGGGGAAGGAGGGGTTAACTTTGCCAAGGTCCTTCTTTAGGACCCTGGAAGTATTTGGGAAGAACTTTGGGTGGGGTGTCAGGACACCTGGGCTCCAGTTCTGGTTCTTCCACTTCCTAGCTGTGTGACTTTGGGCAAGTCTTGGGTCTATAGAGTAGGAAGTCTAGAGAAGGGAAATTAGTTCTGCTTGGCCCCAGAGGGCAGAACTAGGAATGCTGGGTAAAGAGCACTGGTTTTGTGGACAGGATAGGAATTTAAATCCTGCCTCTCTGCCATTACTATCTGTGTGACCATGGACAATTCATTTATCTTCTCTGGGCCTCAGTTTCCTCACCTATAAAATGAGGGGGTTGGACTCGATCATCCGGAAAGTACCTTTCAGCTCTGAATCTATGCTTCTATGCAGCTGCAAAGAGGCAGATTTAGGATAGATGTAAAGAAAAACACCCTAATAATTAGCTGGGAATTAACCTAGGAGAATGGCCTGCTTCAGCCAGCAGTGGGCTGCCGCCTCATATTGCAGTGCTTCAAACAAAACCGTAGCATCATTTGTATATGGTGGAATATCATCATGGAGTTAGTTCAGTAGCGTCTGCCTCTTTGTGGCCCCATTTTGCGGTTTTCTTGGTGCAGACACTAGAGTAGTTTACTATTTCCTATTCCAGCTCATTTTTACAGATGAAGAAATTGAGGCAAACAGAGTTCAGATACCGGTCCAGGGTCCCACAGCTAGCAAGTGTCTGAGTCTGGATTTGAACTCATAAAGACGAGTCTTCCTGATTCTAGGACTAGCGTTCTTGCCACCAGGTCACCTTGCTGTCTCCATATGTTGGAAAGAGGATTCTTTCCAAGTGTAGCTTGGGTCAAATGGCCTTGAAGGCTTCTTCCTACTCTGAAATTCTATGATTCAGTCACCCTCCTCTTCCTTTCTGTGGGCCTCTTTTTCCTCATCTGCAAAATGGGGTGTTGGTCTGATTATATGATTGCTATTACCCTCCTAGCTCTGACATTTTGTATTCTATGTTCTAAGTTTCCTCCTAGCCCTGACATTCAGTGTTCTATTGTTCTATGGCCTAAGGACCCTCCAGATCAGACATTCTCCTGGCTAAGCTCCTTCCTAGGTCTTATCATCATTAGTGTCTTTATGGTCACAGAGGGTGAAGAATATCATGGGTCCCTTCAACGTTTCTGCAGCCCATCTGGTTCTGTGTTCCATCATTCATATGCATGTGTTTATAGATATATAGATATTTATATATGTACTTGCATATGTAAGAGAGAGAGGGAGGGAGATGGGAAGGGAGAGAGAAAGAGAGAGAGAGAGAGAGAGAGAGAGAGAGAGAGAGAGAGAGAGAGAGAGAGGAGGGGGTAGAGAGACAGACAAACCAAAAGAGGGAGAGAGGGGAGAGAGAGAGAGAAATGGAGAGAAGGGGACAGAGACTGAGACAGAGAGACACAGAGTGAGGCATGTCTGAGAATCCATCACCCACAGGGTTCCATAGCTCCATGAATGGGGTATTGGGGGAGATCATTCCCGCTTGTCCCCCTGAATATTGTCACCTGGCCTATGTGCATAGCATGTGTGTAGAACACATATGTTTATGTTTTTGAGAGAAATGAGGCATTTATATAGAATTAGAGCCAAGTCGGGGGCTCAAATTTTAGTGGGGGGATGGAAGAGGTTCTTTGCGGGTCAGGATAGGGACATGATACCCGACTCATTCTCTTCACTTGGTGTCCCTAGAGTTTTCAGTGCCAGACATTGGCACCGCAGGCAGGGAGTCTGGACCCCAGGCACCAGCTGAACCCCAGGGGAAGAATCGTGTTTCCCGACTACAGCTCATAGCTGGGAAGTGCATTTCCCTGCTGGCCCCCTGGGACACTCTCTCGTTGGACCTGGTCCACAAAAACAGACAGGAGCAGGGTAGCTGGTGTTTGTGTGTTCCTACAGGAATAACTCAAATGCCTAGCCTCATGACTGACCTTCGCCCCAGGACTTGTCTCCCATTTGCCCAGACTTGAAATTAGTCACATTTTCCTCCCCATCATCAATCTTCATTGCCTAGTTCACTTGAAGATGTCCAGGATAGCACTCTTGAAAACTTGAGAACCCCAAACATCCGAGCTTGAGTGGCTCTTAGGGCATAGAATGTCAGAGCTGGGAGGGGTCTAGGAATATGGAATATCCAAGATCTTACATATACTCTTTGCCTTTATTTTGTCACTACCTACCCACTCCTCTGGCCCTCTCAATCTGGCTTATATCCCTGCTACTTTCTAAAAGTTGGAAAGGGGATTCTTTTCAACTGTAGCTTGGGTCAAATGGCCTTGAAGGTTTCTTCCTACTCTGAAATCTGTGATTCAGTCACCCCCCTTTTCCCTTTCTGTGCATCTCATTTTCTTCATCTGCAAAATGAGGCATTGGATTATATGATTTCGATTACCCTCCTAGCTCTGACATTTTGTATTCTGTTTCCAAAAGTGCTCTCTCCAAGGTCTCCTTTCAGCATATTCAATGGTCTTTTTTCTGCCCCCATTCTCCTTGACCCCTCGTCAGCAATACGTTGGGTTGTTCTTGATACTCTCATGTCTCTTGGCTTCCACGACACCCCTGTCTCATGGTTCTCTTCCTATCTGTCTGATTGATCATTTCTCTTTCTTCTTTTCTGGTTCCTCATCCTTTTCTTCTAGCCCTAAAACATGGTTTTTAGTCATTCTTGTGCCTGGGGTAGCTCCAATTGTTTAAGGGACAAATGGGATGAAAGATGTCTTCAAATGGATTTTTTAAGGGATGGGGGATCACAAGATGGTGATGATGTTCACAGACCCTTTCCTACACACAGTAGAGGCCAGACCGTATGGGTTTGTGATTTTTCTTTCTTTCTGTGAGAACATTTGTCCATAGAAGGACCATTATGGTGAGTAGGGGAGGATGTCTGCTCAATCCCAAGCCCATGATTAATACCTTAGTGTATCAGCAGAGGTCCTTTATCATCTCATGGCTGGGCCTGGATCTCATCCAGCCTTGATGCAAAGAGGGTGCCCAGAATTATGAGTATGATTAGAATCCTGGGACTGTAGAAGCCCCCTCATTTAGCAGATAAGAAAACTGAGGTTCACAGTGGCTAAGTGACTTGTCCATGGTTGGGCAGTAAGTGTCTGAGGTGGGATTCCAGGTCCAGACCTCCCCATCACAACCTTGGCACTAGGTGGCCTACTGATTTTTCACCTCCCAAGATGCCTCGTGCCCTCAGACCCAGGCACCAGGGCCCGAAGGACAATGGCCAGTGTGGGGGCCTGGGTGAGGTAGAGAGAGAATGAGAATGAAAACAAGGCTGGGTTGGGTCCAGGAGGAGCTCCTCTGGGGTGGCTGCCACAGGGATGAAGTATGTTAAACTCTGCTGTGTCTATAATGTTAAAAGGTTGCAAGTGCATTTTAGCTTTCTCTAAATTTGATACCCTACCTGGAGCAAAGCCCCCAGTTACTCCTTCTTAATTATCGGGCTCTGGTATTCTCACTAGGCTCTAACCAGGCCCTCTTTTCTCTTCAGAGTATTCTCCAGAGATCTTATCTATTTCCAAGTCTTCTCTGCAGATGATTCCAAAATATCTGTAATTTCCATCCTCTTCCCAGAAGTCCATTTCTACATTTTAAACTTCCGTTTGGAGCTAGGAACCCCAGAATGGGTCTTCTGATAGTGCCTCAGACTCAAACTGAACTCATCATCTTCCCTCTCCCCCTGACTTCTCTATACCTGGTGACTATAACACCAACCTTTCAATCAACGTTGGAATAACTTTTGATGTTTTCTGTGACTTTTCTTAGGCCTTCCCTCATGCTATCCATCTAATCAGTTGCTTATGTTCAGGGTTTCAGTTGTGTCTAACTCTTTCTGACCCTGTTTGGGGTTTTCTTGGCAAAAATACATGAGTGATTTGCCATTTCCTTTTCTGGCTCATTTTATAGATGAGGAAACTAAGAGACGATTAGGGTTTAGTAAGTGACTTGCCCAGAGTCACACAGCTAGTAAGTGTCTAAGGCCAGAGAAGTCTTCCTGACTCCAAGCTGGGCAATCTATCCTCTGTACCACCCGGCCACCCTTAATCAGTTGCTAAATCCCATTTTTTCTACCTCTGTGATATCTCCTGCCCTTGGTTCCTCTCTCCACTCTCACTTAAACTATCCCAGTTCAGTCTCTCATCTCTTTTCACCTAAACTCTTTTAAGATCCTTCTCATTGGGTTTCTTCCCTCTAGTTTTTCCCTCTCTTCAACCTGTCTTTTTATTAGTGTCCAAGTACATTTCCTTTTTAAAAAAATCCTTCCCTTCCATCTTAGAATCACTACTGTGCATTGATTCCAAGGCAGAAGAGCAGTAAGGGCTAGTCAATGTAGTAATTGGTAAAAGCAGTAAATGGCAGTCAAGTGACTAGCTGAGGGTCATACAGCTCCTGGCTCTCAATCCATTGAGCCACCCAGCTGCCCCTTCCTTTATATTTTCTATGGTCAGATCACTCCTCTTTTCAAAAAGCTTCAATGGCTCCCTCGGGCCTACTGAATAAAGTTTAAACTCAGGGCCCTGGTCCTTAAAGGTCCTCTGAAGTTAGACTTCATTTCACTCCCCCTTGCCACCCGCCTTCCCTTCTTCTCCTTCTCTCTCCCTTATTTCCCTTCTCTCTTCCTTCTAACCCTAACTTCCATCCTTCCCCAGCAGGAGCTCCCAGGCTCCCAGCCAATGACCTCCCATATTTCTAACTGGCCTTCCCAGCTGCATCTTCTAATACTTCTCTCCTGCCACCTTCTCCTGAGCCTTTCTTCCCCCTTCTCCCCAAATGGCTGAAATAATTCCTTCCCTTCTATCCTGCTCATCCCTCCTCTACCTTCTACTATCTTCATCTGTTCAAGGCCCAGTTTGGAGGCTCCACCCTGAAGCTTTCCCTCCTGCCCTCTTCTGCACCCCCCTGCGCCCCCTCTGCTCTCCTGGCTGCCAAGTGCAAATGATCCCTCTGTCCTCAAATTTCCCCTAGTGCTAGGCTTGGCTCTCCCCAATGCTCTCTCACACTCTGCTTTCCATTGGTTCTCTGGGTATTTGTAACACCCTCTTTAGACTTGATACCCTTCCATGGTAGGTGCCGCCCCAGCCCTGAGCCTCCTGCCTTGCACACAGCAGGTACTCAATCATTGAATTGGACCCGAGGGCCCCAGCGATCAATCATCCAGTGGAGTCCTCTCGTCTTCTATCTGGGGAAATTGAGGGGGCCCCCACCCTTTTACACACAGACGAGCCACTACTCCCCTTTAAAGCACAGTTCTGAGATGGAAGGGGGCTGATGAATTACTTATGAGCTGTAACAGTGATGCTGGCCATCAGGCCTCCATTTAAGCAAACCCACTAGACAACAATACCGCCCCCATGGGCCCCCCCTTTCCCCTGCTCCCTGAAACTGAGCCAGCCAAACAACCAGCTCACCTGAGGGCAGGTTATTCAATTTACAGAAAACTGGGCTGGAGAGCTGGGGGAGCAGCTGAGATCCTCCACTTATTACACCGAGAAAAGGGATTCGATTTCCAGCAAGCTGACAAGGAAATTTCCCAGCCACTCTGGTGTATTGGGAAGAACACTTGGGGATTGGGGGGGGGGTCCCTGGCTCTGCCCTTTACTTTACTTACCTTGTGACCTGGGGCAAGTCACATCCTGCCCTCTCTGGGCTTCCTCCTTTCTGGGGGAGTTGAAATGTCGACTGATCTCTGGGCCCTTCCCTGCTCTGAAATTCTCTGTTCTAAGGTCCGTCTCAGCTCTGACATTTTGTGTCCCGAGGGCCCCCCCAGATCAGACATCCTGTGTCCTAGGGGCCCCCCCAGATCAGACATCCTGTGTCCTAGGGCCCCCCCAGATCAGACATCCTGTGTCCCGGGGCCCCCCAGATCAGACATCCTGTGTCCCGGGGCCCCCCCAGCTCAGACATCCTGTGTCCTGGGGCCCCCCCAGCTCAGACATCCTGTGTCCCGAGGGCCCCCCCAGCTCAGACATCCTGTGTCCTGGGGCCCCCCCAGCTCAGACATCCTGTGTCCTGGGGCCCCCCCAGATCAGACATCCTGTGTCCTAGGGGCCCCCCCAGATCAGACATCCTGTGTCCCGGGGGCCCCCCCCCCCCCAGCCCTGGCAGAAGACAGACGGCCGTCTGTCCAGCCACTTACCAACAAAGGCATCCAGCAGACGGTAGCCACGATCATGATGCCCAGCAGCTGAGCCATCATCTCCACCTCACTGTCCCGAGGCCGCTGGCGCGCCGCCTCCCGGTCATGGTAGACACGGCAGAGGGTGACCACGCTGATGGTGTTGAAGATGAAGGAGAGGCCCACGGAGAAGGTGCCCAGCAGGGCGAAGAGCAGGCCGAAGGTCACGTCGCCCACTTCGGACCCCAGAGTCAAGAAGCACCAGGAGCCGGGGTACTGGACGGTGTATCGGCCCAGGCCGGCGACGGGCAGCAGCCCCAGGCCGAAGGAGGCCGCCCACACCAGCCCCACGGTGGCCCAGGCCCGGCGCGGGGGCGCAGCCCCTTGGCGCGAGAAAGGCTGGTTGATGCCCACGAAGCGCTCGGCCGCCATGGCGGCGCCCAGGAGGAGTGGGCTCAGGCCAAAGAAGATCATGGCTACCCCCATGAACCTACACAGATGGCAGTCGGGGTCGGTGCCGGCCCAGTCAAACAGGGTGGCGTGTTGAGAGACGACCACAGAGCCAGTCACAAAGAGCCCCAGAAAGTCGGTGAGCACCAGGCCGCAGAGGAAGGTGAGGAAGGAGGAGCGGGCCCGGTAGCTGTTGGCCCGCCGGGCACCGGCCAGCACCGCCAAGGCCAGGAGGTTGGAGGCCAGGCCCACTAGGCAGAAGGTGGCAGCGAACCAGGGCGAAGCGATGAGCCGCCGTTCCTCCCGGCTGATGTTCACCGGCCGGAAACAAGGGCCCAGGGGGGCGGCGGTGCTGGCGTTTTGGATGGTTGGCATTGGACATGGGTCCACCTTCCCTGGCAGGCACATGGCAAAAGCAGGCCTCACAGCCCCATTCCCCGCCAAAACCTCCGGAAATGGCGTACGGCTGTGGGGTGGCTTCTGCTTGGCGCGTTGGGGTCCGCTCCGAGGGCGCCCCTGAGGGTAAGACAGACACATCAGTTATAGGGGCCAGCCAGAAGGACCCAGAAGGACCTCCAGGGCCGGCTCGGGAGAGCCCAGGGATTTACGGAGCTCTGGGTGTCACGCGCCATTAGGAAGACAAAGAAAGGAAGAAGGCTGGTGCCTGCTCTCAGGGAGCTCACCATCCAGTGTGCGGGAGATGGGTGCAAATAACTAATATACCTACGCTATAATGGAAAGTACCATCCCAAGGAAGGCTCTTGGGAGGGAGAAGAGGTGAGGAATTGGGCAAAGCTTCCTGGGGAAGGTGGGATTTGAGTCGAGTCTTTAAGCAAGCCAGGGGAGGAGGAAGAACGTGGGGGACAGCTAGTTCAAAGGTGTGGAGCTGGGAAATGGAGATAACAGCAAGAAGGCCAGAGAGATTAGATTAGAGAGTACATGGAAGGCAATCAAGTTTAGACCAGAAAGGCAGGAAAAGATTTTAAATGTCAGATAGGAAAGTCTGGAGCAGAGAAAGGGGAAACAAGTCCAAGCTAGGACACAGGATTTGTTAAAAAGTCATGTAGGGGGGGCAGCTGGGTAGCTCAGTGGATTGAGAGCCAGGCCTAGAGACGGGAGGTCCTAGGTTCAAATCCCAGCCTCAGACACTTCCCAGCTGGGTGACCCTGGGCAAGTCACTTGGCCCCCATTGCTCACCCTTACCATTCTTCCACCTAGGAGCCAATACACAGAAGTTAAGGGTTAAAAAAATAATAATAAAAAAAGTAATGTAGGAGCCAAGTCTCCTTGTTGGAACCCCTCAGAAGGATGGGTGGTGGGGTGTGTTTATTGGAAAGCAAAGGCAGTTTGGAGACCAGAATCCCAGGATTTTCTTTTAAGCCCTATACACTTCGGCTATAATAATAATTCTTGCTCCCAAGGGAGAGAATAAACCTTTATTAAGCACCTACTCTGAGCCAATCACTAGGTTAATGCTTTATAAATATTATCTCATTTGATTCTCACAACAACCCTGTGAGGAAGATGCTATTATCCCCATTTCACAATTGAGGAAACTGAGGCAAACAGAGATTAGGTAACTCTCCCATGGGCAGGAAGTGTTTGAGGCCAGATTTGAAATCAAATCCTACCGATTCCATGTCTAGTCTATCCTTTGCACCAACTGGTGGCCTCTTGAAGTGGTTTAGGGTTTACTGAGTGCTTTTCTAACTTGTGAAGTACATACTTTTCAGAAAAGGAAGGTGACTTGTCAGTGGTCACAGAGTGAGCTAGTAGTCCAAGTATCCTAGTAGTCCAAACCCAGCTCTTGTTCTATGGTATAGCTCACTCCATATAAGAGGGGCCCCCATGCCTTTCTGGGTCCTTGCCATTCCTCATCTCGGCCTCCTTGGAATGAAGCATCCTGCACCTCTCAGGAAATTCCCTAAGACTGGGTCTGTTCTCTTCTCTGTCCCCTGAGCTATTCCTGGGTTCCCTGGTGTTAGGTCCTGGTTACAGAAGGTGGCACAGATATTCCTGCCTTCCCTTGGGAGCTCATAGCCTGGGAAGATGGATTACTCCCACATGTAGAATAGAGATGAATTCCATGTTGTCATGAATGGGCCATGGGCTGCACAGGCAGAGTTGTCAAAGATTCAAGGAAGGAGAAAACCGCTAAGGGTTGGGATGACTAGGGAAGGCTTCTAGGAGGTCTTGAAGGCTAAAGAAGCAGAGAGGAGGGAAGTGATTACTAGACTTGGGGGGTAGGGGTGTGAATGCATTGGGAAAGACATTTTAAAAATGTCCATATTGTTCATTTTTGTAAGTGAATAATCTTATAAAACCAGAACCCCAAAACATAAATACAAATAATCAAGTAAAAAATGGTATGCTTTCATCTAAAATCTGACTCCACTGGTTCTTTCTGTCTGACAATTCTGAATTGTCAGAAAATTCTGAGGGACTTATGAAAAAGAATACTCTCCACCTCTAGAAAAAGAATTGGAGTATAAATGCAGAAGAAAACATAGGATTTATCACTTGTTTATTTGGGTTTATGTTTTGGGGCTCTGTAAGATTATTCTCTTACAAAAATGAATAATAAGGAAATATGTTTTGCATGATAATACATGTATATCCCAGTGGAATGCTTGTCAACTCTGGGAGAGGGGAGGGAAGAAGGGAGGGAGACAACATGAATTATATAACTTTGGAAAACTTTTGTGGAAACTCGTTATTAAAATAAAATAAAGAAAAAAAAAGAATTGTCCTGGATCATTGTATTGCCAATAACAACTAAGTTTATCACAGTTGTTCATTCCACAATATTGCTATTATTGTGTACAGCATTTTCCTGGTTCTGCTTATTTCACTTTGCATCAGTTCACGTAGGTCTTTCCCAGTTCTTTCTGAAACCATCCTGCTCGGCATTCCTTAGAGCACAATAATATTCTTTCACCATCATATACCACAATTTGTTCAGTCGTTCCCCAATTGAGGGACATCCCTTCAATTTGGGAAAAAACATTAACAAGGCCATATGGAGCCTTGGCAGGGGGAGATAGATTGGGAGAGGTTACTGGGGCCAGCCCATGGGTAGGGGTCCCTTAATTGCTGGGCTAAAAATATGGATCGAAGGGTTAGGGAAAAGGTGCCGGGGAAGATTCTTGATTGGGAAGCAGGATGATCATTTCAGGCCATGAGTATCTAGCTGAGTTCGGCCCTCAGGGTCAGAACTCTCCAACTCAGGCCTTTTCCCCATCATTGTAATTGGGTCCTTGGCTGGGTCAACCCTCACCTGGCAGCCATCTGCCTCTTATCTCCTCTAATAAATTATCCAGTGGGGAATCAACTCCCAGGACCAAGTTTCTCAATTTTCCCCGTTCCCTGGGCCCCCGGCCAAGGCCACAGAGAGCTCCTCCCTTCTTTCCCAAGGTTCCCTCTTGTTTGTAAGGCAACAGAGGCACTCTCTAGCTTGGTCACCTCTCTCCTAAAACCCTGATATATCCCTCCAGCGGTGGTCTGAACATGGCAGGGCCTGTTTGTTTCTACCACTGACCAGGAGGGACACTGTTCTCTTTTGAGGTATCAGAACTTCATCTCCGAAGTGCTGGGACACCTGTTTCTTGAACCTCGTCTCCCCTTTCCACCTCCTTGCTTCTCTGGGGCTCCAAATGCTCGGTAGGGGATAGCCTGAGCAGCTGCTGGATCCCCTGATCCCCACAAAAGCCTCAGCCCAGAAAGGGGAGCAGGTACCCTTCTCCTCAGCTGTGGATTTTTCCATCATAAAGTGTCTCATGCCCTTTAATCCCCCATCTGAGACTTAGACTTTTCTCCTGCTTGGATTATTACAGAAGAAGGAGATAGGTCTCCTCTTTTTCTCTTATATCAAGGGCCAGAGTAGTCTTCCCAAAGGCCAGCTCTGTTCCTGATCCTCCCTAGCTTAGGCACTTTCAATGGCTCTCCTTGTCCCCAGCAAAAAGTCGAGCTCCTCAGCCTGGCATTTGATGCTCTAGTCCAGTGATTCCCAAAGTGGGCGCCACTGCCCTCTGGTGGGTGCTGCAGCGATCCAGGGAGGCAGTGATGGTCACAGGTGCATTTATCTTTCCTATTAATTGCTATTAAAATTTAAAAAATTAACTTCCAGGGGGCTAAGTAATATTTTTTCTGGAAAGGGGGCGGTAGGCCAAAAAAAGTTTGGGAACCACTGCGTCTAGTCCTAACTCCTCTTTGCAGGTCCTTCCCTTTTAGTGAGGCTGGAGTCCTTCTCTTCATCAGCCACATGAAGAACTGCACAATGTCGTTCAAGCCCATCAGTGAAGCAGCGTTGATTGAGTTCTTCGGAAACAGAGAAAAGCAAAATGCAGTCCCTGCTCTCAAAGAGTTTACAGTCTAATAAGGGAGACAAGATGTGAACAACATGCACATGCAAAGGGTCCAGAGAGGGCAAATTGAGAATCCTCTCAAAGGAAGATGTGAAGATTTGGGAAGATTGAGAGAGATTTCTTGCAGAAGGTGGGACTTAATAGCTGAGACTTGAAGAAAGTCAGGGATGCCAGGAGATAGAGATGTGGAAAGAAAGAGTTTCAGGCAGGGGAACAGTCAGGGAAAATAGAGTTAGGGACAGCTGGGTGGATAGAGAGACAGGTCTAGAGATGGGAGATTCTGGGTTCAAATCTGACCTCAGACACTTTCTCTTCCACTTCCTTGCTGTGGGACCCTGGGCAAGTCACTTAACCCCATTGCCTAGCCCTTCCCGCTCCTCTGCCTTGTAATTAATATATATATATATATATTCTAAGACAGAAGGTAAAGGTTTAAAAAGGAATTAATACCCCAAATGGACTTAAAAAAGTTAAATGCAACAGAAACGACTCAACAATGGTGTCCAGGATCCGGAGGGAAAATGGACCAGATGAACTTTATACTGATGTGTGTTCAGTCTGGGGAGTCACATTTTAGGAAGGAGAAGGATAAGCTGGAGGGAGTCATCTAAGGTAGGCAAGGGTCTTGAGATGATGCCATTTGGGAAGGAACTGGGGCGTTCAGCTTGGAGAGGAAGAAACCCTGGATGGGTGGTTGTGGTGGGGATAGGGGATAGGCACCATCATAGTTCTTCTTTCAAATATCTCATGAGTTGTCAAAGAGAAGAGGGATCAGGCTTGTTTTGTTTGGCATTGGGGGCAGAAATGGGAACAATGAGTGGAAGTTGCTGAGAGGCAGATAAAGGTTTGATATCATGAAAAAATTTCTTTGAAATCAGGGTCATTTCAGAGTAGAACTGGTGACCCTGGAAGGTGGTTCACTGGGAAGTAATGAGCTCTGTGTCACTGGAGGTTTTTAAGGAAAGACTGAATGGCCACTTGTCAGGCAGGCATGTTATACAGCTCTTTCTTTGTTTCTTTCCTTCTTTCCTTCTTTCCTTCCTTCCTTCCTTCCTTCCTTCCTTCCTTCCTTCCTTCCTTCCTTCCTTCCTTCCTTCCTTCCTTCCTTCCTTCCTTCCT
>NC_058130.1:719005063-719103750 GCF_016433145.1 Gracilinanus agilis | reverse complement strand
TCTTTCTTTCTTTCTTTCTTTCTTTCTTTCTTTCTTTCTTTCTTTCTTTCTTTCTTTCTTTCTTTCTTTCTTTCTTTCTTTCTTTCTTTCTTTCTCCTTACCTTTTATTTTCCAAAGCAGAATTGCTGTAAGGGATAGGCAATTAAGGTTAAGTGACTTGCTCAGAGTCACCCAGCTAAAAAGTATATAAGGTCAGATTGGAACACAGGTCCTCCCTACTCCAGGTGTGGCTCTCTAGCCACCTAGCTGCCCCAGAGGGGATTCTTATTCAGGCATCCATTGGACTTAATAACCTTATAATTCTAAGATTTCATAATTCTCTTCCTCCATCTCTCTAAGTCTTCCCCATCTTTCAACTGTTTTGTCCAGGAAGCTCTTCCTGAACTTCCACCACCCTCAGTTCTATCACAGTCCAGGACCTTCCTTGTGACCCAGCTGGGACCATAGATTAGGGCCACCCTGGGGGACCAAGGCTAGAGGCTAAAGTCAGGTCAGACCAGTATGCAGTGGTCAGGGTCAATGTCAAGACTAAGATAGCTCTATCTGCAATATGATGATCCCAAACTATCCCAGAGGACTTGGGATTAAAAAAATCCCTTTTACTTCCAGAGAAAAAGAACTGAATCTGAATCCAGACCAAAGCAAACTTTTTCACTTTCTTAATTTTTTCTATTTTTCAAATTTTCTATTTTTTCAAAAATTTCTATTTGAGTTTCCTTCCACAAGAGAACTAATATGAAAGAATGTTTTACATGATGGCACATGTGAAATCTATATGAGATCGTTTATCATCTTAAGGGCTGTGAGGAATTAGGGGTAAAGGAGAGAAATGGAGATTCAATGTTCTTTGAAAAATGTTTTTACATGCAATTGGGGAGAAAATAAAAATAAAACCCAAGTTTTTGCTAAAAAAAAAATTAACTCTATCTGGCCAGGCTGAGGCAGAGGTGATACAAAGTTCCAGGGCCAATGTTTCCTATGCAGTGGGTCAGGAAAAAGACTTCTTCCAAGAATTCTTGACAGTTGGGTAGCAGAATAGGAGGGAGGAGAGAGCAGCGGTATGTGTCCCCAAAGGAGATGACATCAACCTCTTCCCAACAGCAGTTGAATCCTGTTTCTTGCTGTTATCACACACATGGTTCCCCTGAGATTCTACCATACCCCTTCCACCAGCCTTCTCGATTTGAGAGAGATCAGGGCAAAGGATGGAGGAACATTGAGGCACGGCTAGGCAAGGGCAGAAGGAGAGCAAGACCATCACCTAAGGCTAGGGGCTCTGACCTTGTTTCCAATGAAGATGCTTCCATGTATGGAAATGGACATGTACAACTTACAAAGCACTTTCCCCACAATGACTTTATGAGGTTAGCATTGCAAAGATCAATAATCCCCATTTTAAAAAAACGATGGGTTTCCCCATGTCGCCTAGGTTGGAGGTTGAGTGGCTACATCAACATGGGACCTTTAACCTGTTCAGTTTCCAACATGAGCCATTTGGCTCTTTATGGAAAACCTGACAGTCTCCCTGCTCCTAGAGAGGTCACCATGTCACAATTTTGGGGGCAGCAGGGTGGCTCAGTGGATTGTGAGTCAGGCATAGAGATGGGAGGTCCTAGGTTCAAATCTGGCCTCTGACACTTCCTGGGCAAGTCACTTAACCCCCATTGCCTAGCCCTTACCACTCTTCTGCCTTGGAACCAATACACAGTATTATTGTGGAAGATAAGGGCTTAAAAAAATACAGACTTCTTATGGGCATCCTCAGTGTGGTCCATTGCAGCTTAGAACTCCCAGGCTCTAGACATCCATCAGCCTCAGCCTCCCTAGTAGCTTGGACCACAAGTATGCTTTGTAAAGCTTCTCCTTATTTAATATATGAGGAAAATAGATCTAAGAGAAGGAAAATGGTTTGTCCAAGGTCACAATATTTTCTGTTTCCAACTTTAGTATTCTTTTTACTCGACCACATTAACCTTGGATGACATGAACTTTATCTTGGTTTCTCTTCCTCAGGTTTTTGAAATCGGACTCCTTTTGGGCAAGACAATATGTGTGTGTTGCATAGGGGGTTTGTGGGTGTTGCTTTTGGCATGTGATGACTGAGACACCCAGCCGTTATTCTCCTGACACAGGATGAAAGAGTCTCTTTTGCACATATCTGGTTTTTTCCAAACTCCCCTCACCCTCATAGCCAACCCACTGAGAGCATCTAGTCCTGTTCCACAAACCCTGTGACCCTTTCACTTGTGTTTCGTTCTAGGCACCACAGTTTAAGGCCACAGATAAGTTGGAGAATGTCTGGAAGAAAGAATCCAAAATGGTGAAGAGCTTTAAATTCATGTCATAACAGGATTGTTTACAGAAACTGGGGATGATGCTACAAGGGGCTGGAAGAAGTCATGGTGACCAGGTCCCCCACAAATTGCTGTTATTTGATCTTAATTAGACCCTGACAGCAGCAAAGCACTCTTCTTTTATTCCTCCCTAATTGATTCTCTATCCTACTCAGCATCAAAGCTATTTCAGATCTTTTATTCTCAAGCCTCTCATGGTACCTACCTCTATCCTTCCTCTGAGGACTTCTCATTGTACTTGAAAGAAAAAAAGAAACTGAGGCAATTATCCAGGGACCTCTTTCTTGTTCTGGGCTCTTTATTTCACATTCTCCTGACATCACCCCCTCACTATCCACCCCACCCCATCTCCTCTTTTTCTCCCATCTCTTTTGAAAAGATAGCCCTTCTCCTTGGAGTCAGCTAGATCCAAGTCAAGAAGACTTCTGAGTCAAGAAGATCCAAGTTCAAATCTGGCCTCAGAAGCTCGTTAGCTGTGTAACCCTGGGCAAGTCACTTAAGCCCTCTTTGCCTTAATCCATTGGAGAAGGAAGTAGCAAACCATTCTAGTATCTGCCTCATATGGGGTCCCAAAGGATTGGGCACCACTGAACAACAACCTTTCTCCATGTCAAGGCCAATAT
The DNA here is from genome assembly GCF_016433145.1 of Gracilinanus agilis. NCBI lineage: Eukaryota > Metazoa > Chordata > Mammalia > Didelphimorphia > Didelphidae > Gracilinanus > Gracilinanus agilis. The sequence goes on along the minus strand of NC_058130.1, from coordinate 719,100,773 downwards.
CATTGCACGAGTCCTTGATCCATCCCTTCCCATCTTCTTTACCTGAATGCTTTAGCTATCATTTCCCTTTCTCTATTTCCAATTCCTTCCTAATACTGGCTCCTTCCCTGCTGTTTAACCTTTATAACAGAGATTTTTAATCTGAGGTCTGAAAACTTGTTTTTTTAAATGTATATTTTTATAACTATATTTCAGGATAATTGGAGTAGGGAGATGTGATCAGATCTTCACTTTCAGGAATTCATTTTGCTGACAGTATGGAGGACAAATTGGAATGATGAGAGATCTGTTACCTGGAGCCTAATTGGAAGGATGTCCCAATGGTCCTGGTGAGAGGTGATAAAGACTCGAATAAGGGATGTAGGAGCCAATTTGAGATTAAATTTAAAAGTGTTTTCAGTGGAAATCCAGTTGTTAAACATTTACCGGCACACCCAAACTATGGTTCTCACCCTTTTTATGTGTCCCCTTTGGTAGTCTTACTCTTCTCCAAATAATTTTTTTAAGTGAATAAAATAAAACAAATAAGATTCAAAGGAAATTCATTATTTTGGAATATGGTTATCAAAATATATTCTAAAATAAGTTCAGAGGTCTGAGGTTAAGAACCCCTGGAAAAGAGAGAAAAAGGAAGAGGGCTCAAGACAGAGCCACAGGTAGCGGGCACGATACAGATAAATTCCAGCCAAGGAAACTGAGAACGTGTGGTTAGACATGTAGAAGAAAACCAAGAGAGATTGGGGTCATGTAAACCTAGAGAGGAAAGAATATACAGGAAAAGGAGGTGGCCAATCGTGTCACATGTTGCCAAGAAGTGTAAGGACTGAGAAAAGGTCATTTTATTTTTAAAGATCATTGATAATGTGGAAAGGGAAGTTTTGGGTGAACAATGAGGTTGAAATCAATTTTGCAGAAAGTTTGGGAAAGCATGAGAGAAGTGGAGACACCATATGCAGACCCATTTTTCAAGGAGTTTCATTGTGAAGGAGAAGAGAGACAAGAGATAGCCAGTTGGACCACAGGCTTTTATTAAGAGTTTGCCATGTGCCAGGCCATTATGCTAGGGGCTGAGGATAAAGGGAAAAAAGATTCCTGCCTTTGAGGAACTCACATTCTATTGTGGTATGTAATGCACCAACATTCACAATATAGAGAAGATGGAAAGTAATCTTAATGGGGAAATCACTAGCTACTGGGGTTAAGGAACTTGGAGGGAAAGATCTCATATATATATATATTTAAAAATTTTTTTTAATCAATTACACATAATGACAAATTTTCACACAAGTTTTCTGAAATTATATGATCGACTTTATCTCCTTCCCTCCCTTTCCTTCCCCCTCCCAGTGCTGGCAGGCCATTCAATCTGAGTTATACATGTATTGTCACACAAAACATATTTCCATATTATTCATTTGTGTAAGTGAATAATATTATCAGATCAAAACCTCAAAAACATGAACCCAAAATAAACAAGTGAAAAATCACATGCTTTCATCTGAATTCCTTCTCCAACAGTTCTTCCTTTGGAGGTAAAGAGCCTTCTTTGTCAGAAGTCTCTCAGAACTGTCCTGGATCATTGAATTGCTGATAGTAGCCAAGTCTATCACATTTGATCATGTCACAATATTGCTGTTACTGTGTATAGTGTTTTCCTGGTTCTGCTTATTTCGCTCTGCATCAGTCCAAGAAGGTTTTTGCAGCTGGAAAGATCTCATATAAAAGAAAAGGAGGCCGGATAAATAGCAAGAATGGTAGAATCTAGTAAAGGGTTTTGGTTTTGGTTTTAATATCTAACAATTATCTGACACTTCAAAATTTGCAATATTATTTAATGTTATACTCCAAACAACTCTGAGAAGCGGGTACTGTTATTAGCTCCATTTTACAGATGAGGAAATAGAAGCAGTCAGAGATAAAATTATATGTAGGGTCTCCTGGCTAATCAGTATCTAAGGCAGATTTTGAAGACCTAAGGTCTTCCTGACTTCAGACTAACACTCTTTCCATTGTACCACCTAGGGGCCAATGAAAAGGGAAATAGTCCTAGGATAGGGGTTGGGGGCCATTCATAGTTAGAAAGATCTAGCAAAGGAAATTGCAGAGGAGCAGTCAGACATGTAGGAAAAATAAATAAAAAATAAAAATAAATTTAAAAAATTAAGTGAGGGGGGCAGCTGGGTAGCTGAGTGGAGTGAGAGTCAGGCCTAGAGACAGGAGGTCCTAGGTTCAAACCTGGCCCCAGCCACTTCCCAGCTGTGTGACCCTGGGCAAGTCACTTGACCCCCATTGCCCACCCTTACCAATCTTCCACCTATGAGACAATACACCGAAGTACAAGGGTTAAAAAAAAAAATAAGTGAGGCAGGGTTATGAAAACCCAGAGAGGATAGAGTATCCAAGAAAACAATATGGTCAATAAACTCTGGTGGCTCCCTATTGCCTCTAGTATAAAATATAAAACTTTCTCTGTATCTACTTTGTATGTATCCCATAAATACTACTCCCAATCCCTCTGACCCACCCATCCTGGTTCTTGAAGGCAGGAATCATTTTCTCTTTCCTTGACTGGCGAGTGGGAGCACATGATAGGTATCTAGAAGAACCTTAAAGAATTATTTTGTGGAGGAGAGATTAGCCTTGTTCTGCATGGCCCCCGGAGGGCAGGACTAGCAGATGGGTAGAAATTTCAAGAGGCTAATTTATCCTGGATGCCAGGAATAATTTTCTAATTAGCTCTAATTAGCTGTAATTAGAGCTATGCCAAAGAAGAATGGGCTGCCTCCAGTGATGGTAGATTTTCCTTTGTTGGAGGTCTTCAATTAAAGACTCAGCGTCTTCTGGTATGATGTATGGTAGAGAGGATTCTTATAATAATCATCATCATATGCAGAGTGAAAGGAGCAGAACCAGGAGAACATTGTACACAGAGACTGATACATTATGGCACAATCGAATGTAGCAGACTTCTCTACTAGCAGCAATGCCATGATTAGGGATAATCCAGAGGAATTTAGGAGAAAGAAGGCTATCCACATCCAGAGAAAGAACTGTGGGAGTAGAAACACAGAAGAAAAACGTATGATTGATCCCGTAGTTCGATGAGGATATGACTGGGGTTTTGATGTTAAAGAATAGCTCTACTGAAAATATGAATAACATGGAAATAGGTTTTGAACAATGACATATATGTAACCCAGTGGAACTGCTTGTCAGCTTTGGAGGGAGAGAAGAGTGGGGAAGAGGAGTCATGAATCATATAACCACAGAAAAATATTCTAAATTAAAAAAAATTAAATTATAACTAACATTTATGTAGTACCTACTATGTACCAGACAATATCATTTCATTTAATTCTAGCAACAACTCTGATGGGTAAGTGCTACTATTATCCCTATTTTACAGTTGAGGAAATTGAGGCAAACAGAAGTTAGGTGACCTGCTCAGAGTCACACAATAAATATCTGAGGCTGGATTTAAACTTTTCTTCCTGATGCCAGGTTTGCTGCTCTATTCGTTTTTGTCCGGGTCCTTTCCAACTTGAAGGTTCTATAATTCTGCTGGTTTTCTGTCTCCCTCAGACTGTGACCACCCCGAATGCGCTCAGATCTGTCCTTGGGTCTCCCACAGATAATGAGGAAGCTTTGAGCAAGGTCCATATCTGCCTCCCCAGAAGAGCCTTTGAGAGGGCATATTCCAGGACTGCTCCTTCTCTCTTCTCCTTCTCCCCTCCCCAGTATTGCTAAACCCAGAGCTCTACCCAGAAGCTTGTAGAAGTGCTTTTCTCTGTCCCGCGTCTCTGTGCCTCTCTGTCTGTCTATCTGTCTCTTACACACATTTTAACTCTATAGATAGGGCAGGTTCAGAGAGTTCTTTTTGCTGAGGTTGATGGGTAGCAGATGACCGTACTTCAGTGCTCCAGGGACTAACAAAAATATCCCCAATAAACAGGAACCAGGCTTTTGTTCTTTCTTGGATCTTGTAATTTGAGAACGTGAATAGACGGATAGACCGTATAAACACACGCACTGGCATGCCAGCACCCACACCGTCTCATTAGTAAATATAGAAACGCACAGGACGGACAAACAGCGACATACAAACTCCTCCAAGTGCAGAAATACACTAGCCCGGAAACTCTGGTCAGGGACCAGCTAGCCAGTGAGCGGGCTGGCCTGGGCATCTCCTAGCTACTGGTTTTAATGTCTCTGCCTCGGTGCCCCAGACGCCCCAGACACCTCTTTCGGCGAACCTTTTCCGAGCTCGAGTGCCCAGAGGGCCAATTCAAGCAGTCTGCGAGCCCCGGATTACCCGAGATGGACGGAGGGGTGGGGCTTGCAGAAAATGTCCTCGGGCGCTGGGAAGAGGGGGAACGGAGCAGCTCCCCGAGGGCCGAGGGCCAGCTCTGCTCCTGTGCTCATTCTAGGGTGATGGAGAGTAGTGGGGTTCTGGAAGACAGAGCTCATACGCTGTGGCCTCCCGTCTCCCGTCTCGCACAGCTTGCGAAGTCAGTGCTCACGGCGGGAGTTGGATGGAATGGCTCAGATCTTTCCCTTCTCTTTGAAGCTCCCCCCCCCCCCCCCCGGACCCGAGAAACGCTTAGAAATACTCAAAGAACAAATGGATCTAGTCCCATCTCTGTCCAGAGTCTCTGCCTAGTCCTAAACCTCTTTGATTTGGGGCGTCCTAAGAGTGTCTGTTCATTGATAAGAATAAAGTCCCCATATAGAACAGTATATTTATAGCAGCATTATTTATTTGTTTGTTTGTTTGCTTGTTTGTCTGTTCATTCATTCATTTATTTGTTCATTTGTTCGTTTGATCGTTTATTTATTTATTCATTAGTTTGTTTATTTGTTTGTGGGAGCAAAGATCTGGAAACTACCTGGAAGGTAGATAGATGCCCATCGATTGAGGAATAAATAAATGGCGGTATGGGAATGTAATGTAATGCTACTATGCTCTCAGAAAGGATGAATACGAGGAATAGAGAGAAACATGGAAAAGTTCACACGAACAGAAGCAGAGTGAAGTAAGAATAGTCAAGAAAATAGTATGCAAAGTGAAGATAATGTAAATAGAAACAACCAACACAAAACAATCAAAAGTGAATAGTGAGGGGCAGCTGGGTAGCTCAGTGGATTGAGAGCCAGGCCTAGAGACGGGAGGTCCTAGGTTCAAATCCGACCTCAGACACGTCCCAGCTGTGTGACCCTGGGCAAGTCACTTGACCCCCATTGCCTACCCTTACCACTCTTCCACCTATGAGTCAATACACAGAAGTTAAGGGTTTAAAATAAAAAAAAAAAAATTAAAAAAAAAAAAAGTGAATAGTGACGGGGCAGCTGGGTAGCTCAGTGGATTAAGAGCCAGGCCTAGAGAGGGGATCCTGGTCCTAGGTTCAAGTCTGGCCTCAGACACTTCCCAGCTGTGTGACCCTGGGCAAGTCACTTGACCCCCATTACTAGCCCTTACCGCTCTTCTGCCTTGGAAACAATACACAGTATGGACTCCAAGACAGAACGTAAGGGTAAAAAAAAAAAAAAGTGAATAGTGAGGGGCAACTGGGGGTCCAGTGGACAGAGCGCCAGGTTTAACTGGGCTCAAATCTGGCCTCAAATACTTCCTAGCTGTGTGACCTTGGGCAAGTCACTTAACCCCCATTGTCTTGCCTTTGCCCTTCTGTCTTAAGAGTTGTTACTAAGACAGAAAATAAGGATTTAGAATAAAAAGTGAATATTGTAGAATTGCAAAGAATAAGCTAGGGTCTTTAAGAAGAGATAAGAGAATCCACCTTCCCTCATTCCTTTGCTGAAGTGAGAGGTCCATTGGTCCAACTGCATATACTTTCAGGATTTTTAAAAATATATTGATCAGTTTTTGTCAAGTGTTTTCCTTTCCTTTAAAAAAATATTATGTGTCCCTCATTATCCAGTCATTACCACTCTTCTGCCTTGGAACCAATACACAATATTGATTCTAAGATAGAAGGTAAGGGTTAAAAAATATATTATGTGGGCTGTCTCTCTGGGAGCCAGGAGGGATAGGACCCCAGGGTAAAATTTAGATGACATGAAAATAAAAGATATTAATAAAAATATTTTTTGAAAACTCCCAAGACCTTTGGGACTTTCTGATTCTCTGGAATCAGTATCTCCATTTCTTACATGTTTATTCCAGGCTGAGGGGAAAAGGAAGTCTGTCTTTTTGGTCCCCAGATACCTACCAACCCTTAATCCTCCTCATACTGGGGTGGGAGATGAGGAAGAGTACAGGGATTTATTAAGCACCTAGAACATGCCAGCCATGGTGCTAAATACTTTAAAAATATAATCGTATTTGATCTTCACAGCAACCCTAGGAGGGAGGTGCTATTATGATCTTCATTTTATAGTTGGAAACTAAGGCTAAATGAATTTCTGAGTGTTACAACAGCTAGGAAGTTTGAGGCTGGATTGAACTCAGGTTTTACTCACTCAAGACCTAGTGCACTAGCTACTGTGTCACCAAACTATTAGATGGGTAGAATAGCCAGGAGTTGGGGTTGAACTGAATCTGAGTCAGTTCTGCATCTTAGGGTCCCTTCCTGTTCAATTTTCATCTCCCTCTCCTCATCCTTCCTCTCTCTTTCTATCTCTCTCTCTGTCTCTCTCATTTCTCTGCCTCTCTGTCACTCTCTCCCCATCCTTCCCGTCTCTCTGTTCTTTGTCTGTCTGTCTCTGTCTCTGTCTCTGTTTCTCTCTCTGTCTCTGTCTCTTTCTCTCCATACTCTACCCCAGCTCAGTCTCTTCCTATCCAAGCTTCTCTACTCAGTTTCAGAAACAACCACAGAAGTCAAGAAACCTGAGGCTGGTTTGGATCCTGTCTCTGACAAGTCACTACATAGGCTTGTTTGCCCATCTCTCCCATGAGGCATTTGTTCATTGAGTCCTCCAAGGTATGCATCTCATTCTGAGGCACAAAGTAGGAAATGTAGATATTGGAGGGGGCTGGAGTCTTCCTTCCTTCCCAGGGGGAAACAACCAACCAGGACTTTTCCCAAGGAACAATACATAACATCTGTCAGCTTGGGAACTTGGGACTTTGAAGACTTTTAAAATTCTCAGATTTACAGCAGTCAGTGCCAGAAGGCGTCTGGGTCTAAGGCCAGGGGATCTGGGTTGGAGTTGAGGATGCTAGAGTGAGGTCATGGGAATAGAAAGGAGAAGGGTTTGGCTGGATGGGAGAGAGATGGTCTGCTTTCAAGGGGAGAGCAGTAACTAGCAATTTTGGATCAGAGATATTGGGACACCCCAGAGCCCAGGGAGAGATCATTAAAGGAGGAAGGGAGGCACAGCTAGGGTGCAATTAAAGTCTGCCCTCTGGTAACCTCTTAATTTTTTAAACTAATTTTTAAACTAATTATTCTTGCTCGTTCAAGCCCAGTTCTTTCTAGTTATAGCAACCAATCCATCGAAAAGCATTTAGCAAACATCTATTCTACATTAATCACCGAGGTTTAAAAAATAAGTAAGTGAAGATTCCTTTACTTAAGAAATTATACTCAATTTAAGGTCCCCTTAAGTTTTGGTTTTCTTGAGACAAAACCCTGGTCAACCTATTTTCTGTTAACCCTTACCTTCTGTCTTAGGCTTGATACTAATTATTGATTCCAAGGCAAAAGAGCTATAAGGTCTAGGGCAATTGGAGTTAAGTGCTTTGCCCAGAATTACGCAGCTAGGATGTGTCTGAGGCCAGATTTGGACCCAGGACCTCCCATCTCCAGCCTGACTCTCTATTCACTGACCCATCTAGCTGCTTCTACCCTAGTCTAATACCAGCTCTAGTCAAGGCATAGGATTCAGGTACTAGTGGGATTTGGGGGTGAAGAGTGGGGAGGAATCAAAAGGAATCTCACTGGAGGGATCTGATGCAAAACACTAATGGAAAACACAAAAGGAGATAGTTGGAAAGGCCAGGAGAGGCAGAGACCAAAAGGAGACCAGAACTGGAAGAAAGAAAGGGGGTGGCTGTAGAGAACAAGAAGCAGAAGCAGGGTGCAGAAAAGATGGAGAGGCAGGGTGAGGATGGGCAGAATGGAAGAACAGAGGAAGAGCAGAAAGGGAAAGGAGAAACAGAAGGAAAGAACAAAAGGACAGAATGCACTGAGCCAGAGAGGGGAAGGTGAGAGGTAGATACTTGCTCAAATAATGAGTACCAGTCTCAGGACATTGTGAGAGGAGGGAAGAAAGGACTCTGGATGGGGAAAGGGGAGAATGGCATTCTGTTTGATGATATCTGGAAATCTCCTTCTGAGACACCCAGAACAGCCTCTGACTAATGAATCTGGGCCTTGGGCTCTCTGGACCTCTTCTCTGCTGTTACAAAAGAGCCCTAAGCTTTGAAAGGCTTGACCCAGCTCTGTCTGTTGGATTGGGTGACTCAAGACCTGCCTTTATTTTCCTCCTTGGGACTAGACTCTAGGTTAGAATCCTACCTTAGAATATCAAGAGTTCTGGAAGCATAGAATTGTGGAATTATAGACTCCTAATTAGAAACTTTTTTCCACAGAAGATAGGGAAGAGGCACATATAGTCTCTGGAAAGGGGTAAAAAATGGAGAAGGGAGGAAAGAAGGAGGAGAATGATAAAGGCTGACATTCCTTTAAGAAACTTCTTGATAATAGTGGAAGACAATACCATTTTGGTTAATAGTCTAGCAGGAATTTGCTCATTAGAGTTCAGTGAAAGCAGATCTGGGGAAGAAAAGAGAGCCCACCATTAAAAAATCCTCCTTAACCTCACATCCTCTCTAATTGAGGTCAGTTGATTGTCTTGTCAATAGAATTAGAATCAAGAGCTGGAGAAGACTGGAGTCCTGTCTTAGCTATTTGCTAGCTATATGACTCATGGAAAGTCACTCTTAACTTCTTTTTCCCTCAGTAGCCTCATCTGTAAAATGGGTATTACAATAGCATTTACTTCCCAGGAAGGATCGCTTGAGGAAACATTTGCAGTGTATAGTGTAAACCTTAAAGTACAATATAAGTGCTAGCAATTATTATGAAGGAATAGTTCATTTTCCCCCAATTACATGTAGAAACAATTTTTTTAAACCCTTACCTTCTGTCTTAGAATCAATACTATGTATTGGTTCCAAGGCAGAAGAGTGGGAAGGGCTAAGCAATGGGGGTTAAGTGACCTGCCCAGGGTCACCCAGCTAGGAATTGTCTGAGGTCAGATTTGAATCCAGGGCGTCCTGTTTCTAGGTCTGGCTCTCAATCCACTGAGCAACCTAGCTTCCCCCTAGAAACAATTTCTAACATTTATTTGCTTATATTTGACTTCCAAATTCTTTCTCTCTCTTCCCCATTTCCAGAGACAGTAAACAATTTGATATAGGTTGTACATGTGCTATTATGCAATGCATATTTCCATATTTGTCACATTATGAAAAAAGACACATATCACTAAAAAAGAAGAAAAAACTTATGAAGAAAATAAAGTGAAAAGCAGTTTGCTTTGATCTTCATTCAGTCCTTTCTCTGGTAGTGGAGAGCATTTTTCATCACAAGTCCTTTGGAGTTGTCTTGGATCATTGTATTGTTTGATAAAAGCTAAATCATTCATGGTTGATCATTTTACAAAATGCTGTAACTGTCCTGGTTCTGCTCACTTTACTTTGCATCCATTCATGTAAGTCTTGCCAGGTTGTTTGAGATCATTCTGCTCATCATTTCTTAGAGCACAATAATATGAAGGAATAGTTCTTGATGGTTGGTGACTCCATGGACCAGACATGACTAACTGAGAAATATGCTGTCTTCTTGGGTGTTGTAATGTGGATAGGATAGAAAGTTTCTTAAGGCTCATCAAGCCTAGAACTTTTATCCATTTATGATAATTCACCTATGGATAAATGATTTCAACAAAAGGAATTTCAAAATTATCACTGGAATCCTGGGTAAGGTACAAAAGACCTTAGGGGCATAGATAGTGTTTTTGTTGGTGTTGGAGGTAGACGTTGCCAAAGTAAAAAGATATGGGAAGTAAATAGCTGGTGAAGGAGGTGGTGTCTGAGGATATGTTTTGGATTTAAGATACGGGAATAGGAAGCTCTTAGCTAGGGATGAAGAGTTTCTAATGAAGGTTTGATTATTGATGATTTGATTCAAAGGATGTTAAACTGAAAATGGAGGAAGAAGAATAGATGCAACTGTCTGTGTATATCTGTGGACCAAGATGCCACCAAACCCATCAGGGATGAAAAAGAAATAAGAATAAGGCTAGAGAGCTCTAGTTACAGACGACAATGTCCAAGATGAATGGCAATAATACTCATGACCCAAGTCCATACACAAAAGGAAAGAATAATGGGTAATGGGGTAAACTAGGGATTTTAAATCAAGGGGGTTAAACTCATATGATTTAGTGAGATTCAATAGGATGCCATCCAATGCCTTGAATATGGTACTGCATGAATATATTTTATTTAAAAAAGATAACTTAGATATCTGGATTTCAGGAAGATATTTGACAAACTCTTGATATCTTTGTGGATAAGTTGAAGAAATAAAAGCTGGATAATAGTGCAGTTAGGAGGAATTCATTGAATGACTGGACCCAAAGAGTAGGGATAAGTGAGTTGATATCAATCTGGTTAGAGGTTTCTAGTTGAGTGTTCCAGAGATCTGTCCTTGACCTTATTCTGTGATGAACACACAGATGGCATACTTAATTAAATTTGTGGATGGCACAAAAGAAACATTTGGGATACCAGATAACCTTATATGTTCTGAACCTAGGCAAAGAAGAGCCTTTATTCATGGGAAAGCTTTTAAAGTTCCATTTTGTTTCATGTCTTCAATGGACTCAAAAACTTTTTTTTTAATCTGTTAGTCAATTAAAACAACTCTGAGATATCTCCTCCTACCTTTCAGATTGGCTAATCTGACCAAAAAGAAAATGATTAATGTTGGAGAGGATGTGGGAAAATTGAGGCACTGATACACTGTTAGTGGAAGTGTGAACTGATATAACCATTCTGGAGAGCAATATGGAACCATGCCCAAAGGGCCATAAAAAAATATACATATATATATATACCCTGTGATCCAGCAATACCACTACTGAGTCTGTAACCCAAAGAGATGAGAGATAGGGGAAAAGGATTTACTTGCACAAAAATCTTTTAGCAGCTCCCTTTGTAGTGGCAAAGAACTGGAAACTGAGGGGGATGGATGAACAAGTTCTGGTGTGTGGTTTTAACTGAAAACTTTTGTGCCATAAGAAATGATGAAAAGGATGTTCAGAAAAACCTGGAAAGACTTATGTGAACTGATGTAAAGTGAAGTGAATAGAAGAACAATGTATACAGTAATAGAAAAATTATATGATGATCAACTGTGAAGGAACTAAACTAGTACTAACAAAGCAAGGTCCCAAAATAATCCCAAAGAACTTGGGATAAAAAATGCTATCCAAAGCCAAAGAAGAAATTGTTAGAATCTGACTACAGATCAAAGCATACCACCTTTCACTTTATTTCCTTCTTTAGTTTTTTATTGTATGTGTGATATGTGTCTTCTGTCATGGCATGAGAAATAGGGAAATATGTATTGCATGAAAGCATTAGTATAACCCATAACAGACTATTTATGGCCTCAAGGGTGGGAGAGAGGGAGAGAATCTGAATCTCAAAATTTCAGAAAACAATTGTAAAAAATTGCTTCTACATGTAATTGATTAAAAAAAAAGAAAGTAAAAGGAATCTCAGTTATGTCTTTGTAAAGATGTTTTGCTATAGAAAATTATATCTGACAGCCTATCTGACTCCTTTCTCATATTTTCATGAAGAATACTCTTCTTGGGGCAGCTATGTGTCTTAGAGGATTGAGAGCCAGACCTAGAGATGGGAGGTCCTAGTTTCAAATCTGAACTCAGACACTTCCTAACAAGTGATCCTGGGCAAGTCATTTAACCCTAATTACTTAGTTCTTACTGCTCTTCTGGCTTGGAATCAACACTTAGTATTGATTCTAAGCTTTTTTTTTTTAAGAACACTCTTCCTATGTGTACAGACCATTTTTAATGAAGATTTTATTGATGAGAAAGCAAGTTGTTATCATTAAAAATATAATTCTATACTGTTTTAGGCACAAGGTTATCCAAAACAAATTTTAAAAATTAATTTAATGTTATTCTCTATCCAAACATTTATTTAGAGATGTATACACTGGCATAGTTCCTCCCAAGACCCTTGGACATTTCTCTTCCCCGAAACAATCTGAGGTTACTCATAGAAATATTGAACAAGGAAAAAGTAACAATATTAAAATTTGGAGTTAACATTCTAGAACAATGGTGAATTAGAAAAATAATTTAATCTTTCGTGCTACTCAATTCCCTCCTTGACCACTCCTTTTTTTTTAATATATAAAGAAGCCATTGCCCAACCATTCCAAAGGATGGAAAGGCAATGATCTTAAAAGTAGACAAACTTAAGAATTCATCCTTCTTTTTAAGTCTTGCTTGGTTCTTAACCTGTTACTCATTTTCCAGAAAGGAAAAGTCTGGAAAAGATTTTAAATCAGAGCAAATTTATTTCTGAATTTTTTTCAGTTGAACTAAAAAGGAAGTTTTTAATATACTTCCATAGAAGTGACTAATGCCTTATGCCTGTCATTTTGGATAGTGGCCCATTTCATTTTTTATTGTCTTGAATATCAATCCAGTGACTTCAGGCTCAGTTGGTAGTATGTTAAGGCTTAGAGGAACCCATAATCCCCATAAACAACCCAGTAAGGCTCGAAAAATGCACCCACAGGGACAATAATAAAGAAAATTAAAGATAAATATCTGTAAGTTCTTCCATCAAGCCAAGGTATGAATAAGAAATACTTTAAAAAATAGATGAAAACACTTCCTAGCTGGGCAGGTCACTTAGTCCCCATTGCCTAGCCCTTAATGCTCTTCTGCCTTGGAACCAATGCAAGATGGAAGATAAGAGTTTAAAAAAAAAGTATAAGATATTTCATAGTAAAAGCTACTGACTTGGAAAGCAGATCAAAGAGAAATACTTTTTAAATTGTCAAACTATTTGAAAGTTATGACAAAAAAAAAACTCAAAGAAAAAAAAGACTAGACATCACATTTCAAGAAATCATAAAAGAAATTGCCAAGATCTTTTAGAATCTGGGGCAAAGTGAAAATAGAAAGAATCCACTGATCACTTACCAAAAGAAACCCTAAGATTAAAATGCCCAGGAACAATATAGCCAAAATCCAGTTTCTAAGTCAATGAAAAAATATTGCAAGCAGTCAGAAAGAAATAATTCAAGCACTGAGGATCCACAATCAGGATCATACATGATTTAGCAGCCACTCCTATGAAGAAGTAAAGCAACTTTGAATATGATATTCTAGAAGGCAAAGAATATAGACTTACAACCAAGATAACATCCAACAAAACTAAATATAATTCTACTGGAGGGGGAATGTATCTTTAAAAAAAAAAGCCTTATTTTATCTCTTAGAATCAATACTAAATATTGATTCCAAGGCAGGAGAGTGGTCGGGGGTAGGCAATGGAGGTTAGGTGACTTTCCCAGGGTCACACAGTTAGGAAGTATCTGAGGTCAGATTTGAACCCTTTCTCTAGGTCTAGGATCTCAGTTCACTGAGCCACTTAGCTATCCTGGTAAAAAGTATCTTTAATGAAACAGACTCCCAAGAATTTCTAGTAAAAAGGTCAGAGTTATAGAGAAAATTTGAAGAGTAAATACAGGAACTTAGAGAAATATAAAAAATTAAACATGAGTGAACATCCCCAAGGAGTTAAACAAGAATAAATTATTTACATTATAATATGAGGAGATGATACATAAGCCCCTTCTTAACTCTCTCATCACTGGGGGTGATAGAAGTCTAATTAGACACTAGATCTGTTGTGTTTTCTGTGTTTGTTGTGTTATGTCTTGATTATCTTAAAAAAGAAATAATGGAAAGAGGATAAGAAGACTATCCTGGAGCAAGGGAGGGAAGAGATAGGAAGGTTAGGGGAAATTATTTCACTTAGTTGGGGTTCACAAATAGAAGTCTATATAAACATTGAGGAGGGGGAGGGAGAGAGGCTGACACTTGAACTTTACTTTCATCTGAACTAATCAAAGGAGAAAAGAATTCATAAAACACACAGTTCAGAACAAATATATAGTTCACTAAACAAGGAAACAGGAGAGAAAGAAGAAAAGGGAGAAGAAGGAATAATAACAGGGAGGTTAGATTAAGGGAAGGACTAGTCTTGAGCAAAAGAAACTAACTAATGTAAGACATAAAATTAATATAAAAGGAGAGCTTTAAAAAATGTTATGGTTTTTATAGATTTATTAGTAGCCATTAGGAAATGAAGCCACGTGCCATGCTAGCTAAGTCAGTTAAAAGAAATGTGTCTTTGCCTACCACCTCCATAGTGGATAGAGTGCCAAGAGGAAGTGCAAGTCCAGCCACTCAATTTTATCCTCCTGTCTACATCATTACATAACTTCTACATCATCACGTAAGATAGGAAGCCAGTGGGCTCATGGGAAATGTAGTTTGAGGCCTCCCAAATTTCCAATAACACACTAAGGATGAAAAATATTCATAACAACTTTTTATGATTGTAAAGAACTGGAAACTGAGAGAGTATCAATCAATTAAAGAATGGCTAAAAATTTATGGTAAATAAATATGATGAAATACTATCACGCTGTAAGAAATAACAGAAAGCATAGGTTCAGAAAAACCTGGGAAGAATTGTAAGAACTGATGCAGAATGAAACAAACAGAATCAAAAGAACAATTTATACAATAATGAGATCATAAAGATGAACAATTTTGAAAGTGTTAGGAATAACTAACTAGTGTTAGTTAGTGACAAATTACAATTCCAGATGATTCATAAAAAAAATGCTACCTGCCTCCTGATAGAGAAGTGAAGGATTCAGAGTTTATAACTAGACTTTTTACAAAGAGGAAACAAAATTATTACTTTTTGCAAATGATATGATGGTTTATCTAGTAAACCCCAAAGAGTCAACTAAAAATCAGTTGAAACAATAACTTTAGTAAAGTTTCAAATTATAAAATAAATCTACATAACTCATCAACATTCTCTCAATAGAATAAAATTCACAATACTGCCTCAGTTATTGCTAATTGAATACTATACCAAATTACTAAAGAACTACTTTAAAGTGCCAGAAAAAATAATAAAGAACAAAAGGTAAAATATCTCAAGGCAAATAATGAAAAAGTAAGAAGTAAAGGGACCTTGAAGTACCAGATCTCGAACAATACTACAAAATCAGTAATCATCAAAATCATTTGGTACTGACTAAAAAACAGAGAAGTTGATTATGTATAAGACAAATGGAAACAAACGAGCAATGAACATTTTAACATTGCGTTTGACAAATCCAAAGACTCCAATTACTGGGATAAGAACTCATTATCTAATCAAAAATTGCTTGGAAAATGGAAAGTTGTCTGGGAGAAATTAGGTATAGACCAATATCTCACATAATATACCAAGATAAAACCATATACTAAGATAAACTACAAATGGATATGTGACCTAGATATAAAAGATCATATCATAAACTACTTAGAGATAGAGATCATCGAAGATTAAAAAAACAATTTAGATGACATAATTGAGTTTTTTGGCACAAAATCAAGCTCTTAGAATTAGAAGGGAAATTAGTAATCTGAGAAAATAATCTTTGCAGCAAAGTTTCCTTATAAAGACCTCATATTCAAGATATATATAAAGATGATTCATATATATATATGTATATATATACACACACACATATATATAACATAAAGAACTATTTGCTAATAGACAAATAGTTAAAAGATATGATGAAGAAGTCTTAAAGGAAGAATTCAAAGCTAATCAACAGTATATGAAAAATTACTAATAAATAGAGAATTGCAAATAAAGTAACTCTAGGTTTCCAGCTCATATCTATAAGATGAGTACAGATGGGAAAAAAAAGAAAATGATAATTACTGGAAAAGCTACAAGAATACAGACAAACTAAATGCATTATTCATGGAGCCATGAATTAGGTTAGCCATTCTGGAAAACATTTTGGAATTATGCTTAAAAAGCTACAAAATTGTGTATACCTTTTGACATACCTACCCTGCTGTTAGTTATATAATTTAGAGAGACCAAATAATGAAGACAGATCTACTTATAGGAAAGCATGGAAGTGCCCATCTACTGGAAAATGACTAACCAAATGAATGTAATAGAAAAAGGGATGGTTTCTGAGAAATCTGGAGAGATTTGTATGAACTGATGAAATGTGACGTGAACAGAACCAGGAGAACAATTTATACAGTAACAACCACAGTGTAAAGACAAAATTGAAAGAACTTAAGGACTCTGATCAGCCACTATTCGAGAGGGTTGATTTTGAAGGCTACTCCCCATTTCCAGACAGAGAGGTGATAGATTTAAGAAGCAGAATGACACATGCATTGTCTAATGTGACCAATGTGAAAATTTGTTTTGCTTGACTTTGTATAATTGTTTAAAAGGTTTTTTTTTTTTCCCCTCACAGTTTGGGTAAGGGATGTGGAAGGAATAAGAAAGTTAGTGATAGGTGTGTGAAAGAAAAAAATGGAAAAAATGAAGGAAGGAAATACAGATAGAAAGAAAGGAAGTAAAGAAGGATACTGGAGCATTCTTTAAAATACACAGAAGAAAAGATTAAAAGGAAACAGAAAGGGGGCAGCTGGGTGGCTCAGTGAACTGAGAGGCAGGACTAGAGACTGTATGTGCCAAGTTTAAATCTGGTCTCAGACACCTCCTAGCTGAGTGGCCCCTGGGCAAATCACTTAATCCCCACTGTTTAGCCTTTACACCCTTCTGCATTGGAACCAATATGCAGTATTGAGTCTAAGGCAGAAGGTAATAGCTTAAAAAAAGAAACAGAAGCAGAACTAAATTAATTTATTGAATTTATTCTTTGTTTAAAAGGAAAAGCAAGTTGTACATTATAGAAGCTTGCAGATTCATGTCTAATCCTCTTTTTCTGATCTGCTTTGTGTATGAAAATGCTCATTTTATATGATGTTTGTATAATCTCTATGTTTAAATTTGTGTTTTCTCCTATCGGGAATTTCTTCCATGTTTATTTAGTCAACTATGGTTTCTTTCTGTCTTCATTTTCTTGAATGTCATTTCTACTTTCTCTTAGAGTGGAGTCACATTATGAGGAATAATTGTGTAAGGTTAAAAACGAGCCTTGAAAATCTCTTAAATTGTCCATTAAGTACAGTGTAGTATCTTTAACCAGTTATAGTTGGGACAGTGTTATGGTGTCTTTAAAAGAGGAAGCTCAGTATCAGATAGAAGTTGTTTCTGAAGTGAATGCTATGGAAATAATCCACCGAGAATGTACTTTTTCACTCTACACAGTTGAACTATTTGGTCAAGAGAGAAATAGGAACCAGAAATTCTCAAATGGAATGGCAATAGCAAAAACCAAAGTCACTCTTACTTGGCGAGAGATTTAACAGGCAGGAAAACAGATAGGTGGGAGAATGCTTTTGAAAGAGTCACACATTTGTACATGTGATATTAAGAATGACCATATCACCATATTTCTTTTTCTCTTTCTTTCTTTCTTTCTTTCTTTCTTTCTTTCTTTCTTTCTTTCTTTCTTTCTTTCTTTCTTTCTTTCTTTCTTTCTTTCTTCCTTCCTTCCTTCCTTCCTTCCTTCCTTCCTTCCTTCCTTCCTTCCTTCCTTCCTTCCTCCCCTTACCCTCTGTCTTAGTACCAAATCTAATGTACAAGAATAGCAAGGGTTAGGGAGTTTACTTACTTGTCCAGTGTCACATAGCTAGGAAGTGTCTGAATCTAGATTACCAAATCCTTTCTAATTGCTCCCCTTCAAGGACTAGATGGTTCAGCTATATTGGCTTGCTTGCTCTTCCCAGAATTTGTTTTTCCATCCCCTATCTCCTTGGATTTACATAGGATGTCCTACCTTCTAAGTTCCACAGAATCCCAAGTTTCTTTTCAGGCTTAACTCATGTATCACCTCCTATAGGAAGCCTTTCCTGATCCCCCATGTTTTTCCTGGTCTCTTTTCTCTCAAACACCTTGTGTATATTTATCTGTATACATGTTGCATCCTCCTTGTCCCCAAAAGAATGTTTTTGTTCCTTGTGGCAGGGTCTGTTTTTGTCTCTGTCTTTGTATTACAAGTGACTAGCATGGTAATGCATATGCAGTAAGGGCTCAATAAATGCCTATCAGACTAGAACCTTGAATATGGTATCAGAGACAGAAATTCAAGTCTTGATTCAATTAGTGGTGTGACTGTGTATTGTTTCCTCACTAAGAACTTCAGTTTCCTCATCTGTAGAACAGGGATGGCAGACCTAACTCCCTCACTGAGGTTTTGTAAGGATAAAATGAGATAAATGGATGTAAAGCACTTTAAAAACATTAAGAGCTGAATAAATAAATGTCGGGTATTGTTCTTGTGATCTGAAGGGACAGAGGCTTCAGTAACGTTACTTTTGATATCAGAGCAGAAAGAAAAGAAGGAAGGAAGAGAAGGGAAGAAAGAAAGAAAGAAAAAAGAAAGAAAGGAAGGAAGGAAAAAAGAAAAGGAAGGAAGGAAGGAAGGAAGAGAAAGAAAAAAGAAAGGAAGGAAGGAAGAAAGGGAGGGAGGAAAGTAGAGTTTATTTAGTCCTGTTTTACAGGAAAGGATTTCATAGAATCTCAGAACCTCATATCTGGAGGAATCCAGTGCTTATCATGGTAACTGCCACCTGGTAAGAATTTTTTTTTAAACCCTTATCTTCCATCTTAGAATCAATACTGTGTACTGTTTGCAAGGCAAAAGAGCAGTAAGGGCTGGGCAATGGGGGTTAAGTGACTTGCCCAGGGTCACATAGCTAGGAAGTGTCAGAGGCCAGGTTTGAACCTTAATATTGAGTCAGACAGAAGGTAAGGATTTTTTTTAAAAAAGGGAAAAAAGAAAGTGACAGAGAAAATATTAATAATTCTGATGAAAATTAAAAGTAGGTTGTGCAGTTTTTAGAAACTGGTTGTTAAACATTTACTCGAATACCCTTGGATTAAAGAACCCAGATTTCCTGCCTTCTAGCTTAAGCAGCAGAAGCCGGGCTGGGAGTCTGGAGAAGGCTGGTTCACAGGGCAGAAAAACTTCCTGGCCCCCATCCCATGAGGCCCCTGACGTTATTGATGATCTGGGTGGCTCCACCAAACCAGACTTGGCTAAGATTTCTGGAAAAGGGGGGTGGGGAGGGGGGGTTCATTGGCAGGAAGGCTTGGGAGGCAGCTTAAGGCTGCAAAACAAATCTTGGGACTGATGCCATTGTCTCCTATCAAACACCTCCTAGGAAAATCCTCTGGGCAAAGACCCCTGGGACCCTGATAACCAGACACTTTCTGTGGTCCCTAGCTTCTTTGAGGGTGGTTTGGCTGCTATTCTGAGTGGGAAATGAACAAAATAGGAGGTTGGGTTGCTTCCCCAAAGGGTCTGGCACATGGAGAGTTAATCTGGGGTCTTTTGCCTATTTCTTTCTCCCCATTCCCCACATATTCTAGGGGGGTTAGGGATTTAGGGAAGGCAGACTACATACTCCTGATCTCCTCAAGGCCAGTGGCTGCCTTTCTTTTCCCCTGGTACATAGCAAGCTTGACTTGATGGATACACATCAGCTGATCCCTCTGATTAGAGTCTAAGACTCAAGAATTCTAAAATCTTACGAAGCTAAGAATTCTGGATTGCTTCAAATACTAGTATGTTCAACCTATTACAGAATCTGAGTTTCAGGGCTAGAAGGGACCTTAGAGACCACTGAGTTGAAATCTACCTCCTTTCCTTATTTTACAGATGAAGAAACTGAGGCTTAGGGAGGGGAACTGACTTCCAAGGGGGCACTTAACTAACAAGGAGATCTGGATTTGGACTCATATCTCTGATTCAAATTTTTTTCATGTTATGGTGGATCATCTCTAACCATCTCTCCTGACATTATCGTCCTACCACTGCTCGAAAATCTCTAGAGGTGGTAAACTCCTCACCTTCCAAGGCAACCCTTTTTAATTATGGGATGCTTTCCCCCTCGGTCCCATGGAAATGCCCTTTATTCTTCCTGGGACCATCAGAACAAGACTGATGGTCATCCTTCCTTCAGATCCTGAATCTGGGGCTCCTGTTCTTCCCAAGAGATCTTGTGTTAGGGGTCAGCCATGTACTAGAACCAATCCGGTATGGAATACCAGTTCAAAATCCACATCTAAAGGACTCTTGTTTCTAAGCTACCGCCTAACAGAGGAGGTCAGCTGTCCTGAGTCACTCACACTCTCTAGCTCAGTTTTCTTGGCTCCATCTGGTTCTGGGTGGTGGCTGTGCCGAAGGTCAGAGTTAGAGGCTCGGTCTGAGCTCATGGCTTGGTCTGTGACATGTTCAGGGTGCTGTAAATTAGTTAAATTTCCTCAGACCACAGCTGGCCTCTTCTCTCCTGACTGCCCCTCCAACCCACAAAGCCCCTCTCTCTGGGGGGCGGGGATGAGGGATGCCTTGTGTGAGAGGGGGTGGAAAGGAAGGATTAACCTAACTGGTCTGTTTGCAGGAGCCCTGGGGTGAGGGTGGAAGGGTGGATGGAGGAGGGAAAGCTGCCAACTCTTTGTGAACATACAGATTCCAAAGAGAAAGAGATCAGAGAAGATCTCGTCCCATTTAAGGAACCAAGAGGAGGCAGGGAAGATAGAACGATTGGGCAGACAGCATCCTGGCCCAGGAATGAGAGACCCGGGATCTGAGACCCTCTGGGTGGTCTTGGCGAAGTCACATCCATCCTCTGAGCCCTTCATTTGTGAGCTGGGAGAAAATCATCGTGATTATCCTGAGCCAGCAAGGGAGACAGAACATCCAAATCTTAGCTGGAACCCAGAAAGCCTGAGGTCTGGCCTCCCCCTGAGCAGGACCCATTTACCCCTGTTGGCTGCTGCCTCACCGGCTCTGGCCCCTCCTGTTTCCACTGAGCACCAATCTAGAAACTCTGGCTCTAGTCTGTCTCCCTTTTCTCTGGGCTCATTCCTGTGCCTCTGAGAAACGATAGATTCTGTTGCTTTGGGAATGAATCAGCGGGTGAAGTCATCAGGGGCAGAGACAGGAATCCAGGCTGGAGCAATGAGAGTAGATTTAATTAGGAGTCATGATTCTCCTGCCTCCTCCTCCCTCATGAAGCCTGTTCCTTTTACTTTTTTTAAACCCTCACCTTCCATCTTAGAACCAATACTGTGTATTGCTTCCAAGGCAGAAGAGTGGTAAGGGCCAGGCAATGGGGGTTAAGGGATTTGTCCAGGGTCACACAACTGGGAAGTGTCTGAGGCCAAATTTGAACTCAGGTCTTTCTGATTCCAGGTTTGGTTCTCTACCAAAATCATCCAGCTGCCTCTGTTTTTCAAGTTTAATCCAACTAAGCTTTTAGCAAGCCGGAGGAGAGCAGTCCTTGAGTACCATCCCACTCCTTACCATCCCACTTCTACAACCTGACCTCAGATCTTTCTCAATTCCACCAGGGACCCTGCCTCTCCATTTCTTGGATTGGACGTCTCTATCTTTTGGGGGTGGCAGTTTTAATGCTTGGCAGTGGATAAAGTGTATAAAAGAGTTGGCCCTGAAGTCAGGAAGACCCAAGTTAAAATCCTGCTTCAGATACTTCCTAGCTATGTGACCCTGGGCAAGTCACTTGACCTTGGCTTCCTCTGCTGTAAAGTGGGGATAATAATAAACATCTACCTCTGAGAGTTATAAGGATCAGATGAGACAACACAAATAAAGAAGAGGAAAGGTGTAATCATTTATGTAGTCCCTACCAGGTGCCAGCCACTGTGTTAAGCCATTTACAAATATTATATCATTTAATATACCCCTAACATTCTATTGTAAAACTAATATAACAATACTTAATTTCTAATATCATGATCTATCGACATGGCACCTACGTAAAAAGAAAACAAAATGGAATTTTGCAAATATGAAAATGCTTTCTAGATGCTATATCATGCTATTTATCATTATACTGGGGGAAGAGGTAAGTTGTGGTATAGTGGAAAGAGCCTTGGTTTAGGGCATTCTCCTGCTTTGACACTCACAAGGTATATGGAACTTGGAAAAATCATTTTCTCTTTTATGGGTACTATTTCCTTCCTCTGTTAAAAAGGGGATTTGGATTAGATGCTCTCTTACATTCTACCTTCTCTGTGTGTGTATTTTTAATAAAAAAAACTTTATCTTCTGTCTTAGAATCAATACACAGTATTGGTAAGGACTAGGCAATGGGGATTAAATGACTTGCCCAGGGCCACACAGTTAGGAAATATATGAGATCAGATTTGAACCCAGGACCTCCCATCTCCAGACCTAGCTTTCTATTCACTGAGCTATATATATACTTGTTCTTAATCTGTGTTTTTAAATGGAGGGTCTTAGGAAATGTTATTGGAGAGCCACAAAGCTATAATGAGTATTAAATTCTTCCCACTTCTGTTCTCAACTAGTCCCTGATGACCTCTGCCTTGGCAACCAGTGAGGGTGGAGGTATAGATGAGGGTAGGACCCCTACACCTTGAATACCACCAGCGATCCTGATTCTTGGGTCTATCTAAAGTATTCTGAGTTGGGAGTCAATAGCCCTAGGTTCTAGTCTTGGCTCCAGCCTTGATTTGCTGTGTCCCTTGAACAAGTTGCTTCATTCCTCTGGGCTTATTTCCCCATTCCTGTTGGTGCTGTATTGGGAAGAGCTCTAGCCTTAGAGGCAGAAAACCTGGGTTCAAGTCATAACTTTGGCACAAGCTCTCTGTATAAGCTCATAGTTTCACAAGGTTAAAAAAAAAAAAAAACCCAACCACAACCCAAAAACAATCCAACATTAAGTTTAACCCACCCAGCCGTCCTCATTTTACAAATTAGGAAATAGTGGAACCTAGAAGGTGGAAATGATTTAAGGAAAAAAAGTGAGCAGTCTTCCTCTCAGAGATCTCTGTGGTCTTTCCCTTAGGGAAGCATTTCCCAAATCAAGGGAATGCTTTTGGGATTTGCTCTTTAGGTGGGAATTGCTGTCCATGGTTCCTCTGCCTGCAGGGTTGCTCTTTTCTGGGACTTCTCACTTCTAGCCACCCTTAGCAAATGTCACCATTCCTTGCAACTGCATCTTCTGTAGAGGTCCTTAGCTTTCAGCTGCTGTTGGTGATTTATTCCAGGCTCCTTTCTCTGATTTCAGCTTTTGTGTTGGTTTTTTTTTTCTACAGTTCTTCTCAGCCTCCAGCAGGTGGGGCTTATTCCTTTTCCTGGGGGACTAACCAACACAAGAATGAGTAATTTTTGAAGCAAGCATAATGCTGCTAGAAGGACTGGTGGGGGGCTAGGAAAGCCTTCACGTGGGGCATAGGTACTATTTCTTCTCCCCCCCCCCAGACTCTTCTTTCTATTGAATCTAGTGCTTATATATATATACAGCTCTGAGACCAGTTAACATGGCTGGCAAGGGAAGAAGACTCAAGAGTCTCTGGGTCAGTTGAGGGTGTGTGCCTCTGTTTTTTGAAGCCAACTTTTGTACACACGTTGCATGCCTCAAGTTTTAGACAAAAGACGTTCCCCAAGGGACTAGAAGAAAAAGTTCCTCTTCTACTTTATAGGTGGGCTTTTTATATTAACTCATGGTGGCTCATTACATTTTGTGACTTCTTAGTTTTGGGTAGTATGTCTCTTGCCTATGTCAGTACTCCCTGCTGGATTTTGGGGTTCACTCTCTCACTAATGGTCTTTAAGCCCCACCCTCAAAGTCAGGTGTGGTCATACAAGGCTGTTTCCAGAAACATCTGGGGGCAGAGAAAGACTCACACCTTTTCCCCTTATCACTTGTGAACTAGGGAAAGGAAGATTTGGAGTCCCAGTCTGATTCCTCACAGCCTTCTTCCCACTCCAGACTCATCCTCACCTCATGGTCTTGGCTATCATCATTTCTCTCTTCCCTTTCTTTCTCCTTCTTTAGTCTTCTCTGTCCTACAAGGCTCAGCTCAAGCCTCACATTCCCAATGAAGCCTTCCCTGAACTCCTCTCTATTGTGCCTGAGCCCATTGGGTTATATTCCTCTTCTAGTTTACCTTGCCTTCTATTGGAAAGACTGCTGGACCTGGAGATGTGAGAACTGGGAGCACCTCAGATACCTTATGACTTTGGGCAAATGACTTAACTTAGAATCTCAATTTCCTTATCTTTAAAAATGGGGGTGATAAAATTTGCATTATCTGTCACAGAAGGTTATGGAGAAAAAAACATTTTTGTAAAACTTTAAGAGATATATTAAGTGATAAACCGGAGGATTTCTATATGAATTGGAAGAACTTCCAGGAACTGATGCAGAGTGAAATGAGCAGAACCAGAAACATTGTACACAGAAAGTGAAACATTGTGGAATAATCCTATGTAATGGACTTTGCTACTACAAGACAATCTCAAGGGACTTATGACAAAGAATGCTGTCCACATCAAGAGAAAGAACGGTGGGAATAGAAACACAGAAGAAAAACAAGTGACTTATCATTTGTTTATATGGCTATATGATTGGGGGTTTTGGTTTCAAGAGATTGTTCTTTTGCAAAAATGAATAATATGGAAATAGGTATAAGTGATAACATTTGTATAACCTAGTGGAAGTGCTTTTTGGATCTGGGAAGGGGAAGGGAAAGAAAATGAATCATGTAAACATGGAAAAATATTTTTTAAAAAGATATATAAGTTGAACTTGTAAAAAATAAAATAAAAAGAGATATATTAAGGTGAGTTCTTATTCTTGGAAGGTCTGTCACCCCAGTCAGACTGGGAATTCCTGGAGAGCAGAATGTTTGCAAGGGACCTTGAGAGGGGCATCCAGCCCAACTCATTAACTGAAGAGAAATCCCAGCTACAGTATCCTTGACAAATTGTCATTCAACCTCTGCTCAAATACTTTTACATAAGGGGAACTCGTTATCCAGTCTCTGCTGGAATATTTTCAGATCCTGGGTACTCATTACTTAGCAAAGCAACATATTCTAATTTTGGACAGCTCTAATTGTTAAGAAGTTTTTTGATATGTTGAGCCAAAAATCTTTCTCTATGCAACTTCCATTCATTGTTCTGAGTTCTCCCGTCTGGGGCCAATCAGCCCAATTCAAAAGCTTCTTTTTCAGGCCAGTCCTTCAGATATTTAAAGAAAATGATCATATGACCCTGAAGCCTTCACTCTCACCAGACTAAACATTCCCAGTTTTCCAAGAGATCCTTATATGGCAGGTTTTCACTTCTGGACTCCATTGAATTTGGCGATTGGTCTACTGACTAACATTTCTGAAGGACCTACTAAGTGCCAGGCATGGATCCTTTGGAGGGATCCAAAAAAAGATAAAAGACAGGCCCTCCTCTAAGCAGCTCCCATTCTAATGGGGGAGATCATACCATCCAAACAGCTATGTACAAACAAGATAAATACAGGACACATGGGGATAGTCTCAGAGGGAAGGCACTAAGATTAAGGAGGACTGGGAAAAGCTGTTTAGCTGAAAGCGAGACTTTAGCTGAGACTCGAAAGAAGCTGGGGAGGCCAGGCAGCAGAGATGAGGAAGGAGACAAGTTCCAGGCATGGGACATGGCTGGTGAACATGCCTAGAGTTGAGAAATGGAATATCTTATGTGAAGAGAAGCAAGAAAGTCCTTGTCCACGTACTGCAGAGAATGTGGGGTATATGTGTGGGGAGGGGGGTTGGAATAAGGTATAATAAGGTGGGAAAGGTAGAAGGGGGCCAGGACAGGAATGGCTTTGAAGGCCAAGGAGAAGATTTTATAATTAATTCTGAAGGCAATAGGGAGCCACTAGAACTGAATGAATGGGGTGGGGTGACACAGTCAGATCTGCCCTTAAGAAGATCATTTTGACAGCTAATTGGAGGTTGTATTGGAATGAAAAGAGATTTGAGGCAGGGAGAACAACCAGTGGACTATTAGGAAACAAAATTATAATAATTTATTTATCACAAAATAAAATAATATAATTAAATATATAATTGTCATATACTTATTAATTTATTTGTACATACAATATATTATTATATATTATATGTAATACATTATATATTATAATTATATATCATACAACTATTATAATTAACAATAATTAAACTATATAATAAATAAATACATTTTAATAAATATAAAATTATATATAAATATATAATAAAATATATGCATAAATTTAAGTGTAAATAACTATTACATATGAATATTAATATTAATGTAATGTTAATATTAATAATGAATTGTATATATTAAAACTAGCAGGTTATCTAACCTAGCTTTTGGGGCTCATTATTTTACAAAAACTGCTGAGAAAACTGTACAGCAGAAACTAGGTATAGACCAACATCTCACACCCTAACCAAGACAAGGTGTTATGAGGAAAGGAGAGAAACAGGTAAGAGAGAGATTTTGCACAGAGAGCAGTGTGCAAGACAGTGCCACATCCCCTGGAACCGGAGGCTGTGTTCTAAGAATGAGAGGACATTATAAAAAAGGACACAGAGGGCAGCCAAGGGCCTTTTTGGACTTCCTGTTTTGGGGGAAAGTCTAAAGCTGAAAACTTCCTCCATTTTGGTATCTCTACAAGCTGAGGAAGGGGTTTAATTCTTTTTCCCCTCCAAGTCAAAGCTTCAGATCCTGTGATCCTGGTCAGAAACATCCTTCATATCTGTGATCCATTCATGTTCCAGTGTCCTGAGAGTGTTCCCAACTGCTGTGAAGATCAGCCAGCCAGTAAATGTCTGTGAGATAGGCCTGAAGCCATCTTGGGCCTAGCCCCAAGAATTTGATCCCTGAAATAAAGGGATCAGCCTAACTGCTCTGAGAGACTATCAATCTAACCAAAATGTTATCTGGGAGGATTAGTCGCTCAGGTAAGTTAGTTAGCCAGGATTTCCTAGACACAATGTAGTGTAAGGCGGCTTGAAGATCAGAAGATATTCCTTTGCAGGAGTCATAGAAAAGGGGGGTTGGCTTAGCTAGAAACCCTTAGATTATGGCATCCTATTCCTAATTCTCCCTTCCAAGTGACTTTGGTTTTAAAATAAACCCTTGAAGTGGTTTGTAAACTGCCTGAGAGTTTGAGAAGCACACTGAGGTTGGAGAAAGTCTGTCTGGGCCTCCTCCTCACTGTGAGATACCCTCAATCTTAGTATCTCACCTCTACAACAACAACCAGACAGATCATAAACCTATTTCAAAGGTCAAAGTGGGTACATGGTTTTGACATAAAGGGTGATATAAACAAATTAAGGGAGCATTAAATAGTTTATTTGTCAGATCTATGGATAAGGGAAAAATTTGTGACCAAACAAGTGGGAGAAAGTTTTACAAGATGTAAAATGGATACTTTTGATTATATTAAATTAAAAAGGGGTTATACAAACGAAACCAATGCAACCAAAATGAGAAGGAAAGCAGAAGTGGAAGCTAGGTGGCTTAGTGGATTGAGGGCCAGGCCTCAAGGTAGGAGGTCCTGGGTTCAAATTCTGCCTTTGGCAAATCACCCACCTTTTTTGGACCTTCCACTTCTCCATCTGTAAAATGATAAGGCTGAGGGGGCAGCTGGGTGGCTCAGTGGATGAAGAGCCAGGCCTAGAGACAGGAGGTTCTGGGTTCAAATCTGATCCCAGACACTTCCTAGCTGTGTGACTCTGGGCAAGTCACTTAACTTTCATTCCCTAGCTCTTATTGCTCTTCTGCCTTGGAACCAATAAGGTAAGGGTTTAAAAAAAGCAAAAAGAAGGAAAGGAAAAGGAAATTTGTTTACAGCAAGTTTCTCTGATAAAGGCTTCATTTCTCAAATAAATAGAGAACTGAATTAAAATGTTAAGACTACAAATGATTCGTCAATTGATAAGTGGTCTAAGGATATGAACAGGCAATTTTCAGATGAAGAAATCAAAGCTATCTGTAGTCATATTTAAAAAAATGCTCTAAGTCACTATTGATTAGAGAAATACATATTAAAACAACTTTGAGGTATCACTTCAAACCTGTTAGATTAGCTTATATGACAGAAAAGGAAAATGACAAATGTTAGAGGGGATATGGCAAAATAGAGACACTAGTACACTGTTGGTAGAATTGTGAACTGATTGATCTTTCTTTCTTTTTTTTAAAACCCTTACCTTCCATCTTAGAATTAATACTGTGTATTGGTTCTAAAGCAGAAGAGTGGTAAGGGCTAGGCAATGGGGGTTCAAGTGACTTGCCCAGGGTCACACAGCTAGGAAGTGTCTGAGGCCAGATGTGAACCTAGGACCTCTCATCTCTAGGCCTGGTTTTTAATCCACTGAGCCACCCAGATGCTCCATTGATTAACCTTTCTGGAGAGGAAATTTGAAATTAAGACAAAGAGCTATAAAACTGTGATCCAGCAATACCACTCCTAAGCCTATAACCCAAAGAGATCACAGAAAAAGGAGTAAATATGTAGAAAAATATTTCTAGCTGCTCTTTTTGTGGTGGCAAAAAATTGGAAATTGAAGAGATGCCTGTCAATAGGGAAATGGTTGAACAAATTGCGGTACATGAGTGTAATAGAATACCATTGTGCTATGGGAAATAATAAACAGGACAGTTTCAGAAACACCTAGAAAGGCTTATATGAAGTGATGTAAAATGAAATGAGCAGAACCAGAACATTGTACACAGTAACAGCAATAATGTATGATGCTCAACTATAAATGACTTGGCTACTCTTGACAGTACAATGATCCAAGATAATTCCAAAGGACTCAAGATGAAAAATACTATCCACTTCCAGAGAAAGAACTGATGAGGTCTGAATTGAAGCATACTATTTTCCACTTTATTTCTTTATTTTTTTGTCTGTTTTATAGGAGTCTTATTCTACAACATGACCTATATGGAAATATGTTTTACATGATTACATAAGTATAACCTGGATAAAATTGTGTACCGTCTTAGGGAGGGGCAGGGGAAAGAGAGAGGTAAAAAGAGAGATAGGGAGGGAGAGAATTTGGAACTCAAAAGTTTAGAAGATAAATGTTAAAAATTGTTACTAAAGTAATTGGGAAGAAATAATATATATATAAAGTCCAGGCATGAGATGATGAGAGCCTGCATTAGGGTTTATTTATTCAGTTGCTTTTCAGTCATGTCCAACTCTTTATGACTCTTTTTGGGGTTTTTTTGGCAAATATATTAAAGTGGTTTGTCATATCCTTCTCCAGATCATTTTACAGGTAAGGAAACTGAGGCAAAGACGGTTGAAGAGGATTGAGTGACTTGAGTAGGGTCACACAGCTAGTAAGCTTCTGAGGTCATATTTGAACTCAGAAAGATACGTTTTCCTGATTCCAAGCCCAGTGCTTTATCCATGGTACCACCAAGCTGCCCTGCATCAGGTTAGGGGCAGTATTAGAGGGAAGGAATTGTATGAGAGAGATGTAACAAAGATAGAAATGACAGGACTTGGTAATTGATTGGATATGGTGGGGGGAGTTAAGGCTGACACATAGGCTTCAAGCCTAGGTGACTGGAAGCATGGTAGTACCCTCGATGGTAAAAGGGAATTTGGGAAGAGAGGAAAGTTTGAGGGGAAAGAAGAGTTCCATTTTGGGCAAGTTGAGTTAAGAAGCCTGTGGGACATACAATTCAAGATGTCCAATAGGCAACTGGAAATCAGGAAACAGATTTAGGACTAGACAAAGAGATTTGAGAGTCGCCGGCATAGAAATGATCCCTGAAATCATGGGTGCTGACAAAAGCACTAGGTGAGGTAATACAAATGGAAAAGATGGGGGAGGTCCAGGACAGAACCTTTGGGGATACCTATGGTTAAGAAGCGACTTGGATGGAGATCCAGCAACGGACATGAGAAGGACTAGCCAGAAAGGTAAGAGGAGAACCAGAGGGAGCAGAGTCATGAAAACCTGGGAAGAAGAGAGAATGAAGGAGAGCGGGATGGATAGTGTCTGTCAGTGGCTACAAAGAGGTCAGGAAGATGAGGATTAAGAAAAGGACATTAACCTTGTCAATTAAGAAATCACCGACAACCTGGAGAAAGCGATTTCAGTTGGACGATGAGCTCAGAAGCCAGAAGGAAAGAAATAAGCATTTTTTAAATGACTACTCTATGCTGTAAAAAGTGGATTTGGGAAATGTATAAAACTACATTTCCCGTGATCCAACATGGTCCAACTGGTTTCCATTTCCGACGTCTTGACGCAGGGGAGCGCTTAAATCTCGTGGGTTAGGAGGGAGTGGTCTCTTCTTTGGGGAGTAGGGCTTGGCTAGGAGGCAGTATGGAGGCGGCAGTTTTGAATGCTTACAAGCGCGTGGTCTAATGATTTTATCTATCAGCATGGCTTTAATTAAAATACTAATTTATATATTTATACCAGCATTTATCATTTTTCATATTTACAATGCCAAGCATAGCATTTTACAGTTTTTACCTCATTTGACCCTTGCAATGACTTTGCGAGGCAGGTACTATTATTATTCCCATTTTACAGTTAAGGAAACTGAGGCAGAGGTTAAAGACGTGTCTATGGTTATTCAGCTGGTAAATTTCTCAGTTCGTATTTGAATTCAAATCTTCTTAACTCCAAGCCCAGCACACTCTTTTATTTCTCAGGTTAAGAGAAGAATGAAAGGAAAGGAAGAGGAAGCATTTATTATATACATTTTCTTCTCAAGGAATTTAGCCACCAGAAGAAGAGGAGATATGAGATGATAGCTAGTGAGAGGATGGAGGAGAAACTGGAATGTCTGTAGGTGGTAGGGAAGCAGTCAGTAGACAGTGAGCATTTGAAGATCAGTCATATAATAGAGGGGGCAACCTGCTGGAGAAGATGGGGTGAAGGGGACCCCTTGTACGTCCTTGACTCTCCAATCAGTTGCCAAATCTTGTCATTTCTAACTCCTCGACTTTCTCTTATTTGTCACTTTCTCTCTGTTCACAAGGCTATCACTTCAGCCTAGGCCTTCATCATCTCTTTTCTGGACTATTTTCCCACAGCTTTCTCGTTGGTTTTCTACTGCTAGCATCTTCCCTTAGCAACCTTTTCCAGTGAGTCAGTCAATAAATAATAAATTTATTAAATTCCTTTTATGTGCCAGGTATTGTGCTAAGTGTTGGGGATAAAAATCAGAAAAAGAGAGACAGCCTTTGCCTTCAAGAAATTTAACATAACAAAGGAAAAGAACAAAGAAAAGTCATCTCAAGGGGCAGCCAGTTGGCTCAGTGGATAGAGCCAGGACTAGAACAGTGCCGAAAACCTATGCCTAGAACTAGAGCTAAGATTGAGTCGAGAGCGTAAATGGACTAGAGATGGGAGGTCCTGGGTTTAGATGTGGCCTCAGATGCTTCCTAATTGTGTGACCCTGGGAAAGTCACTTAACCCCAATTGCCGAGCCTGATACCTAATATCAATTCTAAGACAGAAGGTAATGGTTTTTTTAAAAGTTAGCTGAAAAAGGGAGCAGGTGGGGAGGGGAAAGGTGAGGGTACTTGGTTCTGGAGCCTGATGGAGAAATCCAAAGGACCACAGAATGAAGAGATGGGTGACTTTGGGGAGACCTCTCTGCCCTGCCCTCCAGTCAGAAGATTTATATTTTATCTCTATCTATCTATCTATCTATCTATCTATCTATCTATCTATCTATCTATCAAAAACACCCACACATATACCTCCAGGCATCATCTCTCTTAGGAATGCCAATCCCATGTCACCTACTGCCTGCAGGGTACCTCTACCAGGGTCCTAGCCGGAGGTGTGAGTACCAAAGAGGATGCTCTCTTGTAGAATGACCTATATTCAAAGGGGTGCAACCAATGGGACTCAGCTGTCAAAATGATCATCTAAAAGTTCAGGTGTGACTATCAGGCCTTTCCTCTGGCCAAACCTTTCAATGGCCACTAAGATAAAATGACAAGCCCTCCCACAGCCGGGCATCTAAAGACCTCCCCAATCTAACTCTAGCCCAATTTCCGGGCATTTCATATCGCTTCCCTTTTTGTATCACACGTTCCACCAATCAATCAACATTCCGTCCCCCTTTGCCCAGACTGTATTCCCTACTTGTTAGAATCCTTCGCTTTCTTCAGGGCTCAAATCTTGCTCTCTATGCTGTGAGAAGCCGTTCTTGATCCTTTCATTTGGGGGATTTTTTTTGGAGATTTGCTTATTTTTTTTTTAATCTGGAGAATTTGGAAATATGACGTAAAACTGCTTCTCTTTGAACAGAAAACAGAAAACATCACTCTCTGGTCCCAGAACACACGTGCAAACACAAACTAGCTGATCCACAGAGTCTTTAAAAGGGAACAGTGCCAATGAGAAGAAAAAATTCTGATGCTAAGAGAGTTCCTGGCCCGCAGTTTATCACGTACTCGAGGCCGGTTTAGTTGTCTCTGCTGACACACATTCCCCAAGACGGAGGAAGCCGAGAACAAAGCTAGTTCACTTTGCTCCATGTTTTACATGTCCCACCTCATTTGTTAGTTTTAGACCTCTTATTATCCACTTGTTATCCATTCAATGTCATAACACACAGTAGTTGCATTCCTTTCTCAAACAATTAGTGTTACTTTCTGTCTTACGGTTGATGCTAAATATTCGTTCCAAGGCAGAATGAGGATGAGGACAATGGGAGTTAAGTGACTTGCCCAGGGTGACACAGCTAGGAAGGTCATATTTGAACCCAGGACCTCCCATCTCTCCAGGACTGTTACTCTATCCACTGTGCCACCTAGCTGCCCCTTTCCAGTAGTTTCTGAACAGCTTCCTCCTAACTCTGTTTTCTCCTCCTCCTTCCTAGTTTACTGGAAGGCAAAGCCTCTGTTTTTTATATGTTATGTTTATATATGTATGTGTGTGTGTGTGTGTGTGTGTGTGTGCCCTGTGGAAAGCAGTATCACCTAGGAGACAGGGATTTAGACTAGACGTGAAGATTTATCCTCAAAACCCAGTTCTGTAAGGGATATGCTATGCAACCTCAAGTCTGCCACTTGACCTTGACTGGCCTCAGTTTCTCCACCTGCTAAATGGAATATACACCAATGGCACACCTCAGCCCATCCCTGTCTGCCCACTGTGTATGACTCATCTCTAGACTCCAGGAATTCTGCCATCGGGGAGCTACCCCAAGAGATGTGTTGGGGGCCTCTTACTTAACCCCTCCTTTGACATGTTTTTCAGCCACCTCCATAATGTACTTCTTCATTGCCCTTTGGTTGACTATGAATTTCAGTTCTTCATTGACTAGGAAGTCCCTGCCCTGGCCATCACCCAAGACTCTGGCAGGTTTTGAGGACTGGTCTAAGGCGTGTGTGTGTGTGAGTGTGTGTGTGTGTGTGTGTGTGTGTGTGTGTGTGTGTGTGTGTCTTAGAGCGTTATCTCCTGACTTTCCCCCTATCTGTGAGATCACTCCTTATCAGCTTTGTCTCTCTGATTCAAGGAGATGTCCCGGGCCCAAATAACAGCAATTCCTTAAAGATAATAGTAACTGAGGGGATCAAAAGGTGGCGATGGTACCTCGTGGTCCATGTCGTCGACTTGTTTGTTGACTTTTCCAAAGGTCAAATAATCTGAAATTAGATCAGAACTCAGGATGTCCATACAGCTGTGGTTTTTTCTTCTTCCTCTATCTTGGGAGTTGTGAGAGGAAATCGAGTTATTATTAGTGGCAGTGAAGCCACAGATGGGGAAGAGGTAGTTAAGGGGAAGGCTTCCTGGGGCATCCGCTTGGCCAACATCATGGATTAGAGGAGACCAGAGGAATGGAAAATGGCTTCTTCTAGCCAGCCACGCTCTGACCCTCTCCAAGGGGCTCCTCTGGGTTTGAGATGGGACTCCCAGCTGTCAGCTCCTCCACAGGGCTGGGGGGTGAGAGCAGGATGATGCTGTAATCTGTTAGTCTTTTCCCAGGCCAACAGAATGTTCATAACAAGGTAAAACAGGCAGCTTCCTGGATTGGAGGGTCAGTCTGGCCTCCTGCTGGAAGGACACAGGGTTCTCATTAAGAACAGGAAAAGGCTAATTAGAAAAGTTCTGGCTTTACTGTGGCTGCTACTCAGTTCCCGCATGAGGATCCACCAAAGATTTCCTCTTTTCCCCACCCATCACACACACACACACACACACACACACACACACACACTCACGTGTAAACACACACAAACCACATCTCTGTTGGCCTTGGGTTTACCATCTGCTAAATGGGGGTATATCCATAAGAAATGCATGCACATGTTTACACATATACAGATACCTAAAACACACATGCCTGCACACATTCTCATGTACTTTTACAGACACACAGACACACAAGAGTTAGAAGCACGAGAACTTTTTGTTTAACTCACACCAGATCCTAAAGGGGATTTGCCCTTGCCCATTAGCCTTTCCCCCTCCAAGGACCAGCCAGGGCTTCCTAGAGCTACAGAAGATACCAGCACTTGACCTTAGCCTTCTCCAGCTAAGCTCCTCTTCCTTCCTCGCACTTGGAGCCTCCAAACCACTCCACCACCTTTGGCTCAGGCAATCATGGCCACAAGGCTCAAAAAGCCCTTGCAGATCGTTGAGTTCAACCTCTAAAAAAGAGGTCATCCATTTAATGGGAATTTATAATCCCAGGATTTAAAATTAGAAGAGAGCTCACAGACCATGAGGTTCAATCTCTAGTCAAAAGGAATCTCCTTTGGGTTACATTTGTTCCACCCAGCTAATGGTCATCTAGTTACGACCTCCAAACGGGGATGAACTTAGCACCTCCTGAGGCAGCCGTTGGACTTTGGGACAGCTCTCATTATTAGAGTTTCCCAAATCAGATCTAAATTTGCATCTTTTAAACTCCCTGATTCTTTTTTTTTCTGGAATTAACTAGACAACTCCTATCTCTCTTCCACATGATAGACCTGTAAATACTTGAACGTAGCTTCATGTTCCCCCTGAGTCTTCTCCTCTCTAGGCTAAACATTCCAATTCCTTTAACTGGAATTCATATTATATGGATTCCAAGCTCAACAGTGTCCTGGTCATCCTCCTCTAGAAACTCTCCAGTTTATCGATGTTCTTCTTAATCTGTGGCACACAGAGCTGTAGCTGTCTGTGATCCAACTAGACCAGAGGCACATAGTCCAGTACCCTCGTTTTACAGATGAGAAAATTGAGGCTTAAGAGTTTAAGAGATTTGTCCAAGGTTACCCCCTTATTCCTGGAAGCTAAGATCTCTAAACATTATGGGGGCCATTCCTGTTGGGGTACAAGTGGGACTGGATGAATTCTGGGGCTTCCAACAGTGAATTTCTGTGATCATTTAGTCTTCCCTTAATTCAAAAGGGTCTTTGCTACTCTAGTTTGAAGGTCTCCAGAGGCAGAGAAATCACCACGTCTTGAGGAAGTCTCTTTAATTGTTGAATTGCTTTAAACATGAGGCGCTTTAGACCTGCAATTTTGGCTACATGATGAGAAGAAAGGACACATTAGGAAAGACCTTAACAGCCAGGTGGCTCACTGGATTGAGAACCAGGCCTAGAGACGGGAGGTCCTGAGTTCAAATCTGACCTTAGACCCTTCCTAGCTGGGTGACCCTGGGCAAGTCACTTAACCCCCTTTGCCTAGCCCTTACTGCTCTTCTGCCTTGGAATCAGTGATGTTTTGATTCTAAGATGGAAGGTGAGGGTTTAAAAAAAAGGAAAAACCTTGATGTTGGGAAAGATTGAAGGCAAAAGAAAAAAGTTGACGTCAGAGGATGGGCTGGATAGATGGTGTCATAAAAGTGATGAAATGAGCTCGGATAGATTTCAGGAGATAGTGGAAGATAGAAGGGCCTGGCACTCTATGGTCCATGGAGTCACAAGAATCAGACATGGCTGAGGGACTAAACAACAAGAAGTCCTGCAATACCAACTACACGCTAGGCATCTCTGTCTAGGTCCCCCATTGGTACCTCAAACTCAGCATTTCCAAATCTGAACCTATCATCTTCCCCTTTAAACCTGATCTTCCTTCCCTCCTATTTCTCCTGATGGCTACCAACATTTGGGCAGAAATGTGGCATAGTGGAAGGAATTCTAAATTTGGAGTCAGAAAGTCCAAGTTAAAATCTTGACCCTGGCACTATCTGTGTGACCTTTGACAAGTCACACTCTGGGTCCCAGTTTCCTCATCTATAAAATGAGGGTGTTGTACTAGGTGCTCTACAGCTCTTCTTCTAGCTCTAAATGTGTGATAACTCTTAGAGATCTTTGATTCTCCTCTCCCTCTTCATCATTCCTATGCAATGGGTCAGTAAGTCCTGCTGATTTTAACTCAACATTTCTTATATTACAACTCCTTTTCCCCTCTTAGAGAATTCTTGTTTTAGGTAACTCTCCTTCTTCACTGGTGCAAGAATCTTCTAAGTGGTCTCCTTCCCTACAGATTCATCCTTTTCCAACCCAAAGAGTAGTCATTGATGGTTTGACATTAACTTGGAAGGAAGTCTCTAGAGAAGGTGTCCCAGGGGTCTTTTCTTGATTCTACACTGATTAACATTTTTATTATTAACTTTGGTAAAGGCAGGGATGGTGTGCTTATCAAATTTACAGATAATATAGAGTTGGAAGAGATAGCCGGCATATTGGGTGCCAGTCAGGGTCCAAAAAGATCCCAACAGTTAACAATGCTTTGTCTAATAAGATAAAATTACATCGGAATAAATATAAAGTATTATACTTGGTCTCAAAAATCTGTATCACAAGCAGAAGACAGGGAAACATAGCTAGGTATTGGGTCATATAAAAGAAATCGAGGAGCTTCATTGGACTGCCAATTTAATATGAATCAACGGCGTGATATGGCAGCCCAAAAAGCTAATGTGACTTTGGGCTAAATTAAGTGACTAGAGAGGTTATAGTTCCATCTTACGACACCCTGAATGCATCCATCACATCTGGAGTATTAAATTCCGTTCTGGGCAGGACATTTTAGCAAGAACACTAATAAGCTGGAGTCTGTCCTGAGGAGGGAACCAAGCTGTTAAAGAGAATTGAGATCATACCATATCATAGTGGGTTGCAGGCTGTTTAACTTGAAGAAGAAGGGGGTTGTCAGACCAGCAGAAGGGATCTGAAAGCTCTTTTGAAATATGTGAAAGACTGGCATGTAGAGAAGAAATCGGCTTTTCTGCTTGTCTCCAAGATTCACAAGTAGAACCAAAGAGTAGGATTTGTAATTTTGACTCAAAGTTAAGGAAAATTTGTTAATGATCAGAACTATCCAAGAGTGGACGGGGCAGTAGTGGAGGTCTTCAAGGAAAGACTAGACGAAGACTTGTTGGACATATTGTTGAGGGAATTCCTGTTCAGGTATGGTTTGGACTGGGTGGCTTCAGAGGTCCCTTCTTCTGAGATTCTGTGATTTTGTCATTCCAAATCTTCCTAAGGCACAGGTCTAATCAAGCTTCTGTTCCTCTCAGAAATCTTTAGTGACTCAAATTGTTAAGAGGATAAAATATGATTTTTTCTATTGTGGCATCTAAGATCCTTTTTTTCTTGACTTCGCTCAAGTTATCTTCCCTCATATATTTCGCTATCTTTCCCTAAAATTAGACTGCTTGCTAGTTGCTGAATTCAATACCCAATTTCCTACCTCTGTGCATTGGAACAAGCTTTCCTCCTTTCCTCTTATTTACCTACCCTTCATTTCTCCTTTTCAGATTTCTCCACTTCCTCAAAAACTCAGTTTAGATGCCTTCTCGCCTGAGAAGTTACCCCTGATCCACTGTCTAAATGGAAAATCTTTCTCAAAAATGCCTAGTCATGTATGTGACTTCTTTTTGCCTCTGTCACACCTGACCTGCTGTATTTATCTGTGCACATGTTTTATCCTCAAAACAGACAGTAAGTTCTAAGTGACCAGGGAATGCCATGATTCCATCTTTGTGTAGCAAGTATGCTACGCCTCACTCTAACGGAGCCAGGCCAGCTATATTACCCTCCCAGGGTTTTAAGAAGTTGCCTGAAGGATTTGGGGGAGTGTTTCTTCTCTAATGTCGTTATCTTAAAGCTCTACTGGTACCCACTGTGAGGTGCCAATAACTAGACGCCCAGTTCCATTTAAGCACTTCACATTGACTAGCTTTTTACAAAGGGTTACTTACTTCTTTTTTTTTAATCCTTATCTTTTGTCTTAGGATCCATACTAAGTATTGGTTCCAAGGCAGAAGAATGGTAAAGGCTAAATCAGTGATGGGCAAACTACAGCCTGCGAGCCAGATGTGGCCCCCTGAAATGTTCTATTCGGATATGAGACATTATTCCTAATCTGACAAATACAATGAGTAGGATACAATACAATGAAACTTCAAAAGAGATGCCTTAGAAACAGACTGACAGATGAGCATTTCCTTTCCTTTGGCCCCCTCTTTAAAAAGTTTGCCCATCACTGGGCTAGATTTTGGCCTGAGGTCACCCAAAAAGTGTCTGGAGTTGCATTCGAACCCAGAACCTCCCATCTTCAGGCCTGGCTCTCTAACCACTGAGCCCCCAGCTGTACCAGGATATTTACTTCAAACACACAGCAAGAACAAAAGCACAAATATTTTCCCCCAACACTTGGGAGGCACAGTCTCCCCATTCCACATCAGTCTTTGTGGGGGGCTGCGGGCTCAAACTTAACCCAGTTTCTACAAAGCACCGGTCCCACCGAATTCATGTCCAAATGTGGCATGACTGGGATGAGTCCTCATCTCAGTGCTGGAATGGATCCTGAAGGTCCCTCTGGGAGTGCCATTCATTCCTTGCTCCCCAGGCACAGCTAGCACGGACTTGGACTCCTGTACTCGCAGACCCCCAGAAGCACACTCTCTCCACCTTGCGGAACTCACAAGGTCAGAGCCTCCAAACAGAAGAGGACAGGCAGAGGCAGCGGGATCAAGGCCCATTTCCAAAGGGCCACACGTCTCCTCAGTGAAGCAGAAGGTCCAAGGATGCCATCGGCAAAGGAAGCAAACCAAGAGCGAGCAGCCAGCCAGAAAACCCAGGATCTGGTCCTTAGTGCCTTTTGGAGGGCACCCCCTGCTTCTGCTGCTTAGCCTGTGGAAGGGGCTTCGAACCACATGGTTGGCAGGCTAGAACCCATTACAGAACCTCTACACATGCTCCAAAGTCTCTCCGAGGCACTTCCACTAGTCACTTTAACTCTCCACAGAAGCACTCTTCAGCCTCTCCGTCTCCCCCGAGCAGGCAGCTGTAGCAGTTCATGCTTTAGTTTCCATTATACTCGTATCCCCAGTGACTAGCACAATGGTCTGCACACAGTAGGCACATTACTACGTGTTTGTCGAAGGAAGGAAGGAAGGATATTTTTCCATAGATTAAGCAAGAAATCTGGCTCGGTTACTTCCACCCATTGTTTTTAGCTCTGCTCTCCTGGCCAAGCAAAACAAGGTTCTCTTTCTCACATGAGCGCCTTGAAGTATCTGGTCAGGTTCTTCTTCAAGAACTTCCCCAGCAGCCACTTCTGCCTGGTTTCCCCGCTAGCCACTAGTCTGCAAGTGCTCTTATCTCAGACCTGGGAGCCCTAGTACTAACCTTCTGGGCCCCATCTGGAGGCAGTGCTCGACCTCTCCATACGTGAGCCATTGCCCTCTCCTGAACCCAAGGGGCTCCTCTGAATACCTCCTTCTCCTGTCCCCTCTTTTGTATAAGTCATGAGCTGATTTAGAAGTTCAGGAATCTCTGGGAATCCTGAACAATTTTGTCTCAAATTTCCACCCTGGTGTCAACTGTTAGGAGGGGTGTCAACAAACTGGACCACACGTGGAAACCAAAACAGGGGTCCATGTTTTTAGTGCTGGAAGAGTCTTAGAGAAATCCCCTTATTTAATAGATGAGGAAACTGAGGCATAGAGAAGCTAAGGGATCTGCCTAGGATCATGCAGATTTGAACTCAGGTCTTCTTCATGCCAAGTCATCCCTGGAGCATTAGAAGGATATTTTTTAGTATTTAGCTAATGAATTACTCATTTAGTATTGTGGGGCAGGTGTTCCCATGGCTGAACTGGTGCTCTCTCTCTCTCTGGCAGTCCCCAGGTGAACATTCCTACATAGTCATCTCTTATTCCACTTTCCATGACAACCAGGTGATGTAGTGGAGAGATGTGAATGTGGAGATGGAAGAATGAATAAAGTTGTACTAAGTGTGATGTGCAAAGCAGCGTGCTACACATTGGAGATACAATTAAGAAAGAAAGTCAATCCCTGGCTTGCAAGGAGGTAACATTCTTTGGTGGTTTTTTTTCTTTTAAACCTTTCCGTTAAATCTTCCGTCTTAGAGTGTATGTTGGTTCTAAGAGTGGTAAGGGCTAGGCAAAGGGGGTTAAGTGACTTGCTCAGGGTCACATGGCTAGGAAGTGTCTGAGGCAAGATTTGAACCCAGAACCTCCCATCACTGAGCCTGGCTATCAATCCACTGAGCCACCCAGCTGCCCCCAAGAAGGTGACATTCTAATGGCAGAGCCCTTAGAAATCATCTAATCCGACCTCTTAATTTGACAAGTGAAGCCCAGAGAGTGGAAGACTTTTGTCAAAGTCACACAGGAGTCTAATGTCAGAGCTGGGGCTAGAACCCAGTTCTCCTGACCTAGACCAACGAGCTTTCCACCGCACCGTATTGACCATTTCTAGAGCTACTTCCTCTTGGAAAAAACCCAGTGGGCATGTAGCGAGAGTCTGAGCTTCTGGAGGAGATCACTGAGCTGTTCTAGTCCTGAGAACCTAATATAGACAGCTTTCAACTCCAAAAAGGAAGAGGAGAGAGAAGACAGCCATATGGGCTGGCCAAAACAATGACCTTGCAGTATTTGTTAGTGTTGAGTCATTTCTGTTGTATCCAATTCTGTGGGACCCAATTTGGTGTTTTCTTGACAGGATTGGTTCACCATTTCCTTCTTCATCTCCTTTTACGGATGAAGAACTAGGGCAAACAGGGTTAGGGTTAAGTGATTTGCCCAGGGTCACATGGCTAGGAAGTGTCTGAAGTCAGAGTTGAACCCAGGACCTTCTGCTTGGTTCTCTATCCACTAAGCCACCTAGCTGCCCCAAGCACAATGTTTGAAAGGATTTTGTTATTGTCATAGATATTAGGAGAAAGAAATATAAAGACAATGCCCTGGAATTCAGCTGGTGTTCGCTGGTCTGGTTAGTTAGTTCACTAACTGGGTGGTGAGTAGAGTGCTGAGTCAGAATTTGCACTCAAATCCAGTCCCAGACACTTACTATCTGCGTGACCTTGGGCAAGTCACTTTACATCTATTTGCTGCCCTTTCCTCATCATGGAATCACAATGGCACCTACCTCCCAGGGTTGATGTGAGGATTAAATGAAGAAATGTTTTTAAAGTGCTTTGCTTTTATTATTATTATTATTATATTTTATTATGTATATGTTATATGTAATATATAATATTATTGTTAATAATATTAACTTAATTCTTATTACAACAGTAATGATGATGATATTCCTAAGAATGATGGTAAGAATAGTGATCATAATCCCAATTGATTCAAAGTTACTTGACTCTTCAGGATCAGACAAACTAGAATCTGGGATAATCATGTAGGAATCCACCACTGTGGATTTCCAGAGACACTATCAGCCCAATCATGAGAGTACTTACCCTTAAATACTAGATGAATTAAGTACTCCAGGGGCCATACTCTTTTCCACTTGCTGCCCACTCTTGTGGTGTCAAGGGGCTTCCCAACACTTCATAGGTGATAGTTTTGCTGTCCTATCCTTGTAAACTTCATTGTTGAACAACAAAGAAGGCAGGATGATATAGCAGAATGAGTACTGGCTCTGGAGTCAGAGGACTTGGGTTCAGATCTTGATTCTGATGTGTGGCCTTGGACAAGACACTTAATATCTCAATGCTCCAGGGTTGTAGAGAAGGTGCTGACCCTGTGATGGTAGCTCACCTGGGAATCCTCTATATCTGTGTTGGCGAACTGATGGCACACGTGCCAGAGTGTGCTGGAGGGGGCTGCTCCCCTTCCCTTCTCCACCAAGGCTGAAGACATTTCTCACATCCCCCACCCCTCTGCCCAGCAGCCCAATGGGAGTGCTTCCCCCCTCCCCTGTCTGGGGTAAGGCAGGGGGCTCACATGTGGCATGAGGGTTGCAGTTTGGGTGTGTAGTCTCTAAAAGGTTCACCATCACTACTCTCTGCTAATGAAATCATAGGCTCAGTCCCTGTCCCCAGTTGCATACTAAAGATCAGACAGACAGAAAGGGGTGGTTGGAGGAGAGGGGATTCCATAGTGCACAGGGCACTGGGTCTGGGAATGGGTGGGTGGATGAGGAAGATCTGAGCTCAAACCTAGCCTTGGACATTTACTAGCTGTGTGACCCTGGGCAAGTCATTTAACCTCTGCCTTCCTTGGCTCATCTGTAAAATGAGCATAATAGCACCTACCTTAGGGTTGTTGCAGGGATCAAATAAAAAATAATTATAAAGTGATTAGCATAAAGTAAACACTATATAAATGATAGTTATTATTATTAGATGAGGAATTTGGTAAAGAGATTACAAGTGTGAAAAGCAAGTTACTATAGTAGTAAGGGGGCCTTCAGCAACCTAGAATCTTCTGCTGCTTTTTTTTCCCCAAAGCAAAATAACCAATAGATTTGTGATTTTCCTTAATTTTTTAAAAGGTGGAGAAAGTGACAAGTGATACTGCTATGCTGGATCTGATACTGACCCAAATGGAACAACTGATGAGTAGAGACGTCAAGGATGTTGTTGGAGGGAGGTGGGCACAGACGTCTTCATTAAAGAATTCTTCATGGAGGAGAAAACCGGATATAATCCTTCATGCTTCTCAGATTTTGTGAGAACAGATTTCAAGAGACAGTTCAAGGAGAATGGGAAGTTCTTGAGAATGAAATTCTTAAGATACAAATAGAAATGATGGGAGCAAAAGGGGGGAGCTGGCAAAAAAGACCAACAGCAATTCACAGGAAACCCATCAACCAACTCAGATTCTGAAAAAGATGTGTCTATAAGAGGGAAGGACAAATGATAGTGGAGGAATGTAAACGTGTAACATGGTCCTTTAAGAATAATGTCATCGTAGGGGCAGCTGGGTGGCTCAGTGGATTGAGAGTCAGGCTTACAGATGGGAGGTCCTGGGTTCAAATCTGACCTCAGACACTTCCTAGCTCTGTGACCCTGGGCAAGTCACTTAACCCCCATTGCTAGCCCTTACCGCTCTTCTGCCTTAGAACCAATACACAGTATTGATTCTAAGATAGAAGGTAAGGGTTTAAAAAAATAAAAAAGAAATTAAGAATAATGTCATCCTGGGGGCAGCTGGGTGGCTCAGTGTATTGAGAGTCAGGCCTACAGACGGGAGGTCCTGGGTTCAAATCTGGTCTCAGACACGTCCCAGCTGTGTGACCCTGGGCAAGTCACTTGACCCCCATTGCCTAGCCCTTCCCACTCTTCTGCCTTGGAACCAATATACAGTATTGATCCTAAGAAAGAAGGTAAGGGTTAAAAAAAAAAAAAAGAATAATGGTTGAAGTATGGAAGCTGGCAATGAATGCCAATCCTTAGGACTAAAAAACGTTGGGTTGGGGCATGAGAAGGATCAAAGAAGGAAGATGACTTCTGCTCACAGTGGATGGCAATTATCACTGAAAGCCAATGAGGCTTTATCAAGAACAGGTAATGCCAGACTAACTTCATTTTCTTTTTTGCAAAGGTAGAGTGGAATCAATGGAATGCTATCGACACAGTGGACTTAGATTTCAGGAAATCTTTTGACAACGTCTCTCATGGAGTATTAATGGATAAGATGGCGAGAAGGGGGATAGAATGATAGTATAGTTAGGAGGATTTGGAACTGGTTGGATGACTATAGCCAGAGGAGTCATAATTGGGCCAATGGAAGGAGGAGGAGTCCTACTCTCCAGTAAAGTCTACTAGGGATTTCCGCCTGTGCTCTTTGCCATACTTATCGGTGAATCTGTCCATTTGGAGAACAGTAAATATATCAGATATTAGAGTCTAGATCCAAATAAACCTCAGTTGGCTATAATGATGGGCGGGGAAGAAGATGAAATGTGATGAAGATATAAAGCTGGGGAGAGGAGTGGATCCCTCTGATAACAACCCAGGAATTTTTAGTGGATGGCCAGCTTAATCAAAGTTAACAATGTGACATGGGAGCCTAAAAAAAAAATCAAAG
This sequence comes from Gracilinanus agilis, assembly GCF_016433145.1. NCBI lineage: Eukaryota > Metazoa > Chordata > Mammalia > Didelphimorphia > Didelphidae > Gracilinanus > Gracilinanus agilis. The sequence goes on along the minus strand of NC_058130.1, from coordinate 719,056,422 downwards.
AGCATCTTAGGTTGAATTAGGAAATGCCCATTATCCAGAACGAGGAAGATAATGATTTTCTTCTTCTCTGGATCTCATCAGGTCACATTTTGGGGTTCTGTGTTCAGTTCTGAGCATATTTTAGGAAATATATAGACAAGAGAGAGAACATCCAAGAGGGTCACCATGATAGTGAAATATGCCATGATACATTAGTCAGGGATGGTTAGCCTGAAGATGTCTTTTAACTTCTAGAACTTAAAAGAATTAAAAGAGGAAGAGAGATCAGTCTTATTCTGCTTGGCCCCAAAGGCAGAAGAATAGGAGCAATGGGTAGAAGTGGTGTAGAAGCAAGAATTGGCTTCATTTGGGCAGCTGGGTAGCTCAGTGGATGGAAAGCCAGGCCTAGAGGTGGGAGGTCCTAGATTCAAATATGGCCTTAGACACTTCCCAGCCGTGTGACCCTGGGCAAGTCACTTGACCCCCATTGCCTACCCTTACCAGTCTTCTGCCTTGGAGCCAATACACAGTATTGACTCCAAGTTGGAAGGTAAGGATTAAAAAAAAAAAAAAGAATTGGCTTCATTTAAGGACCGAGTTGTTCACATCTAGTCAATTCTCTCTGTTGTTGTTCAAGAGTCAAACATTTAAGTTTTTATTTCAAGCTAATATTAAGGCAATTGAACATACCTAAATATGATCTGTTTGTTTAACTAAAATACTTGGATACAAACCTAAAGTATCACTCAGTTAGAAATACTGGAAATTGCTGAAATGGAGTCAAATTTAAATGGCTTCGTTCCTTTATTGTGTGTTACCTTAACTACAGGAAGACACATTGTAGAATGCAGAATGTTGCATTATTTGACACAGTCCCAATCTTTATTCCTCCCTCTCCATTAAGATACCCTGTTACTGTTAGGATCTCAGTTTCTGCCCAGTGTGAAACCCTGCCAAATCTGTTGATCTGGCTTATGTTAAAGTTAGGAAAATATATAATGAAAACTACCATTATACAGGATGTGTCCACAGTCCAGTAACTTATTTTAAATGTGAGTAATTTGGGGGGCAGGTGGGTGGCTCCGTGGATGAAGAGCCAGACCCAAAGACGGAAGGTCCTGGGTTCAAATCTGATCTCAGACACTCCCTAGCTGGTTGACCCTGGGCAAGTCACTTGACCCCCCATGACCTAGCCCTTACCACTCTTCTGCCTTAGAATCAATACACAGTATTGATTAGTCTAATTCTGCTTGGCCCCAATACATAGTATTGATTCTAAGATGGAAGGTAGGGGGTTAAAAAAATTTTTTTTTCCAAGAAATTTCAAATTGCACAACCAAAACTGAACAGCAATATTTTGTTTGAATTCTCCACAGTCAGGACGGTGTCTGATTCTTCATGACCCCTTTTAGGGTTTGGACTAGTTGCCCTTTATTTCCTACTTCAGCTCATTTTACAGATGAGGAACTGAGACGAACAGGGTTAAGTGACTTGCCCAGGGTCACATAGTTACTTAGCGCCTGAGATCAGATTTTAACTCAGGAAGATGAGTTTTCCTGCCTCTGGGCCCACCTCTCTAACCACGGTTCCACCCAGCTGCCTCGACTGACTTTATTAAAGTAGATACTCTGTGCCAGGAACATAGATGAGAACCATCCCAGAGTGGAAAGGGAAGGGGTGGCTTCTCTTTTATTGCAAGTCTTCAGGATTCTTGCCCATCTGGGTGGATCAGATGATCTCTCAGATATCTTTTAGCTTTGTGACACTGGAATCTCTTCACAGCCTAGCTAGCCAGAATTGATCTTTCCAATCAGATTCTCTATTCTTCCTCTTCAGGGACTCTATGGTTCAGCTACGAGCTGGCCTTTTTACTGTTCCTTCCACGTGCCTCTTAGTTTCCTCACTGTGCCTTTTCACTGGCAACCCCTGTGCTCGGAATGGACTCTCTCCCCTTATCTCTGCCTTTTAGAAACCCTTCTTTCATTCAAAATTCAGCTCAAGGGCTCCATACTCCATTAAAACTTTCTCCCATTTCCCAGGAGCTCATCCCAACCTCAGGCCTGAGGACACGAACTCACATTTCTTCTATGTTTATATGTCTTGTGTTTATGCTGTCTCCCTTAAATGAGTTCCTCCAGAGGGCTGGGACTGTTGGGTTTGGGGGTTTGGGATCAGCAGTGCTTAGTACAGTGCCTGGCACACAATAGCTACTTTAAAAATGCTAATGATGGATTAAATTCTGTATCCCCTCTAAAAAAAGGCACATAGTAGGTACTTTAAAAATGCTCACTCGGGGCAGCTGGGTAGCTCAGTGGATTGAGAGTCAGGCCTAAAGACTGGAGGTCCTAGGTTCAAATCCGGCCTCAGACACTTCCCAGCTGTGTGACCCTGGGCAGGTCACTAGACCCCCATTGCCCACCCTTACCACTCTTCCACCTAGGAGCCAATACACAGAAGTTAAGGGTTTTAAAAAACAAACAAACAAAAATGCTCACTCATGGATTAGATTCTGTATCCCCTCTAAAAAGGCACATCAGGGTTATTATTCATTATCTGACTCTTGGAGGGTCAAGGGAGAAAGGATTTTGTAAACCACAAAGTGCTATAGAATTGTGTTTCTGGGAAGGTCCATAGCCACAAAACGCCAATAACACATAAGGGAAGCAATCTTCACACCTTTTTCAGAATGTACAATAGCCCTGTGTCCCCCCTATTCCCAGAAATCTGCCCTATCACTGGCTTATCTCCTTTGCCATCCTTCCCACTGAACTAAATCCTATCTAATTTTTAAGGTTCGGCTCAGGTGGGTCAGTCCACAAGCATTGAAGAACTTATCATATGTACCAAACTCTTCTCTCCAGGATGGCAGGGATCATGTATCCTAGCTTTGTATAGATATCCTAGGCTATGTATAGAAATACTTGATTGACTGGTTAAGCCGAGCTATCAACAGGAATATTAAACGCTATTTTCCAGGCATGGTGCTAAATAATAATAATAATACAAATACAAGTAAAAAAGACAGTCCTTGCCCTCAAGGAGATTACATTTTTTTTTCTTCTTCTTTTTTTTTTTTAAATTTTAAACCCTTAACTTCTGTGTATTGACTTATAGGTGGAAGAGTGGTAAGGGTAGGCAATGGGGGTCAAGTGACTTGCCCAGGGTCACACAGCTGGGAAGTGTCTGAGGCCAGATTTGAACCTAGGACCTCCTGTCTCTAGGCCTGGCTCTCAATCCACTGAGCTACCCAGCTGCCCCTAAGGAGATTACATTTTAATGGGGGAAGACAATATTAAAAAGGGAGCTGAAAAGCACTGTAAAGAAAGTGCTCCTGCAGGGGCATTGTAGAGAGGACTGGACAGTCAGAAGCAGTACCAGGAGTGATGGAGTAGGCACAGCAAAATTGGGCATTTACTCCAAAATGGTGGCTGGTTCTGAAAGGAACTCATGAGTTTGAGGAAGGGGCTTCTTCCCCCTTCTTGGGGGAGGTTAAGGCTAATTTTTTACTTTCTCATTCCTTTGACTGTTGCCTAGCCTTTGTGAAATATCTGCCTTCATTTTACTGGCTAAACATACATTTTCTGTTTATAATAGATTTCTGACTTTCTAAGGCTTTTTTCTAAGACTTTCTAAAGCTCAGACCTAGGCCAAATTTTACTGATTTTTCTGGAGGGCAGAACCATGAGTTATTCCTATGCATATATACATATAAACACATACATATATATAATTTTAAGTCTCAGACAGATTAACCTTCACTCGGCTTGACCATAAATTCCCTTGGGAGATGCTCCTGGGATTAGCACTGGTAAGTGTTCTAAGACATGGTCAGAGATAACAAAATAAGAAAAAAATGGGCTTAAACATTTAAGTAGGAAAGGTTTTCTTCTCTCAAGCAAATCTTCCTCCAATTCTGGACAAGAATATGTATCTAACTTGTAAAAGTGAAATTTATCATTTTTCATATTAATAAGCTAAATGTAAAGAGAGGATCCTTACTAGAAGTTTGGCCCTACTAACTATCTGCTAAAGTATGGCAGTAACACCTAGTCTGATAAAATCACAGGTTCTAAAACTAAGGTTTCAGTTATGATGAGTGAAAATAGTAGAATGGAGTAACAAAACTGAAAACTGAGCCCTGGCTGGCTTTTCCTTAGAGAAGCTTCCCTTTGGAAATCAGTTTAAGTCCAGCTTTAGATTGACCTAGACCCTGCTTCCCCTAGAGAATCAGAGCAGTTGTGTCCCTGGTCAGCTTGGGTGGTGACTCAGGGTCAGCTGATGCTGACTTCAATTTATTGAGGGTCTCCCCTGGGATCAGTTACAAGGATTAAGCCTCTAGTAAAGGTTGAAGTCCATAAAACGAGCAGTTGCTGAGTGCGGTGGCTTCTGCCTGTATAATTCATGCACCAGAAAGACTGCGGCTGGAAGAATTGAGCTTGGGGGTTCTGAGCTGCAGCAAGCTAAGGTGATCAGGTGTCCACGGGGGTCACCAGGTACCAAAAGAGGGCTATAACTGGCCAAATCTTCTGTGACAATCAATAGTGAGGTTGGGTCTGAGTGGCTATTATACTCCCTGATTGGGTTAGATGGGGAGACTCAAGTCTAAAATTAATGATGATTAGTCTATATAAGATGGGCAAAGCATCAGTCTAGACATACTGATACACAAAAGCTAAGGGGATCCCCGAAGCTTGGACTAAAATAACATCCTATAGCAGGGCACAGAGTAAATTGAAAACACTTATTCCTCCAAGAACTGGTACAGACTGGGTGGGATATTAGAACAAAACTCACAGATAACCCATACTATTTGAGAAGCTAGGTTATCTCTGGAATATCTCTAACTTCTGCTAGTATATGCTCTATTTGGCATTCATAACCTAGCCCTCTCCTACCTTTCCAGTCTTTTTATAGACCTTACTTCCTATGATGTGCTCTTGGATCCCGTGACAATGGCTTCTTGGCTGTTCCATTAACAAGATGCTCCACCTCTGGGCTCCTGGCATTCTCTGGCTGTCCCCCATGCAGGGTTCACTCCTTTCTCTGACTACTAACCTCTCTAGCTTCAAGTCCCAAGTAAAATCCCAGGTCCTATAGAAAGCTTTCCCCAACCCCTCTGAATTCCAGAGCCTTCCCTCCACCAATTATTTCCTCTTAATCCTGGATATAGCTTTCCTCCTCTGTATTTATTTGCATGCAATCTGTCCCAAAAGATTAGAATTTCCTTGAGGGTAGATTGTCTTTTGTCTCTTTTTGTATCACGATCACTTAGCATAGTATCTGGCAAATTATAGGTGCTTAATAAATGTTTTGTTCAGGAGGAATTTTGGAGACCACTTGGGTGAAGATGAAGCCCAGAGACAGAAAGCAACTTGTCCAGTCTCCCAGGAAGTGACAGACAGAAACAGAACTAGGCACCAGGTTTTCTAGGACTTTGTGGCAGTTTGATGCTGTTCCTTCCCCTCTACCTTGCTACCTTCTTCATGGAGAAAAATATCTCCCCATAATGCATCCTTAATGCCTTTACTTATGTACAGAATCCTGTGCTTGAGGCAATGTAGGGTTGGCTTCAAATGGCATTTCTTACTTTATTCTACTCATCCTTCAAGGTTTAGTTCAAATCCAGCCCGAGGCTGTGCTTCATAAAATTAATGAAAAAAACATCTTTTATTCTTTTTTATTTTTCTATTCCTTAACTAGATCATAAAGACTATGGAAAATAGAGGAAATTTGGTGCAGAGGAAAGGACAAGGGCCTGGAATTGGCAAACTTGGTTCTAGTCCTTGTTCTAACACTAACTTGATTTGGGCCTCCTCAGTTTCCCCATCTGTAAAATTTTGTGCCAAACTCTCTATGGACCACTCTTAGAACAGTGTTTTTAAATAAGTGAAGAAATACTTCATTTCAGTTAGAGGTACTAGTCTTAGTTAGACACTGCAGAGATGTAACTAGAGATGTGCTATTTCCTCCCATCCCATCCAAGTTCATGGAACCCCCTGAAAAACCCTGTTGGGATCTGTGGACCCAGTTGAATCGTCTCCAAGGTCCTTCCCGCACGGGCATGCTCTAGCCTAAGATTTCTTCTAGCAACGGCATTGTGTTTTAGAAGGTCTTCCTGCTCTGACATTTTACGTGTCCCTTTTTCCTCTGTAAAGCAGTAGCTCCCACAGTACAGAGGGCCAGCGAAGGCCGCCTTCACTAAAATGGTGCTGACAGATCCCATGTGGCCATGAGAAAGGAAGCTGCCACCACCTAGCGGCAGAGGGGTGACTAGCAACGCGTCTGCTGCAGGCCCAAAGGGGGCTATGTGTGGTAAATGGGTGCTGCGGGGCACGGAGTGTGGGGAACCTTTACTCCAAAATTACTTTTATTAAGCTGAAAATAGTCTTAAAGAAAAAGTGATATGAGGCCAAGGTACAGAGGATTTCAAAAAGGAAAAAACATGGGGCAGAGTACAGATCCTCACAGCCCACCCTAGGAACAAAACGAGCCCCGAGAACAGCAACTGAGGCCACGCCAGGGGAGGACGTCCGTGCATGCGGCCGCCTTCAGAGACCAGAACGGGCACAGGAGCGGCTCTTCCAGCCTCCCCGTCACTCCCCTACCGCCGGTAGCGATACCGCTTAAAGTGGAACCAAAGCTGGAAGATGCCGTTGGCAAACTGACAGCGGAAGCCGTGGCGGTGCGAATACTCCCACTCCCGGTTGACAATCTTGAAGGCGATGTCCTCGTAGGGAGGCCCGGCATGGAAGCGCAGGATGGCAAAGTCCTTGTTGTCCTGGCATGCCTCCAGGAAGTACTCCGGGGTGGAGCGCTTGTCAATCAGGTCTGGGTAAAAGATATTAAACTTGTAGCCTTGCACAATCTTTGGCGGGGGGTTGTCAAAGTCATAGTGGGTCTGGTTGTACTTGTTCCACTCAAAGCCTGTGTGGACACGGTTGAAGAATCGAGGCTTGCGGGGCCGGTATTTGTCTGCCCACAGATAGGCCTTGCCTGTGAGAGGCATTTCCACACTGAACTGGGCCTCGTCTGCCCCCATGCCCTCCTTGGCCCGGCGGAAGAAGATATCTTCTGCGCTTTCACTGGCATCTCCTATGGCCAACAGAGGGAAGGCAGCAGGTTACAAGGCTTGCTCAAAGCCTGCACAAATGCTTTAAACTGGGAAAGAGGAAACGTGGCTTTGTCTCCGCCCCCACAACTCTCTCCTAATTACCAGGATACCCCTAACTATGTGTACCCCTTCCTTTTGGCAGGACGCATGTCTCTGGCTTATCGGCAAACCTCCCAAACCTCTGCAATTTTTCATAAAACCCTAATTTGTTCCCAACTAGTAGAGCACATATATGCTGATGTTCCAATCTCACTATTATACACTGTCAGCTGGCACGGAACCCCAGTTATTGTTCAGTTGTGTCCAACTCTGTCACTCCATTTGGGGTTTTCTTGGCAAGGAGACTGGAGTGGTTTGCCACTTCCTTCTCCAGCTCATTTTACAGATGAAGAAACTAAGGTCAACTGGGTTAAGTGACTTGACCAGGGTCACACAGGTAAGAAGTGTGAAGCCAGATTTGAACTCAGGAAGGTGAGTCTTCCTGACTTCAGGCCTAGCTACCCAGAGAACACGAAAACCACACTGAATAAGAAACCACCTAAAACAACTGATAGAACAGAGGAGAGAGGAAGAGAGGAAAAGCAGAGGATTCCACCAAATTCACAGGGGTGTCAGGGAATGAAATTTGGCATGTGCTGGAAGAAGTTCCCAATGGAGTTAGCATTCACAAAGCCAGGGGGACACTTTGAGGAGAGACGTTGTATAGGAGATAGAAGTCTGGACTAGGAGAAAAACTATGGGTTCTAAACTCTGCCACTCATTAGCTAATGATCATTTCTTCTTCTGTAAAATGGGGCACAAGCAGCTGCTTGTGACAGTATAACTCACGTACCTGTGACCTGTAGCTGTTGTCGAGAGAGCAACAGGCGCTGAAGGTCCTCTTCTGACTCTACCACATGGGCATCAAAGGGCAGCTCATGGGAAGTGAGCAACCTGGGGCTGTACTTGCCAGCATCATAGTCATCTAAGCTCTGCTGGATCAAGTCTTCCTCCATGAGCACGGCTTCCCCCTCGCCCTCAGCTTCCCCTTCAGCTCTGGCCTCTCCTTCCGCTTCCTGCTCCTCTGTGGCACCTGATGTGGAAGGTCCCGGTTGGGCCTCACCTTGATCTTCAGGCTCTGATCTAGAGAGAAGCCAGGAGGAGAGAGTTAGATGAGCTTCTGAGCTTTCACTCTCTGTCCTGCAGGGAACTTCTTAGAAGCAAGTCCTCCCCTCATACAGACATCTGGGAGATTGCTCCACGGTACCTTCTATCCAGGCCTCAGGCTCTAGTGGAGACTATAAAGAGTAGTTTTGGGGAAACTAGTCACTCTCCTTGTTGGCCCATTCAAAGGGTGGAACTATCCTATCTTTCCTTAGTGGTCCAGGACTGATGGGTTTCTCTGACCTCTGGAGTCTAGTTCTCTTCCTGGACCAGTATTCCTCTTAGGAAAACAAATCTCCCACAGTTACTTCCTGTGGGAAGAATCTGGAGGAGCCCAGAGGCCTTAAGGCTTGGACTCTCTTCCAGATATTAGATAGGGTGATCTTAGGATGTGGTGAAGAACTTTATCCCTTTTGGGATTCCAAAGTAGAGGGCCTTAGATGTTGATGGCTTAAGACCATGACATCAGTTTGGAGTCAGGCATGGGGCAGAGTGGAAATGAAAAACCAATGTAAGAATCCAAATAACTCAGAGATGACCTTCTGACCATCCTGGAATCCTTCCTTGAAGCCCAACTAATGGGGGATTGGTTGATTGAGCAGAAGAAAGGAAGAATAAGGAGCAATAAGTATCCTACCTCCTCCTGGAGAAGCCAAACCCTGGTGTCTCAGGGAACCTGTACCTGTCACTGGGAGATGATGGCTCTTTCTTGAGGATGGGGAATAGGGGCTCGCTCTCAACACCTTGCTCCTGTTTCAACTTGTACAATTTCTGCCGGAGTACATCCTGGTGACGCTCACGGAGCCTGAAACAAAGGAGCAGGACAGAAGATTATTCTTCAGCATGAGCTATGATGGATTCTTCTTCCATTCAAATGATGTCCTGAGAAACATCCTCAGCTGGGAATCAAAAACACTCTGGGACCTATGAAGGGGTAAAAAGCAAACCAGAAGGTCAAGAAGGCCGTTGTCAGCATATAATCAGCATGGAAGAGGAACCCCCTTCTGTAGACTCCTCGTATGTAGAGAGTCAATTCAGCAACTACTGTGCAGAAGAGACCTGTGCTGGATCCTGGGGGAAGGTGTAGTTTCAACAAGCATAGTCCCTAGTGGGGGTTAAGACACAAACATAGATATGTGTAGTATCATGTTATAGGTCAGTCATTAGAAAGGTACAGAGGACATGTCTGAGGAAAAGGACCAGAGGACTTTGGCAGGTACTTCCACTGTATCCTGGGAAGGTGGCAGATATCTTCATTATTCATGTTAGACATGGACAAATGGACACGATTGCTCTCTTCAAGTATTTAAAGGTTATCATGTGGAAGAGGGATCAGACTCATTTTATTTGGCTTCAGAGGCCAGAATTAGAAGCAATGGGTAGAAATTGCAGAGACTTCAGCACGATGCAGAAAAATATTCCTGGCAATTAGAGCTAAAAGAAGGAGGGCCAGGCTGCTTCAGGAGGCAATGGGTTTCTTTTCCCTGGAGGTCTTCAAGTAAATGAATGTGGATACTCACATTCAGGTGCAAGATGCCCACAGAGGATACTGTGTGAGCTTTTCAGGACAGGCAGGAAATCAATAAGCAAAGAAGACATTCTAGGTATAGTGAATAGCAAAGTGCTAGGTGGTGGGTAGTAGCAGTGGGGCAGCAAAGGCTGTGTCTGGAGTTCAATTTGGTTGGAACATCAAGTATCTGGGAGAGAACTTTGAGATAGAGGCTGGAAACCTGGGATGACAGCACCAGTGGTGGAGGGCCTCAGGACAGTGAGGTAGCCTGGTAGAGTGGAAAGGGCACTCACTGGCACCAGTCTCAGGACTTTAGCTTGAATCCTGGTTCAGCTACTTTCTACCCTATTTAAACTTGGGCAAATAACTTCTTCCAGGGCCTCAGAATCTTCATCTGTAAAATAAAGGGGTTAAAACAGATTACCTCTAAATCTACTTCCTGACTGGTGGTTTGGGTTAAGCCAGATGGAGACATTAGATCATATCCCTGTAGTTCCAGAATGTTTTTCAAAAGATTTCAAAAGCATTTTCATGCAAGGTTGGCATTAATCTTCATGGTCGTCCTTGGAGGAAGCTAGGAGATGCTATCTCCATTTGACTGATGCAGGGAGAAGCAAGGTATATAGATTTTTCAAGACTTTCCCCAGTCACAGAAGAATTTACCATGCTGTCCTTAGTACCCTGCCCTGTATTCTGGCCCTCCCTCAATCCACCTCATCCATCCCCTCACCTGGCTCTGGCCATGTGTGCCTTGAGTTGCTGCAATAGGCTCTCCCAGTACCCAATATCCAGGTTGGGCCCCCCTGCCCGGATCTTGCCCTCGATGCCCTGGAAGATCACTTGGAGCTGATTGTAGGTCTTTCCTTTGAATACTGACTGTACATCAGAACTAACAGAGGCATTTACCCCTTCTCGACGCTCTCCTGTGGGGAGAATAGGAGAGAAACCTATCAGTAACCTGGGGCTTTGCTGCTTATATAATTATGGTACTTTTAGTACCAGGGGATTATTCTCTTCATGTATACGATATTCCTCTTGCTCCCTAACATGCAGTCCTCCTCTAACCATGCTAGTTTCCTCAGTCCAACAAACATGGAAAGCTCTACCTTCTTTGTTTTTCTTAAGGCCTAAAATTTGTCCCCCACAAAATCCCTGAGTCCTCTAACTAGTTCACAGATTTTATCTATTTCTGTGGACAAATACAACAGGCTTTTCTCAAATTTCTCTGTGCTTGCCTTCGCTCCAGCATGGTACTGCTGGCCATCCTTTCCTCATGAAGATTCTTTCTTGCTATGTTTTGGTGACATTGCTCTCTTCTCTGGCCTAGGAGACCCCTCCCTTTCAGTCTTCTTTGCCATCTTGGAACCTCTTTCTACGCCGTTTGTTAGTGATTTCATGATCCCTCATGGTCTAAACTACTCTTTACTCAAATGGCTTCCAGTTCTCTCTACTCAGCCCCAGGGTTCTTTTGAGTTTCAGTCTCACAGTGCCAGTGGCTTATTGGACTTTTCAACTGAATATTACATAGAAACCGAAGATTCAAACGTCTGAAATGACTCATTATCTTAATCCGCTCTCATTTTCTCTACCTTCCCTTCCTAACTTTCCTGTTTCTTTCAAGGGCATCACCATTTTTCTGGTAACCTAAGAGTCATCTTTGTTTCCTTACTCTCTCTGACGCCCTAGATTCAATCAATTTCCAAGTGTCTTTGAGGCTCTCTCTAACATATGAACATTGCCCTGGTTCAGGACCTTATCACCCATAACCTGGGTTGTTGTATAACCTCTAATTGGTCTGTCCTCACAGTTACCTATTTGGAAAGCAGAGGTCTGACCATGTCAATTTCCAGATAAACTCTATTTGTTCTTTATTGGCTCCAAGATAAAATGCAACCTCTTCTATACAACTGGTTCCAGTCATCATTTCCAAGTGGATTACAAAATATTATTGCCTTTTGTACAGTCTGTGATCCAGCTAACATGCCTAGTTTGTGGTTTCTCACACGTGACATTCCATCTTTTGGCACTGTGTCTTTGCATAAGCTGTCCCCTCGTGCCTTCTATGGCTCCTTCCTCATCTCTCTTAGAATCCCCAGGCTCATTCAATGCTCACTTCCAGCTCCACCTTCTCTGGGAGGGACTCGTCTGATTCATCAGCTGCTCGTGCCTCCTCCAAAACGGCCCTGCATTAACCACTCCCCCATCATATCTCAGCTACATAGAGTCATACTCTGGATAGTGCCACCACCCACAAATGTTCTGCTTCCATGCTTATGAATTCTGAAATTCCCTTATCTGATCACAAGCTGTTGTCACAACCCCACCCCTCCTTTGCCTTGAAACCCCAAACTTTCTTCTCCAAGTTCACTGTGACCTCTAAGCTTATAACCACTTCATTTTTTTCTCAGGCCAACAGCCCTGCACAGACCTACATTCTCTTCTTTTCCTTAATTCCAAACTATTCTTTCCCGTTACGATGACTTCCCAACCTTTGACTCCAGCACTGGGTCACTCTTATTCTTTTCCCATCTTGACCTCATCATTTTTTTAACCCTTACTTTTTGTCTTAGTTTAAGACAGAAGGGCAAGGGCTAGGTAGTCAGGGTTAAGTGACTTTCCCAAGGTCATATAGCTAGAAAGTGTCTGAGGCCATATTTGAACCCAGGTCCTCGTGACTCCAGGCCTAGTGCTCTACCCACCGAACCACCTCTTTGCCCCTTGACCTCTTTATTCAACCAAAAATGCTCTCTCCAAATTTACTAACAATCTCTTACCTGCTGAATCTATTGGCCTTTTCTCAATCCTCATTGTTCCTGATCCTTCTACAGATTCTGTCAATCACCCTCATCTCCTTGATAGTCTCTTCCACCTGGGTTGTGATACCAACCTATCCTTCTACCTCTCTGACTGCCCCTTCTGAGTCTGCTTTGCGGGATCTTCGACTAGGCCATGACTGCTTTCTGTGGATGTCTCACAGTTTTTTGCTCTGGAATCTCTTCCCTTTTCTCTCTCTATACTGTTTCATTTGGTGATCTCACGAGCTCCCAAGTATCCAATTATCATCTCTGTGCCAAAGAATCTCAAATCTACTTATATGACCCCAACTTCTCTGGCAACCTCCAGTCTTTTATCTCCAAGAGGCATCTAGATGGTGTAGTGAACAGAGTGTTGGGTCTGGAGTCAGAAAGATCTGAGTTCAAATCCAGCCTCAGACACTTCCTACCTGTGTGACTCTGGGCAAATCCCTTAACATCTGTCAGTCTCAGTTTTCAGTCATAAAATGGAGATAACATCATCTATTTCCTAGGGTTGTTGTGAGGATAGAATATTTTAAGCATTATAGAAATTCTAGTTGTTATTATTGAACATCTCAAGTTGGATGTTCCTTAGACATCTTAAACTCACCATGTCCAAAACCAAACTCATCTCTCCCCAGCAAAACATTCCCTCTTCTGAATTTCCCTATTCCTGCTGAGAGTAGCACTATTCTCCCAGTCACTCAGGCCCCCAATCTAGGAATTATCCTAGACTCCTCACTCACTTCCCACATCCAATCTATTGCCAGAGTCTGTTGATTCTTAATTTTGTGCTCTCTTTTGTTCCCCTCTCTCCCCTGACACTGACACCACCATAGTGCAAGGTCTAACCTCATGTCTAGGTTAGTGCAAAAGCCTCCTAGTTGGTCTTCCTGCCACAAGTCTTTCCCCACTCTATCCAGTTTCCATGTAGCTGCCAAAGTGATTTCCCTAAAGCACAGGTTCTGACCATGTCACTTCTATACTCAATAAACCTCAGTGGCTCTCTATCACCTCCAGGATCAAATTTAAAATCTTTTGTTTGGCATTCAAAATCTCCAAAATCTGGCCCCTTCAGATATTTCCAGTTTACCCTTTCTCCCTACCATCTACTCTGGGACACTGGTCTTCTTGCTCTTCCCTACAGAAGATACTCCATCTTAACTCCCAGCAAGTTCACTGGCTGTGCCCCATGTCTCTCCCTCATCTCTGCCTCTTGGCTCCCTTTAAGTCCTAACTAATATTCCACCTTTTGTAAGAAGCTCTTCCTGATCCTCCTTAGTTCTAGTGCCTTCCTACTGTTGATTAGCTCTGATTTTAGCCTGCAAATAACTTATTTCCCTGTGAGCTTCTCAGGAAGCAAGGACTATCTTTTGTGCACTTAGTACAATGCCTGTCTCTCCACAAAGTAGGTGCTTAATAAGTGTTTATTGACTGGGTGATTGATTGTACATATTTTGAATTTCTTTATTTATATATGTAAAAGTTGTTTCCCCTGACAGAATGTATCCTTAAGGGTAGAGACTTTCTTTTTTGTCTCTGAATCCCTAGAAGCTAATATACCTGGCACATAGTAGGAGCTCACTGATTAACCACCTCTTCCAAGAAGTCTTTCTTGACCCTTCCCCTGTGCATAGTGCTCAATTTCAACCTCTTATGGGCTCATCTGTAACATTCATTTGGACACATTATTATTATTATTTGCACTCAGTAGGTAGTCAAGATACATCAGCTAAGGCTATATGCTGCAGCACATTCTGAGGGATTAAAGTTTAAAGCTGGAAGGTATCTTAAAGCTCAACTAGTTCAACCCATTCTTTGTACAGATGAGGAAACTGAGGCCCCACAGGGCTAAGCAACTTACCCAAGGCCCCATAGGTAATATGTGGCAGAGGCAGAATTAGAACACAGGTCCCCAAGTCTCCAAACTCATTGCTCACTGAACTAGAAGGTAAAAGACTTAAGTTCTAGTACAAGCTCTTCTGTTAATTAATCTTTTCTTCTTTTTTTAAAACCCTTACCTTGTGTCTTAGAATCAATAATAAATATCTATTCCGAAGCAGAAGAATAGTAAGGGCTGGGCAATGGGGGTTAAGTGATTTGCCCAGGATTACACAACTAGAAAGTGTTTGAGGTTATACTTGAACCCAGGACTTCTAGTCTCTAGGCCTGGCTCTCTAGCCACTAGGCTGTCTATAGCTGTCCATAATTAATTCTATCTTGATCAGGCCACTTGGCCTCTCTTGGACCCATTGTCCTCATCTGTAAAAAGAAGACTAGACCTTTAAAAGAACATGTCCTGCTCTCAAAAAGCTGCTGTGCTACAGTTTCGCCTTCACGGGTTTAGATTATAAATTCCTTGCGGGCAGGGACTGTCTTTATTTATTTATTTGTTTATTTTTTTATTTTAAACCCTTAACTTCTGCTTCTGTGTATTGACTTATAGGTGTAAGAGTGGTAAGGGTAGGCAATGGGGGTCAAGTGACTTGCCCAGGGTCACACAGCTGGCAAGTGTCTGAGGCCGGATTTGAACCTAGGACCTCCCGTCTCTAGGCCTGACTCTCAATCCACTGAGCTACCCAGATGCCCCCAGGAACTGTCTTTTGCTTTTTTTTTTTTTTTTTTTGTATCCCCAGGGCTTAGCACAATGCCTTTCATATAACAGGTGCTTCTCTTTGTAGTGGCAAAAAACTGGAAAACGAGGATATGTCCTTCAATTGGGGAATGGCTGAACAAATTGTGGTATCTGTTGGTGATGGAATACTATTG
Source organism: Gracilinanus agilis (assembly GCF_016433145.1). Classification (NCBI taxonomy): domain Eukaryota; kingdom Metazoa; phylum Chordata; class Mammalia; order Didelphimorphia; family Didelphidae; genus Gracilinanus; species Gracilinanus agilis. Next base: position 719,041,115 of record NC_058130.1, on the reverse strand, counting down.
TGCTCAAAGGAATAAAGAACTGGAGGAATTCCATGTGAATTGGAATGACTTCCAGGAATTGAGGCAGAGTGAAAGGAGCAGAACCAGGAGAACATTGTACACACAGACTGATACACTGTGGTAAAATCAAATGTAATGGACTTCTCTACTAGCAGCAATGTAATGATCCAGGACAATTCTGAGGGACTTATGAGAAAGAATGCTATCCACATCCAGAGAAAGAACTGTGGGAGTAGAAACACAGAAGAAAAACAACTGCTTGATCACATGGGTTGATGGGGATATGATTGGGGATATAGACTCTAAGCGATCACCCTAATGCAAATATCAGTTATATGGAAATAAATCCTGATCAATAACACATGTAAAACCCAGTGGAAATCCACGTTGCTGGGGGTGGGGGGGTGGGTTTGAGGGGGAGAGAAAGAACATGAATCATATAACCATGGAAAACTTTTCTAAAAAATAAAAAAACCTCAAAAAAATTAAATTAATTTAAATATTTAAAAAACATATATATATATAAATAAAACAGGTGTTTAATAAATGCTGACTGAATGAACCAAATAAATGAAAGCCTCTATGATGAAGTGAGTTCAGGACAAAAACCTGTCCTAATGGCTCCCTCTAGTGACTAAAAGCGATACTGCACCAATGCAGACTAGTGCCATTTCAATGCTATTTTTCAGCTTAAAAATGTCAGGAGCTGGAAAGAACTTTTAAAGATAACACAGTGTAACCCTTTTTTATACTGGAGCTCACAGTCCATACAGAAGAAGGGGTTTTCCCAAGACCACATCACACCTGGCAGCTGGGATTAAAACGCAGGTCACCAGCCTTCCTGTCCCAAGCCCTTCCTACTGCATCCTTGTTTCACCCCCACCCTTCTCACCTCTGCCCCCCAAACTAAATGACTGGTCAGTGCCTTTAGGTTTGTGGGCCCAACAGTTACCTGGCCCCTTTCCAGACGCCTCAAGCTTGCGGAGTTTGGAGATCTCATCCTCTGTAATGATGGTCATGTCTCTCCAGAAATCTACATTCTTGCCCTGTTCTAACTCCATGTATACCTAAAATTGCAAGAGCAGAGAAAACTTGTGAGGAACTACCAAACAACACTGAGGAGGGGCTTACTCTGTCTGATCTTGGGAGAGTGAAAGGAAGCAGGCTGTTAGGAAAAATCTTCCTAAAAGAAGTGGCTATTCACTTGGTCTTGAGATGGGGAAGTTTTAGAAAGGCTGAATGAGCCTCAGAGATGATCCAGTTTGCTCCTCCTCAGCTTACAGATAAGGAAATCAGGGCCAAAGAGATATGAAGTAACTTGGCAAAACCTTTCAGATGAGCAGCGTCAGGACTTGACCCCATGTCTTCTGTCTTGAAATAGCGCATGCACAAATCAACCACTTACAGAGGGCTCAAAATATATATGTAGTATAGTGTAGGCAGGAGCTACATGACTAGTATGTGTCTTGGTTTTGATGGAGCAAATCCAGCAAATAGGCTATGACTCAAAAATGTATTAAAATTAAACTCTAATGCAGAAGAGAATAGAAGAGATGGAAAGGAAGAAGAAAGACCATTTTTGAAAGAGGAGTTCTATTTGGGGAGGCAGAATCTGAAGGGTAAATAAATAGGATTTGAAGAAGCAGAGACTAGAAGAAAGAGAGGGAGGGTAAGTGAGGCATTCGAGATCTAGGAATAGTGTGAGTAAGAGAGTAGAGGCAGAAGAGCACTGCATATGGATGCGGAGCAGAGACAGCAGCAGGGTGAAGTGAAGCTGGGTAAATTAGGGACTTTTCATCAGCCACATATCTTGATTTTTTTTTTAAACCCATATCTTCTATTTAAGTATCAATTCTAAGAAGAGAGGCAAAGGCTAGGCGGTTGGGGTTAAGTAACTTGCTCAGGGTCACATAGCATGGAAGGGTCTACCTAGGTGCTCCTAGACACCTTGTTTTTTGTTTTTAATTTTTTAAATTTGAAAACTTTTATTTAATTAATTGATTTAGAATATTTTCCCATGGTTACATGATTTATGTTCTTTCCTTTCCCTCCTCCCACCTCCCTCCCATAGCCAAGGAGCAGTTCCACTGTTTTTTGTTTGTTTTTAATTAAAACCTTGTCTTCCATCTTGGAGTCAATACTGTGTATTGGCTCCAAGGCAGAAGAGTAGTAAGGGTAGGCAATGGGGGTCAAGTGATTTGCCCAGGTCAGATTTGAACCTAGGACCTCCCATCTCTAGGTCTGGCTCTCAATCCACTGAGCTACCCAGCTGCCCCCAGTTCCACTGGGTTTTACACGTGCTAGACATCTTGTTTTGCCAAATATTGGACTGGTTAGTAAGGAAAACAGGAGGAGGGGTCCAGCTTGACAGGGAGGGTGAATACCTGTATGTCCTCCAGAAGGTCTTCCATGTCTGACACTGTGAGACCATTGAGGAAGGTGTAGGGCTCATGCATCTCCACAGCCAGGTCATCATCCTCTGCACTGATGTACTTGGCCAAGAGGTCGATTGGCTTGGCCCGTCCATCCCTTATGCGGATTTTAGAACTGCAAATGGCCAGAGAGGGAGTTAGTTTTTCAGTGGTCAGAGTGGTGACTGGGTGTAGTCTGGGTTCTCAGAGCACATGTATGGTCACTGTGAGCCTGTGAGATGGAAATATGAATGGGGAAAGAGAAGTGGCTGGGTGACCAAAGAAAGCCCAGTGCTGACCTCTCCTAGATGGAAGGTCAGAGGCAAGCTGGTCAGCCTTGTGGTGCTGCAAATCTCACATCTACAAAATGCAGTGATCACTGTCCCAGCTCTTTCAGGAGGCCATTGTGAGCAAGTACTTGTTAACCTTAAAGCACGGTGGTAATGTTGAGCTATATGTATGGTCTGCTAAGGTTAGTGTGTGATCATGGGCTGCAGACTAAAGGTAAACTGTGGGCAGAGACTAAAACACAGGCTGGTCAGAGCTTGAGGCTAAAATTCATGGAGAGGATAGTATTAGGCTTCCTTTCCTGTCCCCAGGTATAATCTTAACGAGAACTTGATTATCTAATAAATGATAATACAACCTTGGAAGAAGTACTTCTCCCCAATGCAAAGATAGTATGAGAAAGGATAAGGAAGAGAAGCACCCAAAGATTCAGCTGCCTTTTGGTTCTTTGGGCCTTTTTCCAAACAGGCTGAAAAACAAGCGTCCCTCAGCTCTATGATTTTGGACAACCACAATGCATATCTAGCTGAGCCCTCAAATTGTTCTACTTGAGGTTTCCTTTAATCCCTATTAGGCTTGCATTCCTGTTTAGTTTGATGGTGGCCCCTCTGTCCTTACTCCTAGTACTTCCAAGTTGGCCATGGGATACTTGGATATCCTTTATTCTCATTTTGGTGAAAACAAAATCCCTCCACTCTCTCTTACTCAGTAATGTTTTATTTTTGACTTGGCAACTCCAGGGAAGATGAAGAGCAGCACTCAAAGATATAACCTGCCCAGTGATAGGGGCTGTATTCTAGCCTCTTCCATAGAACCCATCAGGCATTTTTTCCTCCCACCTTGGTTCTGTTACCCTTGGCTGTCACAAGCTGACTCAGACACACCGAAGTTTGGCTTGCTGAAGGTGGAAGTTGTCTTCCTGCTCCTCCCATGTTTTGAAGTGTTCTGCCTCCTTCTCCCTTTGCAGCATCTCTAGCTCTTGTTCCCGCATAGCTTTCTCCCTCTCTCGCTCTAAGCGCAGCTGCTTCACCTGGGAAGAGAAGAAAGAACTGTCTCGACGGTGGGAAGATGGAATTGAGGGGATAAAATGAGCTATTCTTGCAAGGAAATCTCCAAGTTGGGGAGGCCTGAGAGTCAAAGACCATACCTGATCCTGAGAGGGGAGCTTGGGTGAACTCCTACCTTCTGCAATTCTAGTCGGTTGTCTTCCTGGATTCTCTTGTTTCTCTCCTTTAACTCTTTCTCTTCTAGGTGGCTGATCCCCTTCTTCTCTAGTGCCTGGCAAAGACAAACACACGACCAGCTGAGTTCTCGTTCAGCTTCTGCAAAGGACCTATATGACTAGTACAGATCACCAGAGGGCAGTATAGTATAAGAAGGGAGGGATTTTATATCTCCTTAGCTTTCTACTACATTCTGCTGGTCACAGGATCATAACATTCAGTTAGAAGTAACCTTTAGAGAACAACTAGTGCAGCCCCTATATATTATAAAAGAGGAAAAATAAGCCCAGGGAAGGGAAGGGACTTATTCAAGATCTCATGACAGTAAGTACCCAAGCAGATTTTAGGAATTTAGACTAAATCTAGTGTTCCTTCCATTATACCAGGGGTTAACTTTTTCTGGTCATGGAACCATGGAACAAAATAGTGTTTTTAATGCACAAAATAAAACAAATAAGATTACAAAGGAAATCAATTATATGGAAATAAAGATGTAATGATGTAACAATTTTTCCCTTCCAAGTTCGCGGACCCTCTGAAATCTATCCACGGACCTTAGGGGCCTGCGAACACAAGGTTAAGAAACTCTATACTCCATTGTACTGATTTCCTAAAAGAATGTTCTTTCATGAAGCCTTCCTAAGTCAAAGGAGAATCTTTTGTGTTCAATTTGGATCAGTATCATTAGTGATACCATTTTCATCCTAGAACTTGACTTGGACAAAGGACACCTTATGCCACATGTAAATAGCATGTTATTCAACTTCTAAATAGACAAAAATGAGGGTAAGTCTATTTTAACACCTAATTAGAAAGATGAGACATTTGAAAGTAGGATAGAATGGAAGACATTGGGTAGGCTTTCCCACTAAGCCCCAGGTGTAAAAAAAGGACAGCTTCCCAAGCCCCCACTTTAAGACCAAAAATATTAGGTTTGTAGAGCAGCTGGAATTTAGCAAAGTAGAAAACACAAGGGAGTGAAATCCCTAAGACATTTAAGCACTTTACAGGGTGCTTGTTCCCCGTTTTCATAATTATGAACCCTGGTGCAAAAATGGTATCCAGAGCAAGTTACAGATTGGAGTGAAATAAAAGAAATGAGGGGGAGGGGTTGGGGAGGAGTTCCTTCTGACCTAGCATGACTATCACTTGTCACATGGGCTACTGGGCTCTAGAAAGAGGCTCTGTGAGGTTAAGAAGTCCAGAATCATATCTGACTGACACTGAACCCAACTTTCACTATGAATTGTCAATGTTCCCATATTCTTTGATGAGCTTAGCAAAAAAAAAAAGTAATGTTACTATTGTCTGAGTGTTCACTGGGGCTGAATCTAGGACCTGAGGCCGGCCTCTGGGGATGACTTCAGAAGGGATAAAAAATGAGTGTCAAGATGGTTCAAGTCATCACAAAAGAAAATGTGCAAAGTTGGCTGAAGTTTCATGGAACTGTAGAAGGCAGTTCTGCTTTCAAAGAGAGTAAGAGAAAATCTGAGAACAACCATCAGGTAGTCACCGTGATGATGGGCAAATTTTAGGAGAGGAGTTCTCTGTATCTCAGGTCTCGATTATTGAAGGTTTTAAAAGCTGTAAGACTTCAGGCTGTTGGTTCCCCACCTCTCCTCCCAAGATAAAGAAAATCTTTCTTAAGAGGAGACATTGAGGGAGATTTCATAAACTGATGCTGACTGAAATAGGCAGGACAGAAGAATAAAACAGCACAGAAGAAACAATAATAAAGGTTTTCAATAATCAATGAATACAGTGACTGATCATTACTTTATAAGATTAAAGGGGAAAAACCTCCTTCCCACTCATGTTTTGGTAGAGAGGTGGTGAACCATATAGAGGAGATGAGGCTTTTTTTTTTTTAAAGATATGATCAATGTATAGATTTGGTTTGCTTAACTATATTTATGTGTTTTAGGGAAGGCTTTCCAGGGGTAGGAGAGAGTAACAGGAAAGAGCTATTAGAACATCAACTGAATTTTTATTAAATGCCTACTGGGTATAATGTCTTATGCTAAACACTGGGAACACACAGATAAAAAGCAATATAGTTAGGGCAACTAGGTACCACAGTGGATAAGAGTGCTAGGCCTGGAGTTGGGAGAACCACGGTTCAAAACTGGTCTCAGGCGCTTCCTAGATGTGTGACTCATTTGTCTATCACTTGTCCTTCTATTTTAGAGTTGTTACTAAGACAGAAAGTAAAAGTTAAAAAAAAAATAAAGCAACAATGTCCATGCCTTCAAGGAACTTCCATTCTACTTGAGGTGATACAGCATATACACAGATAAAGAGAATATAACTATGTTATATATATATATAAATATAAATACGGTAACTATGGTAACAAATGGGGGACACGAGAAGCACAAAACATAAACTTTACGTACTGGGAATTTATCCTCAAATCAAGATAGAATAAAAATGCTGTGGGTTTCTAAGCTCACAGTGAGCAAGAAAAGGCAAATTGGAAGCAAGAGTGAGACTATTTGAGGGAGGCAGAAATTTGGAGGAAACCTGGTTCAAGAGAAAAACTAGACAATCTAAGAACTACCTTATGCTCCCTTTAAAATTTGACTTTATTCTATTACAATAGGGATATTGTAATAGAATATTTTTATAATAGAATAAAAGAAATAATACAATACAAAATTACTTCACACTTCTCAAAAATAAGGGAAAAAAGATAAATAATAACACAATCATACTATTTCAGGCTTGAGCAGATGAAGATTAGGATGGTGGTATTGGATATAGCAACTCATTTATATAGCACTTTAGGATTCATACTAATAAGCTAAGCTTATCAGCTTAGGGTGATAAGGACAGTGAAAGGACTTGAAACTAGGCCCTTTAAAGATTTATAATTAACCAAGCAATATTTATTGAGCACCTTCTACATGTCAGATATCATATTGGAGAAACAAAAAGAGGCAAAAGGCCTGCTCTTGTGTAAATGGAGTTTTGGTCCCTGGACTATATTCCCCAGAATTCTTTTTCTCTTCCCAGAATTCCTCAAATTATGTTCCCCACATTGCGTCCTCACGTTTTTTGTATATAACCTGGCTCTCACTTCTTGCTTTTGGCGGTCCACGCAACTCTCTCTTTGCTGAGGCTATCATTTTATTTTTTCTTCAAGTTATTATTAATAAATCTTATAAAATTATAATACTTGAAGCATTTGGATATTAATTTTTAATCTTACTCTCTCTCAAGGAGCTTACCGTCTATTGGAAGGAGACAACATGCAAACAACTATATACAAAGAAAGCTATATACAGGATACACAGAAAGAAATTAACAGAGGAAAAGCATTAGAACTAAGATGGGTTGGGGAAGATTTTCAATCAAATAAAGGATTTCAGTCAAATCTTTAGAAGTAACTGGGGATATTTAACCTGAGGGGAAGACTTAGGAAGAATATGAGAGCTACCTTCAAATCACCTGGGAAGCAAATTCTCTAACTACTGGAGTTCCTGTTGTGAGGTGAACCTAGCTAATTGGTGACCAAGTACATGAGAGCTAGCCTAATACACCTGCTGGCTGACCCTAGAAACCAGACTTGGTTCCACCTTCCTATGCCATCTGGTTGCCCATTCAGGCACCTCACCATCTGCCTGTCCCCGCAAACTCACCATTTCCCCAGTCTATCCCTCTGTCCCTGTGATTCCTTAAACCAGAGCTTCCATTCTTGGCCATTATTCCCCTACATGTGTTGTTTTTTTCCTACAAAGATGCGAGTTCCTGGAGGTGAAGGGTGTTTCTCGATTTTAATATTTATATCCCCAGTGCCTGGGGGCATCTAGGTGGTACAGCGAATACAGCACTGGGTCTGGAGCCAGGAAGACCTGAATTCAAATCCAACCTCAGCTCTTTCTAGGTGTGTGGAACTAAGCAAATTATTTAATCCTGTTTGCCTCTGTTTTCTCACCTGTAAAATGAGTTGGACAAGGAAATGGCAAACCACTCCTTTTATTTGCCAAGAAAACTCCTAATAGAAGTCACAAAGTTGAACATGACTAAAAAACAAATCAGCAATCCCCAATGGTTAGCAGATAATAAATACTTAATAAGTGTTCATTCAATAAAGTATCTTAAGGGAAACTGTAGAGATTATTAGGATAATTTTGCTTGCCAAAACCAGGACTAATTAGATATTATAAGAAAATTTTAGCTTGATATGAGAAGATAAACAATCAGAGGTATTAAAAAAAAGAGTAGGCTGCCTTAGGAGGTAGAAATAGTGAGAAAATCATTATTGGAAATTGATTAAGTAGAGGCTAGATTTCTATTGGATTCTATTTGTTGATGGCTATACGAGAGACAATTCATATTTCAGGGAAGTTAGACTAGATGATCTGAGATCCCCTCTGACTTTGGGATTCTATGAATTGGGGAAAAAAAAGAAAGAAAAAAAAAGAAAAGCAAAAGATGCAAAAGATATTGTGAAGGAAGACTATAAAAGGTTGAGTGATTGACCAAATGGATTAGATAAATGGAGGAGTCAAAAGACCAGAAGTGAGCCAGCAGAGTATAACAGGAAGAACCGTGGACTAGGAGTTTAGAAGTCTGGGCCACATTCTGCCTTCTATCATTGACTGGTAATGCGGCCTTAGAGAAAACATTTCTAATAAAATGTAAACTCCTGGAAGGCAAGGATTGTTTAATTTTTGTATTTGTATCCCCAGGGGTTACTAAAATACCTGGCCTAGAGTAAGCATCTAATATATGCTTATTGACTAACCAGCTACCCATTCAGAATCACAATTTGTTGATTAAAACAGGTATTAAATGTAATAATCTCTTGTCTCAGCTCCCTGTGAAGATGCTATAAGTTGCTATCCAATAGCACTGTTATATATCTCATGAAGGTTGCAGACAGTCCCTTACCTTGTTCCATATGAATGTTCCCAAGAGATTATTGTCTCCAAAGGGGTTGTCAGTGTTGGTGTAGCCCATATACTCTTCACCCCAGCCCATCTTTTCTCTCTTCTTTCGTTCTTTGGCCTCCTTCTTTGCCAGTCTCCGGGCCCGTTTCTCCTCAGGTGTCTCAAAGGCTTTCATTAACTCTTCTTGTTGCTTTTTCTCCTCCTTTAGCCTACGTCGCTCCTGGAGACTCAATTTCTTGTCTAGGGCCTCTTGAGGGCTCTGAGAGTGGGGCGGTGAAGGTGATGGAGAAGACACTGAAGAAGTAGATGATCTGCTCTCATGATGTCTCCTCCTGCGTCTGCTCCTGTGATCCCTCCTTGGCTCACTCCCAGAATCTGACTGGGAAGGTTCCCGAGATCGAGGCCGTGACTTTCTTGGGCTTCTCTGGTCCCTTTCAGAACTCTGATATTTCTTTGATTTCCTCCTATGTCGATCTTCTTCAGAATCAGATCTGTGGAATAAATCAAAATATCTGTCACTACAAAAGATTCCCAAAGGTTTTACTGACTTTTTACAAGTTTGGCTTGCAGATTCTGTTACATGAAGATGGCAGGCAGGGAAGAGACTTCCCACAAGAACCATAAATCAAACAGTGTCAGAGAGAATATGAGTAGAATTAAAGATTATCCAGTCAAAAGCTATTATTTTATAGTTCAAAGTACAGGAACAACAGGTTCCTGGAAGAGATAGAATATACCTTACAAGAGTGAATGTATATACTGCTTATCTTCTTAATGGATGGAGGAGGAAATTGAGGGAGAATTCAGAACTCAATATAAAAAAAAAAGTTTAAAATATTTATTTTTTAAATAAAAGAGTGACTGTTTCTTCAGTTATGAAAATATAATCAAAACAGCTTTACGCTGAAAAGGTATGGGGGAGAGAAAAAACAGATAATGTATGCTACTAGTGGGGTCTTGGTAGAGACAGCTCAAAATCTGGCCTCAGAAAGACCTAATTCCACTCAGACATTTTCTAGCCATGGGACTTTGGGCAATTCATTTGACAGGTTTCTCACCTGTAAAAGAAGGGTAATAACAGCACCTACTTCAAGAAGGTTGCTGTGAAATGAGATTATGTGTATGTAAAGTGCTTTGTGAACCTATAAATGTCAGTTATTACTCTTATTACCAGTATAGCCACTAAGCAACAGTTACAATGCAGGTAAAGGAATAGCAATAAAAATACTCAGACATTTACAGGAGAAGAAATCTAAGAAAAGGGCCGGTAATAAAATTCATGGTCTTGGGTTTTTATAGGCCAATGCACAAAATAATAGCAAAATAGAGATTCTCAATGCAAGGAGTCAAATTTGAACTTCCAGGTATTATTGAAATTTGGTGGAATGAGACTCATACCTAGAATAGAGTTCCCAATGCATATACCTTATTAAAAAAGAAAAGGATTAGTAATAGTGGGGGTACAGCAGCACTAGATATTAAGAAGATAAACTCTTATGAAGAAATATAGAAACTAGAGGAAGAATGGCAGAGACTATTTGGGAAATTTTGTACAGGCAAAACAGAAGAGATACTGTCATTGCATATATTACATATCACCTGGACAGAAAGGAAATATAAATAAGTTTGGGTAAAAAGATCACAAGCCTGGCAGAGAATCATGATATAGAAGCGGATTACTTAGATGTCTGTTAGAACTCTGCCCAAAGCAGGGTGGCTAATTTAAAAAAAAACTTGTCTTAATGACAACTTCACCCTTAAAAAAGGTAGAGGCAATGGTACAATGGTAAGAGCGCTGGTTTTGGAGTTCAAAGAGCTGGATCTAAATATTGCCTCTCTGATGCTACCTGTAAGACAATAAGTCAATCTCTTAATGTCTCCTTTATAGCAGACAGGGAAGACATTCCAAGAGCAGAACAACATATATGCTGTCAGACAAGGTTTTTGTATTAGCTGTTTTTACTTAATTTTCTATCACAAGAAAAGGTTCAAAGGAGATAATGGGAAATGACTGCTAGAAAGACAAAAGACATCAACAAAATAATAAAGTTTTTAAAGTCATAATGGGGAAAAGAGGATAATCAAAGAGTAAGATGATTCCAATTAATAATATTGTATGCAGTTAATTGCTCAACTTTTATTTTACTTCTTTTCTCCATTCAGAAGGACTAAAATGGCTAACAGTATTTGATTCAAGAGAACCAGGTGTTCTTGATCAAGTTGCCAACCTATGTAAACTATATCACAAGGGCACTGAAAGACTGGCAGACATAAGTAGTAAGGGTCTGAGAGAAAGAGCCTGGAGAGTGAAAAACATATGGAAGGAAAGAAGGGTAGATGCATTCCTGATTTTCACAAAAGGGAAGAGAATGGTCTGCAGACTTCTGGCCAGTGAGCCTGCCTTTAAGGCTTGTCAAAATTTTAGAATGTACTATTAAAGGGACAATTGGGGAACATCTAGAAAAGGAAATGGCAACTTTTTTTAAAGCCCTTACCTTCTGTCTTGGAGTCAATACTGCTCCAAGGCAGAAGAGTGGTAAGGGTAGGCAATGGGGGTCAAGTGACTTGCCCAGGGTCACACAGCTGTGAAGTGTCTGAGGCCAGATTTGAACCTAGGACCTCCCATTTCTAGGTCTGGCTCTCAATCCACTGAGCTACACAGCTGCCCCTGGAAATGGTGATTTTAAAGAGCTTCAAGATTCTAAATAGCTTCATTATGGGACTTATGAGAAAGAATGTTATCCACATCCAGAGAAAGAACTGTGGGAGTAAAAACACAGAAAACATTTCCTTGATCACATAGTTCAGTGGGAATATGATTGGGAATGTAGACTCTAAAACAATCACCCTAGTGCAAATATTAATAATATGGAAATAGGTCTTGATCAATGACACATGTAAAACCCAGTTGAATTGCTCTTTGGCTATGGTAGGGGGAGGGAGGATGAGAGGGAAAGAATATGAATCATGTAACCATGGAAAAATATTCTAAATCAAATAAACAAAATGGACTCATTATGACAGAGATATCACAGTGGTAGTTCAGGAGAATGTTGGTTTGCACATTTTAGAAAAATATTTGACAAACTATCTGATGTAATTCTTGAGGCCAAGATAGAGATGTAAGCTAGACAGAAACACAATTAGAGGGATTTGGAACTGAATGCATGACAGTGTGATGTCAACTTGGGAAGTCTGTAACTGAATTACTCAGGGACCTGGGCTCTGCCCTGTGCAATTTATCAATGACTTGGATAAAGGTATAGGGCAGCATTGGAGAACCTTTTAGAGATCAAGTGCCCAAACTGCACCTTCAAGCCGCCTGTGAGCCCCCTCCCCCACCAATTACCCCAGAGAGTGAAGGGAGGAAGTACTAGAATTGGGCTGTTGGGCAGAGAGGTGAGGCATGCAAAAAAATGTCCTCAGGTCCAGTGGAGAGGGGGAACAGAGCAGGCCCCTCCAGCAAACATGCCATGCCTTCGCCAACATAGGTATAGGGGATACGCTTATCAAATATAAAAATGACAAAGTTAGGAAGAGTGGGTAACCTTGGATGACAAGTTAGAATCCAAAAAGATTCTGATTAATATAGAATTTTGAGTTGAATCTAACAAGTTTAAATTTAATAAGGAAAATGCAAACTTAGATGTGGGTTAAAAAAATTGTCTTCATAAGTGATGGTGAAGAAATATTAGATAATTATTTATTTGAGGTCTTAGTAGACTGGAAATTTAATATTTCAACAGTGTGAAATGGCTACTCTGAGAAGTTATTTGGAGTGCTGTATTCAGTCATGGGCATCATATCTTAGGAAGAACACTGGAAGGCAACCAGGATGGAGAAAGGCCCTAAAATCAGGCCACTTAAGAATCATTTGAAGGAAGAAGGGATGGTTAGCCGAAAGGAGAGGACACTTGGGAGTGTCAGCATAGCTCTCTTCCAAAACTTGAAAAATTCAACATGTTTAAGAGAGGTTAGATTTATTTTGTTTGGCTCCAGGGGGCAGAACTAGGGGAAAAAAAAGTGGGGGGGGGGGGAAGAAACTACAAAGACAAAAATGTTACCCTGATGTCAGGAAAAACTTTCTAATGATCAGAGCTATCCATATATGGAATTAGCTCTCTGGAGAGGAAGTGGATTTCTCATTGCTCCTGATTCTCCACCCCCTAACCCCCTTCACTGAAGATCTTTAAAGAAAGGCTAGATGATGATCTGCTTGTCTGGTGTGTGCTGAAATTTTGTTGAAATAGGAGTTGGAATTCACTAGTCCTTTCCAATATCCAAAGAGGGGAGATTACTTGCTTGTTACAAAGTGATTACTATAAAAATATTCTCATCATTCTTCCATGGGGCAGCTGGGTAGTACAGTGGACAGACAGCCAGGCCAGGTTCAACTTGGATCCCAGACATCTCCTAGCTATGTGGCCCTAGGCAAGTCACTTCATTCCAATTGGCTAGACCTCATCGCTCTTCTGCCGTGGAACCAATACACAGTATTGTGTCTAAGACAGAAGAGAAGGTAAGGGGTTTTAAAAAAGCAAAGCAAAACAAAACCAAACAAAACCAAACAATTCTTTCCCCGAAATCTCTCCTAGGTTGGTTGGTAAAGTGTTTCTGTTTAAAAAAAAAAAATATATATATATATATATATATGTATATATATATATTTTTTTTTTTGACAGCTACTTGGAAGATGAGAGAGGGTTAAGAAACTGGAAGTAAGATCAATTAGAAAGCTATTGCACTAGAGTGATAAAAGCTTGAATTATGGTGCTATCTGTGTATATGGAGAGAGTAGGACAGATATAAGACATGTTGTGGAGATGGAACTAATAAGATTTTGCAGTAACAATTCCAAGGTTGTAAACTAGGATGAAGTGGTGCTCACTTAAAGAAACAGGAACAGGTTAGTTAGGGAAAGTTGTGGATTTGAGACAAAAAATGAGTTCAAATTTGAGCACAATAAGTCTGACACCTATGGAATGTCTAGCTGACACCTGAGAATTCAAGAATTAAATTCAGAGTAGAGAACAGGGTTGGCTATATAGATCTGGGATCATAGGGATTTCAGTTTTTTTGACTAAATGTTATCTGGTCAAACTTTTTAATTTTACAGGTTAGAAAAAGGAGGCTCAACAAGATCAAGCAGCTGGCCAAAGGTCACACAGAAAGTTTGGAAAGAGAAATTTGAACTCAATTCCTTTGACTCTGAGCCAGTGCTCTTTCCATTGTCATGTTCCTGCCTCCAAAAATACTTGTTCAGATGGGGTTCTTTGAGCTCTCATTCAAACATGAGAGAAGTGGCATACATGTGGTGATGATGGAGGAAGAGGGAATAACAGTTATGTTCAAATAGTTGAGAGGCTGTTATGTGGAGGACGGATTATATTTCTATTGCCCTGTGGGGGGCAGAAACAATAGGTACAAAGTGCAAAGGGGCAAACTTTTTTTTTAAACCCTTACCTTCTGTCTTAGAATCAATACTGTGAATTGGTTCTAAGGCAGAAAAATAATAAGGGCTAGGCAATGGAAGCTAAGTGACTTGCACAGGATCACACAGCTAGGAAGTATCTGAGGACAAATTTGAACCCAGGACTTCTCATATCTAGGCCTCGCTCTTAATCCATTAAGCCACCTAGTCGCCCCATTTCCATCAACTTTTTAATGCTCTAAGCTGTCCTCCAAAAATTATTGGCTGCCTTTGGAGGTGACAAATTTCACTTCATTGAAAGTTTTCAAGCAGAAGCTGGATGATCACTTGTCTGGTTGTCGTTGAAAGGAATTCATATTCAGGTTCAGGTTACAGTGGTTGGCCGCCGAACTCTGAGATTGTGTGAACCCAGGAGAGCTGATGAGATCCCCAAGAGAATGGAGGGGTTGGGATAGAGACTTGGAGGACACCTGTAAAGGAGTAAATTGAGCTAGTATCTGCAAAAGTGTTCACTGCAAACCTTAAAGCCCTATACAAGCTAGTAATAATAGCTGCCAGCATTCATACAGAGCTTTAAGGTTTGCAGAGCAACTTATAGATACTATTTCATTTGATCTTAACGACAATGGGAGTAGGTGATATTATCCCCACTTTACAGTTAAGGAAATAGAGGCACAGACTAGAGTGAAATGACATATCTAGGTTTACGTAAATAGTGTCTAAGGATGGATGTGACCCCGGTTTTTCCTGGCTCCAGTTTAGTACTCTAACCAATACACTGCCTAAGTAGGAGGAGGACGACTGCCCTGCGAAGCTGACTAAGAAGTAAGAAAGTAGGATGCACACGCTCATACAAGCAGGTAACTCAAGCTAAGCGCAGAGCACGTCCTCCCCCTCCCTCTAAGGGTAGACCATGCTACACCCACAACTACACACTCGCTAAGGGAAGACCACGACCCATCCACCCACATCCACCCTCAAGAGAACCAACTATACCCACAGAACTGACGAAGGCCGACACCCACCCCTAAGACAGGCGGAGCATACTAGAAAAACATAGACACACCCTCCCCAAGCGGACAACGCCGTAAACAACCCTTCAGCCACCCACCCACCAAGAGAATATCTTACCACTCACGCCCATACCCTCCCGCAGAGGGCAGACCACGATAGACCCGGCCCTAAGGGGCCTCCTCACCCCTGAACTCTCCGTTCCCGTTCACGGCTCCGGCTCCGCCGTCGCCGCCTCTTCCGTCCCTCGCTGTTCTCGCGTCGCCGCCGTCCATCTCGGCTGCGGCTGCGGCTCCGGCTGCGGCTCCTGCTTCGCCGTCGCCGCCGGCTTCTGGAGCTCGGGGAGCGCGAGCGTGAGCGGGAATAAGACCGCGAACGCGACTCCCGGGTCCGACCCATCCGCCAAACCCGGATACAACCTCTAGCCTCGCGCGCCTCAGAGGAGAAGGCCCCCCGAGCTGAGGGCCTTCTTCTTGCGCGGCGCTCGGTGGGTCTAACCCGAACAGAGCCACTTTACTATAGAAAATAACAATCGTAATAATAACCGAATATGGCCCCAAAAGAGGGCAATTTCCCCTTCCTTCTACTTCCAATGGGTTTTTGCTTTTTCCTAGTAAAAGTGGGGCCCCAGGTCACCTTCTCTGTGGTTTACTTCCCTCAGGCAATCTCTCGGACAGCCCAAGCTTCTTGCTCCCTTTACGTCGGAGGCCCAGCGAAGAGTCCTGTGGGATGATGACTTCGCGGAAGCTGACCCTCTGAGAGGCTAAGTCCTGGGAAGCCGCTTGGGTTCGAATTAACTGAGAGTCTGATTCTGTGGTGGGAGAGTTTCCCCATCTCTTGGAGATCTCAGCAGCTTTTACTATTTCTCTCTGAAATAAGATTCATCATCTCCGATAAAGCCATTTCTTCACGCTTCCAATCAAGCAACAAGCATTCCTTAAGCTCCCATTGTGTGCCGAGCTCCATGTGAAGGAAGGTCTGGGGATTCAAAGACCAGAACTGTCCGATGTTTGTTTTCATTTCCACTCGTGAGACCCTGTGCACATATTAAAGGTTTATACGCAGCATCTTCCTAGCAGAAATAGATTACTTGGGGCGGGGGAGGGCACTGGCAGGGTGCAGTGGGAGTGGGAAATCATGCAAAAGGTAGCATTTCTTTTGAGTTTTGGAAGAAAACCAAGGGATTTCGAGGGTTGGAGGTGGGCGGTGCATTCTGGGCAGAAGATACGGTGCCACGTCTCGGAGGAGGAGAAGGAGAATTGAGCAGCATGAAGACCAGCCAGGTCAAAGCCGTCAGAGTGCGTGGAGGCTGCTAATGGGTTATTAAGCAGACTGAACGCTAGGAGGGGACCCTACTGTGAAGAACTTTTGAAAAAGTAAAATAGGACTCTTTCCCAATTAGATTGTGACTTCCTTGGGAACAGGAACTATTTTCTCCTTTTGCATCTCCAACACGTAGCACATTGCTTGGGACGTATTGCCATTATTAGCCATTATTATTGACTTGATGTTTGATCCTATAGGTGATAGGGTACCGCTGGAGTTTGTTGATGTGGGGGGAAGGTAATATAGGCTAGCATGCAGTTTATGAAAATTACTTTGGAGCCTTTTGGCTGAGAGATCAATTTAGGGTTCTATTTTAATAGTCTATGAGTTACGAGTGATGAAGGGCACCACTCTCCTTTTAGTGACCTAGGTTTTAAACCTTAGCTTCATTCTTAACTCTTCCTTTACCCTCTACCCTTTATACCCCGTCAGTTGCCGAGGTATATTGATTCTCCACCAAGTAATGAAGTGGGATTCACAAAAGGAATCTACACACCCAGAGGTTTATTAATGGAACCAATATTTATTTATTAATCTATTGATTAATAAACATATCTACTGGCCAGGGCATTCTTCCTAGCGAAAGTTGGCGGGGGACTGAAATTACAGTGCAGTTTTTATAGGGTGCAGGATACAAAGCAAACAATGTTCATTAATGAGACATAACCTTGATGAAGCAAGCAATCCTTATAGCCTAGAAGCCATATTCGTCATTGGCATGGGGTACAGGATATTCCATTGTATATCTTATCCTAGATTGGCTGCTTGTTAGTAAGGGAGTTACTCTCTCATGGATCCCGACTGTATGTTGTTTTGGTTTTGAGCTGACTGACCTTCACAGGAAAGCTCATTTCTGATTTCTACTTTCCCCAGGGAAAAACAAGTTTTCTGGTCAATGACTAAGTTTACCTCACTTCAGTAATTCTTGGCATCTACCCTCTTCTCTCCAATCATATGGCCACCACCCTAGTTTTTTGGTTTGTTTTTTAAACTCTTGCCTTCCCTCTTGGAGTCAATACTGTGGATTGGCTCCAAGGCAGAAGAGTGGTAAGGACTAGGCAATGGGGGTCAAGTGACTTGCCCAGGGTCACACAGGTAGGAAATGTCTGAGGCCAGATTTGAACCTAGGACCTCCCTCTCTAGGTCTGGCTTTCAATCCACTGAGCCACCCAGCTGCCCCCCACCATCCTAGTTCTTGACCTCATCTGTTGTCACCAGCAGCCTTCTTGCTTTCCTCCTTTCCTTTTCCTTTCCCTTTCCTTTCCTTTCCTTTCCTTTCCTTTCCTTTCCTTTCCTTTCCTTTCCTTTCCTTTCCTTTCCTTTCCTTTCCTTTCCTTTCCTTTCCTTCCCTTTCCCTTTCACTCCTCCCCTTCTCCCTCCCCTCCTTTCTTACTTCTGTCTTAGAATTAATACTGAGCTTTGGTGCCAATGCAGAAGACCATTAAAGGCTAGGATTGGTGTTAAATGACTTGTCCAGGGTCACACAGATATGTATGTAGTATGTGAAGTCAGATTTTAGCTCAGGACCTCCAGTCTCCAGTCCTGGCCCTATCCACTGAGTCACCAACTGCCCCAATCTCTTCTTTTTCTAATCCATTTTCTGTTGTGGGGAGGCTGAAGTGAGCCCCTGGGGTTCAGGAAGGGTAGCTTTTGCAAGAATGCAAAACTCTGAAACTTAGCTTACAAATAAAAAGAGAAATTTATTAGTTTAGAAGGTAATGTTGAATCTGGCCAGGAGGACAGCATAGGTGGAAACCTGCCTCCTAGGTGGAACAGCATAAATGAAAGCTGTTCCTTGGGAGGACAGCATGGATGGAAAAGCTATCCCCCAAAGGACATCAATTCTGGGGATTTTATACTCTTTACAACAGTGGAGATGTGACTCCGGAGCAAGGGGTTGGGGAGAGGTTTGCCCATAGATATGGGGGTGGTTCTCATGATTTGGAGGACAGATGAATGAGGCGTGTCTCATTGTCCATCTCAAATCAATAGGACAATCAAAGGAGAGTAGTCCTCAAAGTCAGATGTTTTGGATTGGGAGACAGGAGGGCATAAGGGAGCAAAGGAATTTCCCTGCTAATAGTCTGCCTGAGTTTGGGGGATACAATGCCCATGCCATTTTCTACATATCCAAAATAATCTTCCTAAAGCACAGGTCTAACCATGTCAGTTTCCTCTTAAGGAATCTTACTGTTTATTCCTTGTAGGATAAAATACAAACTTCTTTACTTGAGTACCTAAATCCCATTTCTATTCATCTTCTACAAGCTTTCTAGACCAATTTCACATTACTCCCCTTCATGCATACATTCCCACCAAGCTAGCTTACTTACTATTCCCTAAATTTAGCATTGTGCCTTCCAACTTTGCACTAGTTTCTTCCTCATAGTTGATGTTCACTCTTTCCTTATCTCAGACTTTTAGAATCCTTGCCCTTGTGTGGATTCTTAACTTTCTATAGGAAGCCTTTCCTGATCCCCTCTTTAGTGCCTTCCCTCTTTTGATTATTTGCAAATTATCCTGTATATATTTTATTTTTATATAGCTCTTTGTATGTTGTCTCCCAAATTAGTCTGAGCTCCTTGAGGGCAAGGACTATCTTTTCTCTTTCACTCTATTCCTAACATCTAGCTTAGGTACATAGTAGGCTCTTGATGGACATTTATTGGCTGACCAACTTAGCATCTTTAAGGTTCAACTCAGGATCTACTTAAACCTTTCCTAACCCAGGAGATATTGTTCTTTTCTATAAATCTACACTTTGGCTATGTCTGAAAATGTATGACTACCTCATTCCACACCTACAGCATATCACTTCCTCTTATTGGGAGGAAGAGGAGGCTTTCTTCAATATCAGCCCTTTAAAGTATGATTAGTCTTGTTGCACTGATGAGAGTTCTGTGTCTTTCAAGATTGTTTTCCCTTATGGCAGGCATAGTATAAATTGTTTTTTGGGTTCTTTTTACTTTGCTGTTCATCAACTTTCCGAAGTTCTTCAGAATTCCTTAAAAAAAATACATAATTTCTTCTGTTTTTACATTACCCACATTTTTCACTGTATATCTATTCATTTCTAACCTTTTCCCAGGAACCATCTTTTAAAATAAAGAATAAAAAGGAAAGGAAAAAATTTGATACAGAAGTAACCACCAACATATTGAAGAAATTCAATGTTATATGATATGCAGTGATCCACATCCATAATTTCCCACTTCTTCAAGAGATCAGAGATTAGCTTCTTCTCATGTCTAATTTGGAGTCAAACTGGGTCATAATTTGATGACTTTTTAAACCCTTACCTTCTGTCTTAGAATCAATACTGTGTTTTGGTTCCAAGGCAGAAGAGTGTCAAGGGTTAGGCAGTGGAGGTTAAGCGACTTGCCCAGGGTCACACAGCTGGGAAGTATCTGAGGCCACATTTGAACCCAGGACCTCCTGTCTCTAGGCCTGGCTCTCAATCCACTGAACTACCCAGCTGCCCCATGATGACATTTTGATTGTTTTTTCCTCTTTATGTTTTTGTCATATCTGTTGTATTTTTGGGGGGGTGAGTGGGGAAGGTTCTGCTTTGCTTCACTTTGCATTAAATTATACCTTTCCATGCTTCCCTGTATTCAGCATATTCATTACATTTTATGTACCACAATTTCTTTAGCCATTCCTCAGTCATTTATTTCCTGTTCTTTGTTACCACAAAAACTGGCGCTAGTGATATTCTGGTCATATGAAGTCTTTCTCCTTAAGGTATTTATATCTAATAGTGAAATTTCTGGGTCAAAAGATACAGATATTTTAGTCACATTGCACAAATGGGAATGATAATAGCATGTGAGGAGGAAATGAGATATTTGTAAAGCACTTGGCAAAGCTTAAAATGCTATAGTAATATGGTCTACTTAAAAAATCCTAGAGAATCAACTAAAAAGCTAATAGAAATAACTTTAGCTAAGTTGCAGGATACAAAATAAATGCACATAAATCATCAGCAATTCTATATATTTCCAACACATCACTGCAGCAAGAGGTAGAAAGAGAAACACCATTTAAAATCACCCTAGACAATATAAAATACTTAGGAATCTATCTACCAAAACAAACACAGGAATTATATGAACATAAACTACAAAACACTTTCCAAACAATTAAAACTAGATCTAAACAATTGGAAAAACATTGATTGCTCATGGGTAGGACGAGCTAACATAATAAAAATGACCATCCTACCCAAATAAATGTACCTATTTAGTGCCATACCTATCAAACTACCAAACAAACTTTTTTACTGAATTAGAAAAAAGTATGACAAAGTTCATTTGGAAGAACAAAAGATCAAGACTATCAAGGGAAATAATGAAAAAAAAAACGTGAAGGAAGGTGGCCCAGCAGTATCAGTTATTAAATTATACTATAAAGCAGCAGTCATCAAAACAATATGGTACTGGCTAAGAGACAGAAGGGAAGATCAGTGGAATAGATTTGGAGTAAGTGACGTTGGCAAGACAGTGTATGATAAACCCAAGGAGCCCAACTTTTGGGACAAAAATCCACTATTTGACAAAAACTGTTGGGAAAATTGGAAAACAATATGGGAGAGATTAGGTTTAGATCAACATCTCACACCCTACACCAAGACAAATTCAGAATGGGTGAATGACTTGAATATAAAGAAGGAAACTATAAGAAAATTAGGTGAACATAGAATAGTATACCTGTCAGATCTATAGGAAAGGGAAAATTTTAAAACCAAGCAAGAGTTAGAAAAAAATTACAAAATGTAAAATAAATAATTTTGATTATATTAAATTTAAAAGTTTTTGTACAATCAAAAACAATGCAACCAAAATCAGAAAGGAAACAACAAACTGGGAAAAAAATAACAAAAAACTCTGACAGAGGTCTAATTACTCAAATATACAAGGAGCTAAATCAATTGTGTAAAAAAATCAAGCCATTCCCCAATTGATAAATGGGCAAGAGACATGAATAGGCAATTTTCAGATAAAGAAATCAAAAGTATCAATAAGCACATGAGAAAGTGTTCTAAATCTCTAATAATTAGAGAAATGCAAATCAAAACAACTCTGAGGTATCACCTCACACCTAGCAGATTGGCTAAAATGATAGCAGGGGAGAGTAATGAATGCTGGAGGGGATGTGGCAAAATTGGGATGTTAATGCACTGCTGGTGGAGTTGTGAACTGATCCAACCATTCTGGATGGCAATTTGGAACTATGCCCAAAGAGCTCTAAAGGTCTGCCTGCCCTTTGATCCAGCCATAGCATTGCTAGGTCTGTACCCCAAAGAGATCATAGATAAAAAGACTTGAACAAAAATATTTACTGGAAAACGAGGGTATGTCCTTCTATTGGGGAATGGCTGAACAAATTGTGGTATATGCTGGTGATGGAATACTATTGTGTTCAAAGGAATAATAAACTGGAGGAATTCCATGTGAACTGGAAAGACCTCCAGGAACTGATGCAGAGCGAAAGGAGCAGAACCAGAAGAACATTGTACACAGAGACGAATACACTGTGGTAAAATCAAATGTAATGGACTTCTGTACTGGCAGCAATGCAATGACCCAGGACAATTCTGAGGGACTTATGGTAAACGACACTACCCACATTCAGAGGAAGAATTGCAGGAGTGGAAACACAGAAGAAAATCAATTGCTTGAACACATGGGTTGATGCAGATGTGATTGGGGATGTAGACTCAAAACGACCAATGCAACTATCAATAATATGTAAATAAGTCTTGATTGATTACACGTGTTAAAACCAGTGGAATTGCACGTTGGATATGGGGATGGGGGTGAAGAGGGGGTGAAGGGGAAAGTAAAAACAAGAATCATGTAGCCATGGAAAATTTTTCTAAAAAAATAAAAAATAAAATATTTAAAACTAAATAATAATAATAATGATAATAATAAAAAATAAAGTATTTAAAACTAAATAATAATAATAATGATAATAATTAGTAGTGCTAACTATCATTATTATTCTAAGGTTGCTTTCCAGGATGGTTGGACCAATTCATAGCTGCACCAGCAGTGCATTAGGATCATAGTCTTTCCACATATGAGAATTAAAATTAATATCCAATTACTTCAAGTATTATATTTTTATAAGGATTTATTAATTAATAACTTGAAGAAAAATAAACAACTGAGGGTAAAAGGGAGCTCACCCAGCCTAGCACTCCTGGAAAAAAGAGAGAGGCAGAGTTACCCACAACTATATACAAACAATGTAAGCACGAAACTTGGGGACGAAAGGAAAAGGATTCTGGGTAATATAGTTCAGGGGTTCGAGATTTTTCTAATTATACACACAATTTCTCCAACATTGAATCTTCCTATCTTTTGTCATTTTTGCCAATTTCCTGGCTATGAGATGAAGCCTCAAGCATGCTTTGATTTGCCTTTCTCTTTATGCTTTAAAACATTTTTTTCATATGTTAATAGTTTGTAGTTTTTTTGCAACTGATTATTCATATCTTTTCACCACTTCTCAATTGGGGAATGGTTTTCGCTGTTAATAGTCTATATATTCTGTACAACTCCTTGAATTCTTCATATTTTTAGCAAATTTTCTAATATAATTACTCATTTGTTTTCCAGAATTGTTGTAACAAATTACAGTTCTGCCATAGTGTGTGTCGTTCTTCCTGTAGCCCTTCCATTATTTCCCACTCTTACCACTTTCCCCAACCCTAGTGAGCCTTCCTTTGAAATACAGTGAGCCAAAACCAAGAGACACAACCCCAGAGTATATAATGTTCCATATCCATAGCTGCATAGATTTAGAGCAGAAAGGAACCTTAAACCCCATTTATTTCAGCATCCTCTTTTGTGATCTTTGCCAGTCTGATAGATAGGCAGTGAAACCCTAGAGTTGTTTTAATGAGCATTTTAAAATTAGTAATACTATTTGATTTGGGGCATTTTTTCATATAATTATTTCATATTTCTTCCTTTGAAAACTATCTCATATCCTTTGAAGATTTACTGCACAAATTGGGAAATGCTTTAGTTCTTTCAAGTCTAATTTGATGTTACTTATGTCCCTACAATCTGTAGTCCAGCCAAATTGGCTCTCTTTTCCTTAGGTATTAAGACTCTTATTTCCCTACTTTCTGCCTTTGTCTCCCATGCCTGGAATGCACACCCTCCTTACTTCGGACTGAGAGAGTCCCTTCTTCTTTCAAGATACACCCCAAGCATGTCTTCTATATGAAACTTTTCCTGAACCCCTTAACTGCCAATGCCCTCTTCCCTCAAATTCCCTTGTATTTTAACTACTTTTTACATAGTTGTATTTATTTACTTTATATTAGTGCTGCATATATTTGATATATATTCTTCTTGGCTCATTAGAATGTAAGTACCTCGTGTATAGGGATTGCGCCTTTATATTTGTATTCAGTGCCTGGCATTTTGTATAGGCTTAATAAATACTTATTCATTGATTATATGTCTGGATCAATTTCCTGTATGTCTCCTATAAGATTCTCCCCCTACCCGCAATCAGTAGCATCGTTTATTCCATTCACTTTCTTCATCTGGTAAAAACATGATCTTTAGGGACCCTCCCAGCTTTGACAGTCTATGTTTTAAGGTCTTTTCCAGCCTTGAGTCTTTTTTGCTCTCTATCCCAAGGGCCCTTCCAGCACCAACATTCTGTGGCTCCTAAAAGCAATTAGCAATTTTGATCCACAGAACAAGTAACATTTCCAGTGCCTTGAGATGAGGCAGATTCAGTGGGGATGAGTGATGAGGGAGATACCCAGCCCCCAAGAGAGAAGGCCAACAAGAGGCTACTTCTTGGAGGAAAGCAATGTGAGACTAGGAAAGGGGAGGCTGCCTCCTCCAAGTCTCATTGGTGCCTCCTGCTCTTAAATCATAGTCATTTCCTGATAGACCCCAACTCTAGCCAGCCTTTCAAGAAAGCTTGTGAAATCAAGGAATGCGGTGACCAGAATATGCAATATTCTGTACTCATAAGGTCACAGATTTTTGATCCGGCCATTTAGTCCCAACTACTTTAATGGATGAAGAAACCGAAGTCCAGCGAGGTTATTAGGGGACTTGCCCTCAGCGACGCAGCCTGCAATGATCATGGCGAGCGAGGCGCCAAGTCCAGTTTCTGTGCTCCTGAAGAAGTCCAGGTTCTGCCAGAGCCTCACCCCAGCGATTCTCAAGGCCCTTATGCTTCCCACCAAAAACAGCCGGCTTTTGTTCAGACTTAATTCTGTGGCTGCTGCCTGTCTTCCCGTGTTCTAGAAAAGAGCGGGGGGGGGGGGGGGGAGGTAAATGTGTTTTTCAGGCTTCGACACAGGCTATATGGCTCACTGAACTCATCCATGGTATAGAATGGTACAGAGGGGCAGCGGGGTGGCTCTGTGGATGGAGAGGTCCTGGATTAAAATTTGGCCTCAGACACTTCCTAGCTGGGTGACCCCGGGCAAGTCACTTAACCCCCATGGCTGAGCTCTTACCGCCCTTCTGCCTTGGAACCAATGCATGGTATTGATTCTAAGACAGAAGGGAAGGGTTTCACCCCCCCCCCCCACACACACAAAATAATAATAGTAATAATGGTAAAGTGGGTACTAGGCTTAGGTGGGTCTTTGTTGTGGATGAAAGAAAAACAAACTTGGCGGAAGCACAGAACACAGGCTATGTGAACTAGATGCTTTTTAAAATAAAATCCCTGAAAGTGTTGTGAATCCAGTAATGCCTGTCAGAGGGACTGGCTTCCGGTGGGTGTCTCCCACCATGAGGAGGGCCAGCGACCATCTTTTGGCCACTTGTAGGTCCTCCTCGGAGCACAGGCTTTTGCTGAATTTGAACATTGCTTACAAAAATGGTTCCTGACCCATCTTGCCCTAAATTCTTTCCCTTTCGGTCCTTCTCCGGAGTCTCTTCCCTCAGACCCGGCAGCGGCTCTCCTGGCTCCTCTTGTCATTTCCCTCCCCTTCATTCCCTTCTGGGTTTCCCTTTCTTGTTTCTCTCGGCTTCCTCGGAGGCAGGACTTCATTCTCAAATTCTAAACCCAGCAGAGGCGCTCCGGCCTGGGCCCACCCTGCCTCTGGGAAGCCCCGGAGGCCTCTTCATCCCTGCTGGAAGGTTCTAGAGTTTTCTTTCTGTCCCCCTCCTGGGGCTGCTGTTCCCTAAGCCAGAGAGGAGCCCCTCTGGGCAGGGCTCAGTCCTGTGCTGGAAGTCACAGGAGGGGCATCAAGGGGATGAAGCGTGTTGGGCCTGCGAGTTCTGATCCAGCCTCAGATAGTGTGTCCCTGGACTTAAGAGTGGGGATCACAGGACCTACTTCAGAGTTGTTAAGGAGATGAAATGAGGTCTCTGTAAAACGCTGACTAGCCCAGGACCTGGCACAAAGTGGGGACTACATAAATGCTTCCCTTTCTCCCCCTCACAATCCTCATCTGTTAGCTGAGAATAACCATTTTTTAAATCTTGGGGGGAGGGGGCAGCTGAGTACTCAATGGATGGAGAGCCAGGCTCAGAGATGGGTTCAAATTTGGCCTCAGACACTTCCCTGCTATGTGACCCTGGCCAAGTCACTTACCCCCATGGCCTAGTCCTTAGCACTCTTCTGCTTTGGAATCAATATACAGTATTGATTTTAAGTCGAAAGGTAAGGGTTAAAAAAAAATCTTGGGGGAAGATGCTTAAATTTGGAGTTAAAATGTTTACAAAGTGCTTTTTGCATGCTCTCTCAGGTAAGGTAGTCGGGGGTATGCTGTCACTGCCACTTTAAAGATGAGAAAACTGAGTTGTGGAGAGCTTTAGTGAATTGTCAAAATCACAGGGCTAGGGGCAGGTGGGTGGTTCAGTGGATAGCAAGCCAAGCGGTTCCAATCTGGTCTCAGATACTTCCTAGCTGTGTGACCCTGGGCAAGTCACTTAACCCATACAGCATAGCCTTTACTGCCCTTCTGCCTTCCAAAAGACACTTAGTGATGTTTTTAAGACAAGGTAAGGGTTAAAAAAAAAAATCACGGGACTACTAAATAGCAGAGGTGAGCCTTGAACTCAGGCCTGCTAAATTCACGACTAGTTCTTCATAGTCAAGTCTCTGTCCTAAGCTCAGCAAGGCAAGTCCCCCTCTATTTCTCCATTGGGAAGGCCAGTCGTCCCTAAGCTTCTAAGGCTCCTTCCAGTTTCCTGTGCTGGGCTCCGCTCTCACATCCCAGCTCTTCCGAGCTTTCAGGGAGGGTCAACCAAACATCAAGACGTTCCCAAGGGCGCCCCGGCCGGAGAAGCTTGATCCTAGTTCTTCAAGACACGCACACAGTGGAGACCAGCACTTTGTCACCTTATTTATTAGAGATCACCTTTTCAAAGTAAAAAGAGGTGGGGAAAGGTCAGGACAGGGGTTTGCATACAAGTGTTATTCTGTGTCAGCAGTGGTGGCGAGGGTCTACAGAAGAATTCTGGGTTCGAGAGACAGCGTGAAAGAGGCCACGCTTCGATTGTCAAATACCAGACAAAAGGGGAACTGAGTACATGGGAACCCTCTTTGAGGGTTAAGACACACAAGGTTTTTGTTTAAATCAGTTACGCTGTGAGACTGGATCTGTCAGATATCAATGCAATTTTGCCACCCGGAGAAGGTCAACAAAGAGCTACTGTAGAGAGAACAGACAGGAGTAATCCGGGGGTGAGCAGGACACAAGCTGCGCGTCTGCAGTAACAGTACGGTGGAAGAGGCTCCGTCAGTGACCACACATGTTGCATTAGCTAAAGTTGGGTTTTCTAGGATCAGGATGGTTCTGAAGAGAAAGACTGCAGCCTAAATGATATCAGAGAAATGCCTTTTATACAGTACAAGAATTCAAACACCATCCACTTTCTTAGCAAGAGCAGCCACTGGAGACAAGACAGGGTGAGGATGCATGTCATTCAGGAGAGTATATACAGAGTTTTATACTCAACGGATAACAATCAGGGTTTCAGCAGTCATCCTTGTTGGGATAAGGCAATTCATTCACTAGACGTCATAAATAGGTCTTGCCTTTTCTCCCTCTCCTCAACGAAGACTTAATGCTGCCAACTGAGGAAAGAGCGATGAGCATCAGTGGACAGCTCTCTGGGGAAAAGGGGCTTGGGAAAAGGGCCTCGAGGTTTGAAACAAAAATAGAAACATGACTATCAACAGAAGTTTGGATTTTTTTCTATCCCTCCCCCCTCCCCCAATATATGATAAACTACGTATCTACTTACATACATTTGTAACATGATACTCTTAAGAGAGTAAGACTCAAGAAATGACACAGACTACAGGGATTTTTATTCTTGTGTCAACTGGAGACTTCCAGAGTCAGAAGCAATCTGCTAGGCCTGAGTTACAAGTTTTGCCTTTCTGAGGAAGGGCAGAACCACAGGAAGTCTAAAGACTTACAAGTAAGTGTGCCCGAGTCTTTGGGGAGGGCCCCAGGATGATCCGTTGTGCCCTTGGCCCATTATCTTTCCCTTTCCTTCCCTGGCCCCTGAACTCTTGCATTCTCTATCTTGGTTAGCCCAATAGGGCAGGCTGGAGACATTATGCAACACATCATTTCAGTGTGGCGGAGGGTGGGGGTAGGAGACAAGGGAAAACTAGGCCCACTTTGAGTTGTGACACTTGACATAATCAGGATACAGCACCTCCTTGTGGGTCACTCTATTCTCTGGGTAAACTAATGGACTTTGGGGGAGGGGGTGTTTAACTCCTGAGATGTTTAGAGACTCCACTTGGGGCTGCTCTTTGGGGAATACTGCTTTAGTGGTTCACTGGCCTCACCTGGTAGCCCATCAGTTGCTAACAGGAGGTCTGACCCAGCTGACATCTTGAGCCATCAGACACCTACAGTTGTTTCTTGGATGGGATACTCATCAGAGGAAACCATTACACTGGTGATACGGGCCCATAGTAGGGACTTCATCATGTAACCAATAAACATTTCTCCTCAATCCCTGGCAGATGTAGTGCTCTCTCTGGGGTGCACAAAAAGATCCTTGTAGGGTATTAAACTGGGGTACAACATTCATATTTTTGCTGGTTCAAGTACACAGCTCTTCAGAGCCAAGGGTTTGAACCCAATATGCACCATCTGAAGTACAAGATACCCAACAACTCCTTTACTCCAAACCCAAAGCCACTTTTGCCAGAAAGCCATATGAGACTTTTCTTGAATGTTGAGTAGTAGATGCAAATCAGCTAGTTTCTCCACCCCATCCCATATCACCAAGGTCTCCTTTAGTGATAAAGAGTGAAAAGTAAACTTAGGTACGTGTAGTATTCAACAGAACTTAAAATAAGTTTCCAGCCAAAAAACAAGGTCAGTTTTTCTTGTGGTACAGAGGTAACTGTGCAAAGAGGGTCCTGCAGAGGTGATCCAAGCAAGACTTTTCAGCTGCCTCAAAACCCAGATACAAGGCTGTTTGATATCCCATGACCAGCAGAGACTACCCTTATAGTTCACCTCTCTCTTCTGCAGAAATTTTCAAAATTCAATGTAAGCTATCTATTCCCTCCCAGTTCTAATTTCTTGCTCTTTTACTAAGGCCTTCTACTTGGAACATTCCATGAAATAGTCAGTGGTTTGATGGGTCCCTTTCCTCACCTCGTAACTCATGGCAAGGACTAGCCGCTACTGAAATGACAGATTTAGTGTTTCCTGAACATGTGAGCTAAGATCACAATTTCTTGGGATAATGTGAAAGTTGGGAATAGGATTTAAATTTAAATCCACCTCCAGAGATTTGGATTTGAGTCTTCTTGTTGGGAAGGGTATGTATGGAGAATAGTGATGGGTCTAGATTTTAATCACATTCTGGCATTGTGGGGAGAGGAACAATTCCAGAGGAAAGGGAACTACACTCTTCAGACACCACAAAGTGGCAGCAGGAAAGTAACAGGGAAGGAGTAACCTTACAGCTTTTATAAGCCACCACATTTGACTTTGTAAATTAGGACAGGGCTAAGAACAAACACATCTTCAGAAGAGACCAGGAAATGGGGAGCCTCTTGGATTTCCTGGCCTCTCTTTTGGAGGGGCCTGACAATATTCATTCCCAAAACCTTGTCTTTTTGGGCTCATTTATAGAAGATACTGCTGCTTAGTGCAGTGCAAGGGACTGAAAGATTAAAAACACTCTAAGTACATACACAAAATATCATTCAATAGGTGGAGAGGAGTGGTGGGGGTTGGTGGTAGGGATTTATCAATCCTCAAGTGATCAAATTAGCTTTCTTTCAACCTGGAAAAACTCTACTACAGAACGTCATGCTTCTAACAACTCTAATGTTGTTAGACATTAGAACAGTGATTCTCAAAGTGGGCACCATGCCCCCTGGTGGGTGCTGCAGTGATACAGCGGTGCGGTGATGGCCACAGGTGCATTTGGGGTTGGTGATAGTGACAGGAGGCGCCAAGTAATATTTTTTCTGGAAAGGGGGCGGTAGGCCAAAAAAGTTTGGGAACCACTGCATTAGAGGGATCTGGGGAAAAAATGTTTTGATACTGCTGTCCTATTAGATGTTTCCTCATTTGTGACTGTCATTCTCTTCATTTCCCCTTTCCCAAAGAAGGGTCTCTGCTTTCTTTAATCTATACAGTAATAGATGGTTTTTCCAAATCTCCCCCCTCAAAAATAACAAAATCACTCATTAACCCTTAGTTTTAAGTGTTGTTTCTGTAGACAATCTCAAAGGAGGGAAGAGCCTAATCTTACCAATGATAGTTCCTTTAGCTTCTCTCCCTGCCAGGCCTAGTGGTGGGAAGCGGGTTGGGTAAGGTTAAGGTAATCACATTGGTTAGTCATGAAACCTTGGACATCTCTGGGTAAAGCTTTTGAGGTCTGCCCTTAGCAAATAATGTCATTCACTTTGTCTGTCAGAGTCATACATGCAACTGAATAGAAAGGTGGTGGAATAGGAAGGGTCCTTGGGGTTGTGTTAAGGGTAAAAACCTGTGCTTGGAAGTCCCTGAATTGCAAAATGGATTAAAGTCCTGCTTGCTGCTGACCTATGCTGCCATTTCAACAATTATGTTTTGCTTTAGTTACAAACTGCCCTTTCAGGTCTCTTGTGTACAATGTTCTGACTTCCTTGCTATGACTTCAACCCCTTCCTTTCCAGAGTGGCTTAAGTTTTGGTGAAGCCATTGCTTTAAAGTCCAATGGAAAAATTCTCCAACACTGCTTTTGTCTCATCTGGAATCTGAATAATTTATGTGATATTTATATTAAGAAGTCCATAATTCTTAGCTCTGTAAAAAGAACAGGCTCCGTACCTCTCAGAGGGGTAGCCACCTTTGGCCTTAAGAGGTGAGGGAGACATGAGGACTCTCGGAGCCCTTGGTCAGGCCCTTAAGTATGCTACACCTCAGGAGCACCAGGTAGAGCACATCAACATTTTAAGAGCAGCACTTTCAAAAATTGTGATCTTTGAACCAGTAGGTGATGTCAAAATGTTTCCCTTCTGGCAAGTGGAACCAAATCTGCAGGGAAGAAAAAGGGTATAAATCCATTTCCAAATCCAGAGGCAAGGCTCTTGCCACAGTCCATGGCTACCAAGAGCTTCCCCCAAAGCAAGGTCCTTCTCTTCAGATCAAGGCATATATCTGGTGTCAGACTCCTCTACAAAGCATTGTCATTCTGGATGAGGAGATGATGCTAAAGCCTCTTTTGCAACAATACAAACGATGCTTTCTCCATCCTTCCCATGCTACTTTAAGATAAGACCAGGAGCCAGTGGGGTCCTCAAAAGGAAGAGAATCTGTCCAAAGGACACGAATGGAAGTTGGTGGTTGACTTGCTGACAGGTAGTCACCTGATTGTTTTGCGCACATATTCAGAGAGGATGAGTCTCTTGTCTTCATGTGGAGCTGGGGGTAGGGGAAAGAGGAGTTGGCATGACTTCCAGACTCCATTCCCAGAGATCAGATAGCAATTATTTGCACACCTGTCCCAGGGCACATCAGAGAAATGAAGGGGGATTCCTTTTTCAGGATGCCTGTTAGAAGGCTCATGCCATGCAGAGGGCGATTCATTGAGTTCAAATAGGGGCGTAAGCAATCCATACAAAGGTAGGGACAGTAACGTCTTGAATACAGAGCATTCTCAGAATGCTAAGGAAGATGAGAAAGGGGTGTGATGCTGTATAGAGGAGGAAAAGACAGTAACAATTCTTTCCCTCTTTCCTATGTCAATGACCCAACTCATTTTACAGGTCATTTGACAACCTGCAAGTCCAGAGGCTTGGAGCATAGATTCAGATGGAGGTGCCACATAGGGGACCTTGTCTTTCCCCTGACCAAACACACACTGAGCCCATACCCAGTCCTCCCACAAAGCCAAGGTGAATTGCTCTCTCAAGAACTCCAGTGAGGTTTTACGTGATCTCGTGATATACATGTAATAAAGAGCGGAACTGAAAGTGCAATTAATCAGATTAAAAAAAAAAGCACGCTTGTGCTGCTGTGTCTGTGTGCAAAGATTTAAGACCCAAAATAAATACATGATTTAAAAATTAAAAAGGTTCACAGTATCACACACTCATAGGTAGTTTACAGGAGTGCCCAGGGGGAAAACTGCCTTCACTTCGATTTCACCCCACTGATTTCTTTTCTTCTGGGCATTCTGGGATAGGGAGTTGAGTCTTTTCAGTCAGTTGCCATTGGTCCCAGGATGGTCACGACTGAGTTGGTCAGTGGGAAGAAACGACAAGGAGAGGAGGCTCAGGCAAGGTTCCAGTGGGATGTGTGTTGGTAGGAAGTCCTGTGCTGCAGCGAGTTGGCAAACTCCCTCATGGCCAGCCCAGATGGGCAGGACATCAACACAAGGGTAACACGGCAACCTGGAGAGGGGATTAGGCTTGGCTTCAGGCTTCATGTCTGCATAGAAATTACTGCAAAGAGGCAAAAGGCAAAAGGTAAGCGAACTGAAGAGAAAAAGAAGGCTCCTTCCCACATTTTCCTAACCCAATGGGAGGGCTATGGATGGATGGAACAGATCCGCAGTTTCATGGCCCCCCTCTGCCCAAGAAATGTGGAAATTACTACTGGCCTTATCTTGGTTCCAAACTGTTCAGCATTTGCTGTTTAGAGTCAGGAAACTTTTGGGACCAGCTGTATTGGGAGACTGCCAAAAGTCTCCACTCACAAAGAGCACATGGTCAGTGACTGCAAAAGGCCAGGAATTAAGAGGGAGGCTAGGCAGCCCCAATTCCCTGCTAACCCACAAGGGCACTTTTATGGTACACTTACTGTATCGCTCTCATCATCAGAGACCGAGTGGACTTTCGTGCTATAGTGGAGTGGGGAGTAAACCCAGCTCCTCTCATCGGTGGGCTGCCAGAGACGGCGGGGGAGATGCAAGAGGAGCAGCAGCAGAGCAGGGAGCAAGGGAGAGAAAAAAGGAGAAAAGAAAAAAAGGAGAAAATAAAAGAGTAGGAAACTCGAGAGTGAGAACAAGTTGTATACCGGAAGGCAAAGAACAGCTTTCTCTGAAGAGTTTGCATTCTTGGGACCTTTCTCACTATGGCCCCTTTCCAAAGGACGGCGCTGATACATACCTGAGTCCCTACACCTGAAGCTTAGCCCTGAACAGAATGGGCCAAGGAAGGGCAGTGCTGACTGCTTGAAAAGTTACTGCCTATTTAAATGATTCAGAACCTTTAATGCTGTGGAAATGGATGTGCTAGGATATCAAGTGAATCCACTGATAATGCCAGGCTAATAGGGGTGGGAGAGAGGAGAGGGGGTGAAATCTGTCTAGAGCAGGGGTGGGTGGGAGGCACAGATTAGCAGGGTAGATTAGGTTAATTTGGGGAGTATGCAAAGGAAGCAGTTAGTTAACCCAACGCATCGGACAGCAGGCGAACAGAGAGACTAGAGACAAAAAGGAAGGTAACAAAGAGAACTTATTTTTCATTTTAAAGAGCCCTCCTCAGAGTGCCTAACTGTACCTGCAGTGAGATCAGGCTACAGACCTGGGGATTTTTCTTTTACTTCTTAATTAGGAGATAACAACTTATGTTTAATTAAGAAGTGACAATAGGCCCAACAAGCTATTGATTTTGCTTCAACTGCTTTCCTGGGAAGCTGGGAGGGAGGAACTGTTGATTGAAGCTTGAAGTCAAAGGAAAGATAGTGTTCAGGTGTCAGCTTAGACACTTAGGGTGTCCAGCATAAGATAAAGAGGAATGGACTTTGGCTGTTCTGGCTTGACTAATAATACTGAGCCAGAGAGACTTCTTAGGATAGTTAACAACAGTTTAAGCCTGACATGAGCAAGACATAGTTCACAGGGAATCGCTGCCAGTCTGTCAATCTTAGCCTTGCCCACCAATCCTAACTTGAAAACTCAGGGAAACTGGGCTACCAGCAGGGATGCTAGAGCCCTTCTCCTCACCTGAGCCACACCTGGATGAGATGGGGAAAGGTCAAGTTTTAGGTGACTGATCACTACCCCATATAAATACCAACTCTTTTTCCTCCCCTTGTCCTCCAGCCATACCCTAGCCTTCGGCTGAGAAACTCTTAGGATTTCCTTATGTAAGGCGACAGGGATAGGAAGACAGAGATAGCTGCCATCCCACAACTTGGGGGCAGGCCTATTAAAGAAAAGTTCCAGGTGGGATTGGGCCAACTTTGTGGTTATGAGGGCTGAGCCCCTGTCTAGAGGTGGTTACTCAGCCAAGAGAAGCAATACTTCACTCCTTGGTGCTGGGGTTTCAGCTTTGATGTAGTGGAAAGAGCAGGCACTGGATTTGGAGTCAAGAGACTCCTGGGTTTGCATCCTACCCTCAACATTAGCTATGGGAGCATGAACAAGCCAGCTGACCTCTCAGTCTGTTTTCTCATCTGTAAAAGGAGACAATATTAACTGAGGCATATACCTCACAGGGTTCTCTGTATGCTTTAAAGTGCTATGTAAATGGTGGCTATTATTTTTAAACTTCTTCAAGTCCTTGCATTTTTCCAACATCAAGGACTGGACTGCTGACCCTTTTTAAAAGCCTACAAAGAGGCAGCTAGGTAGCATAATGGATAAAACGCCAGGCCTAGAGTCAGAAGAACCTGGGTTCAAATTTGGCCTCACATTCACTAGCTGTGTGACCCTGGACAAGTCACTTAACTTCTACTGCCTAGCCCTTACTGCTCTTCTGCCTTAGTAAGTAGACAGTAAGATAGAAGGGAAGAGTTAAAAAAATTTTACACAACTTCCTCTAGGTGTAGGATGCTAAAATTCCCCCAGTACTTCATTTGAGAGGCAAATTATCTCTCAGATAGTGAAGCACTAGCTAAATGTTAATAACCCTTCAGACCTAAAGGTCAGGAGTTAACCAGCTCTCTAATTCTTCAGGTCTTTGGTAAGCCAAATGGGGAAGGAGATCTGAAGTTACTCATTTCATTAAAATTAAGATCAAGTTCAAATTCCTTATATTCCTCCAGTCTAGCCTAGGCCTCCCATACTTGACTCTTGACCTTCTCTGAATCCTCTACTTCAGCCTAACTGGCCTAATTTGACATTGGCTGCTGGCTTACTGTCTCTGTACTTTTGCTCCAGGCCCTATAAGTCTGGCTATAAGTTCTGGCTCTGCCACTTACACTTTGGGCAAATCACTGTAACTTGTTGGAGTTCAGTTTCCTCACCTGTAAAGTGAGGGGTTCAGTCCAGGAGATCTCTAATGTTGCTTTCCCAGTTCTGAGCCTATCTAAATCCTGCTCATCTTCAAGGACTAGCCCACAGAGACCGCCTCCAGAACACCTCTGATCAACTCCAACTCACACCAATCTCTCCTTTGTTTCTGTCTTTCCCATTCACTTGAGAATTAATCCCATGTTTTATTTCTTGTGCTTCTGGATTAAATTTTTTTTTTGGCCCTGTTATTTCAGTTTTCACTCACACATATTTTCTCTTCAACTAGTCTGAAAAGAAAATAGGGCTCTACATAGTGTCAGTAAGTAATTGCTGATTTGATTAAAAAGGCACACAGAACTAGGAGCTAATTAAATAGTAAGTCTTTAGACTAGTGACTACTCTTCTCATGTTCTGTGCAGATTTCCTGACTTGGCTCAGGCTGCTAATCCTCACTGAGTTTTAATGCCACAAGAAGAGAAGTGTGGTCTAAGTGGAAAAAGTAATTACCTGGGAGTCTTGAAACAGAAGTTCTAACTAGTCCAGGCTCCTTCATGGACTTGGGTAAGTTGGAAGAACTTAGGCTTCAGTTTCCTTATGTAAAAAATGAGGTCACTAAAACTTGCTTCCTCCTAGTTTACCCATATGTTTGGGGAAAAGTACTTTTGAGGGAAAAAATACTACTAAAAAGGTTACTTTAAAATTTTAAAGTGTGTGTGTGTGTGTGTGTGTGTGTGTGTGTTTAAGAAAGAGAGAGAGAGAGAGAGAGAGAGAGAGA
Organism: Gracilinanus agilis; assembly: GCF_016433145.1. NCBI lineage: Eukaryota > Metazoa > Chordata > Mammalia > Didelphimorphia > Didelphidae > Gracilinanus > Gracilinanus agilis. Next base: position 719,005,099 of record NC_058130.1, on the reverse strand, counting down.
GAGAGAGAGAGAGAGAGAGAGAGAGAGAGAGAGAAT
>NC_058130.1:718849664-718990088 GCF_016433145.1 Gracilinanus agilis | reverse complement strand
TCTCATCATTGTCATTTTCTTCAATGAAATTATTGATTGTTTCTATGATTCCTTCTTTGACAAATTGGTTTTGGAGAATCATATTATTTAATTTCCAATTAGTTTTTGATTTTCCTGTCCAGGTGCCCTTACTAATTATTATTTTTATTGCATTATGATCTGAGAAGGTTACATTTATTATTTCTGCTCTTTTGCATTTGTTTGCAATGATTCTATGCCCTATAACATGGTCAATCTTTGTGAATGTGCCATGTGCAGCTGAGAAGAAGGTGTATTCCTTTTTGTCCCTATTTATTTTTCTCCACATATCAATTAGATCTAATTTTTCTAGGACTTCATTCACCTCTCTTACCTCTTTCTTATTTATTTTTCGGTTTGATTTATCTAGATCTGACAGAGGAATATTTAGATCTCCCACTAGTATGGTTTTACTATCTATTTCCTTCTTGAGCTCTGCCAGTTTCTCCTTTATGAATTTGGGTGCTATGCCACTTGGTGCATACATATTGAGCAGTGTTATTTCCTCATTGTTTATACTGCCTTTAATCAGGATGTAATGACCTTCCCTGTCTTTTTTAATCATATCTATTTTTACTTTGGCTTTGTCAGAAATCATAATAGCCACTCCTGCCTTCTTTTTCTCATTTGACGCCCAAAAGATTTTGCTCAAACCCTGAACCTTAAACTTGTGTATGTCCACCCGCCTCATATGTGTTTCTTGTAGACAACATATGGTGGGATTTTGGTTTCTAATCCACTCTGCTATTTGCTTCCGTTTTATGAGCGAGTTCATCCCATTCACATTCAGAGTTATAATCATCAGTTGTGCATTTGCTGACATTTTCAAATCCTCCCCCATTCCTACCCCTTCTCCTTAAACTATTTCCTTTAAAACCAGTGGTTTGCTATTAAGACCCTATCCCTTATCCCCTACCTTGATTAACTTCCCTTTCTACCCCCTCCCTTATTTTTCCCCCCTCTTTTTGTTTTTAAAGGCCTTATGAATTCCCTCCTCCTTCACCCCTCCCTTTCTTTGACCTCCCCACTCCCCTGCTCCCCTTGGTTTATCCCTTCTAACTTTCTCAGAAGGGTTAGATAAGAGTTTTATTTCCCAATGGATAGTATAGCTACTCTTCCCTCTCCAGGTTGATTACACTGAGAGTAAGGTTTGATTATTACCTCTTTATGCTCTCTTCCTCTCCTTCTTATAGTAGTATTTGTCCCCTCTCCCTCCCATGCCCTCTTTGTGTGTAATAGAATATTCTATTTTCTTATTCACTCAAGTTTCTCTTGGTGTCCCCTGCTATTTACCCCCTCTTTCCCATCCCCCACGCCATCTTAGATTATTTAGTGTTCCACCCTCACCCTGTGAATTATTCTTCTGATTACTATAGTAGTGAATATTATAATAGTGAATAGAGTTCACTACAGAGAATTATACATAACATTTCTCTACATAGGAATACATATAATTAGATCTCACTGAGGCCCTTAAAAAGGCAAATTTAAAAATTATAAGTTTTCTTTCTTTCCCCTCTGTATCTTATTTACCTTTTCAGGTTTCTCTCGATTTTTGTGGTTCGATATCAAACTTTCCATTTAGCCCTGGTCTTTTCTGTGCAAATACCTGGAATTCTTCAATTTTGTTGAATATCCATACTTTCCCCTGGAAATATATAGTCAATTTTGATGGGTAGTTGATCTGTGGTTGCAGGCCCAGCTCTCTTGCCTTTCTGAATATTGTATTCCAAGCCTTACGGTCTTTTAGCGTGGAGGCTGCCAGATCCTGTGTGATCCTGATTGGAGTTCCTTGATATTTGAATTGTCTCTTTCTGGCTTCTTGTAAGATTTTTTCTTTTGCTTGAAAGCTTTTGAATTTGGCAATAATATTTCTACCCGTTTTTTTCTCTGGATCGAATGTAGTGGGTGTTCTATGAATCCTTTTGATGTGTATATTGCCCTCTTGTTGTAGGACTTCAGGGCAATTTTGCTGAATAATTTCTTTTAGTACGGAGTCCAGGTTTCTATTAATTTCTGTTTTTTCTGGAAGACCAATTATTCTCAAATTGTCTCTTCTAGACCAGTTTTCTTGGTCTGTCACTCTCTCATTGAGATATTTCATGTTTCCTTCTATTTTTTCAGTCTTTTGACTTTGTTTTATTTGTTCTTGTTGTCTTGAGAGATCATTAGCTTCTACTTGCTCAATTCTAGCCTTTAGGGATTGATTTTCGGCTATAATCTTTCGGTTTTCGGCCATAATCTTCTGGTTTTCGGCCATAATCTTCTGGTTTTCAGCCATAATCTTCTGGTATTCCTTTTCAATCTGGTCATCTCTGGTGTTCAAATGCAAGATTCTACCTTTTAAACAGTTATTTTCTTGCCAGATCTCTTCCATTTTCCTCAAAATCTCAGTTTTGAACTCTTCCATAGCTTGTGAGGAGTTTTCCTTATTTGAGGAGGGTCCGGATGCTTGTTTGTTCTCCTCCTCTGTTTGCTCGGTTATCTGGATTTTCTCTGTGTAAAACTTGTCGAGTGTTAAAGGCTTCTTTTTCTTGTTGTTATTCTTTCTCTTCTGAGCATCCTGAGACTGGGTAGCCATCATTAGCACAGCAGCTTCTCAGGTTTATCCTCGCGCTCAGTGTCTGTCCGCGGTCTATTGGCTCCTGAGGTCTGAGTTCTGGTTTTTTCCAAGGTCAAGCCCCCTGGTGGACCCCCTTGCTTGATCCTCTGCAGGAGGTTCCTTTACAAGTCTCAGGGCGCTGCTTCCACAGTCGTATACCCGTCTGCACTGGTTCCCCACTCAGGTTGTCAGAGCTTTAGTTCCTGGCTGTGTCTGCCTCCACCCACGCCTCTGCCCTTGCCTCTGCTCTCAGCCCGCACTCTGTGCCCAGCGTCCACTCTCTGCTCCCGTGCTCAGATTTCGCATGCGTTCTTTGGCTTACTGAGGTCCTAAATCTTGCTGCTCTCAGGAAGAGGTCCCGGAGCTGCCAATGACTCGATGAGTGCCCCAAACTTGCTCTATTTCTTTTTAGCTGGCTTCGGCACTATAGATGTTGTGTGTGGAGGGGGTGGGGGTGGGGTGGTTGCTCAGCCCGCGATTTAGTGAGGGCTGTTTCACCCCTTTATAGCCTCGAAATGTCTCGATTCCACGTACCTTCCACGCTGTGCCCTGTTGTGGGGTTCCTCCGTTCGTCTGGACTTGTTTTTATGTCCCCTTGAGGAGTTCTGTGTGTTTCGGTCAGGAGAGGTTAAGAGCTGCTTCTTACTCTGCCGCCATCTTAACCCGGAACCCACTCAAGGCTTTTCAGAGTGTGGCTTCCATTAATTTCCAGGCTCATCTCACAATGCTCCTCTACATGTACTCTCCACTCTAGCCAAATTATTTTACTCACATTGTCTGGATATAGCTATGATTTCCTGATTTTTCACATTGTTCTCCCCATATAATTCATCTATCCCTTTACTTTGGCAATCAGTTATATTTTTCATATTTCAAATTCCAGCTCAAATCCAATCTCTTCCATGACACTTAGATGACACTGCCTTATACAGTCCTCACCAAGCCCTGACCCACAACATTTGCCACTTGAAGGATTCTCTATCCACCAATCTAGAAGCTCATTTTCCTAAAGCTAAATCTCCATCATCTCTCAGCTGGTTTAGAATCACTGGACTGTGTCACAATAATTTAATTTACTCAGTAATCTTAATCTATCCTCCCTATTTCATACCCCATAGCAATTGTATCAATAATTCTTTCTACTCTAAGCCTCAACTCTTTCTTCCTCTTGTAGTAGATGATTTAGCTTCCTATGGCTGACAAAGAATGAAGCTCTTTCTGTACTCAGAGCACTATGGCTACAATTGGACAACAGCTAACATTTCTATAATGCTTTATGGTCACAAAGTGTTTTATGTACAGCTTCTCATTGATTCTTAACATTTCTGGGAGATAGATGCTACGAGTATTATTAAACCCATTTTTCAGCTAAGGAAACTGAAGCATAATGATGAAGATCTCATTTTTCCTCCTCTGCTCCTGTTTTTTACTTTTTTTCTGCTGTCAGTCTCTGCTAAGACCAATCCTTGTATTTGATCCCATTTCTTACATCTTCTAGCACCTTGTGATAGCTATCTTAAACTCCACTCTCATGCATTTAGAGATTTCTCTCTCAACCATCTTTGTTTGTCAAAATGTGCAGACTCTTACAACTCTTAAAAAGCCTTCCCTTGATCTTCTCTACCACAACTATTTCATTTTTTTCTTCTCCTTTGAATCAACATGTTCTGAACATCTACTATATCCCTAGAAATGTGGATGCAAAGCAAAAAAAAATAGTCCCTGCCTTCAAGAAGCTTACATTTTATTGGGAGAGGTCACATGTAGATATATAAATACATAAAAATCAATATGAGGTAATTTTTTTGGGGGGGAGGTAACTTTTTTTTTGCTCTAGTAGCTAGTGGGATTTGGAAAAGTTTTGTGTAAAAGATGGCTTATCATGACTTTCATGACACTTCTTGTAAAAACCCAGCTCATACTGAGTAAATGCTTAATAAAATTTTGCTGAAATGAATGGAATACTGCTCCTCAAATGTGTTCCTCCTTCGGATTTTCTATTTTGGTGACTAGGATCACTCCACATTTATACTTATCTTAACTGGGCTCCCACTGCTGCAGAGGATTTTTTGAATTCATCTCTCATTGACTCTAGATCACATTCTCCCTAAAAGGCTATACTATAAACCCTGATTTTCAATGTCTTCAGTTTATTCTCTTCTCCCCTTTCCATCTGCTTTCCTGAAAGCTACCCTGAGATGTGTTCTCAGATATCCTCTCCTTCTTTCCAGTCTGAGAGGATGAGGTGAGTCCCTCTGCCACTGCTAAATCCCTTCCTTGGTACTACTCATCCAGTATCCCACACAGAACCTTGCTCCAGGAATTATCTTCTCCCCTATGCATGCTCAGCCTTTTCACCTCTGCTGGCTCCTTTTGGTCAGCCTTAAAACTTGCCTATGTTTCTCCTCTACTCAAAATAAAAATTTCCTTTACATTACAAAGAGATTATATACACTTACATAGAACTATATGTTACATAGATTGTAGAACTTTTTTTATTAAAAATTTTTTTTTAAATTAACTTAAAAATCTATTCTGTCCCCCTCTCACTTTCCCATATCCCACTGGGGGGAAAATTACCCTCCCTCCCAAACAACTGAAACTGTTGCCAGAGATATGCAGTGTCAAATAATACCAATTCCCACATTTGATCACAGAATTTTCAAGGAGCCAAGGAAACATTTCCATGAAATAAAGGAAAGCCGGATTCAAGATGCTGAATGGACTTGAAGAGATTCTTATTTTAAAAAATTTCAGTTACATGCAGAAATACTTTTTGACATTTTAAAAATTCAGATTTTCTGCCTCCCTCCCCACCAGGAGATGAATCATCTGATATAGATTATAGCTGTAAAGAAAGTTTTATTTTAAAGAAGATAACTTGGGATATCTAACTAGGACAAAGCTGAACTGCATAGCTATCTGATTAAGGTCTATAATTGCCTGCCTGTATAGTCTATACCCGTATTGGTGAACACATAGCTCCTCAGTTTTCCCTTTCCACAGCATCTAAGGACATTTTTCACACATCCCACCCCTCTGCCCAGCAGCCCAATGCGAGTGCTTCCTTCCTCCCCTGTCTGGGGTAATGTGAGGGCCGGCTCACAGGGGGCCCGAGAGTGCAGTTTGGGCACACAATCTCTAAAAGGTTCACCAACACTGGCCTATACTCATCATTATTTGTAATAAAGTAGCTGCTATTATACCAAAAAAAACATTAAAAAAAATCTCCTGACCCCATGAAGCTACTGTCTTTTCTTTTTTCACTCTATGCTAAGCTTCTAGAAAGAGTTGTCTACACTTGTTTCCATTTCCTTACCACTAACTAAACTACTCATCCTTTTGCAATCTGGCACCTGAGCCCATTTTGACACTGAATCTTTTCTTTCCATGTCACCAAATACAGTGGTACCTTGACATACGAGTTTAATTCATTCCATGGCCAAGCTCGTAACTCAATTTGCTCATGTGTCAAATCAAATCCCCCCACTTAAATGAATGGAAATGCAATTAATCCACTCCTCAAAAACCACACAAATTTTTTTTGTTTTATATACTTTTATAAATATGAAAATATACTTTATAAATAACAATATATTTATAGATAATAAGAAAGAATGTAAAGAAATAAACTTGCTTATGAAATGTTATTTACCTTCAAGGTCAGATGAAGATGCTGGGTAGAGGAGGTTTTCATTTTGTGCACTACTGCTTAACATAACTTAAGCTCTCTACACACATAATGCTACATTTAAATACAAAGTTGGCCTTACACATTACTTATGATATATAACTTTAATGCTAAACTTAATTGCTATTTTTTTACTTTACTTATCATTATTTTCTTCACTGAATTTTGGCTACTTTGCCACACTTTCCTCTATTTCACTTAGAGGTCATTTCAACAAAAACCTTTCCATGGAAGTTTGTTTCTTCCTGTTTTAGAATGTTTTGATTCTGTGTGAAACAAGTGTCATCACACAGCTCCAATGCATGACCTGTTGCAACTTTTTCTAGGTGTGTCTTTTCAATAAACTGTTTAATTTTTCCCCAAATCCTCAACATTTCCTTAATCTCGCTTGCAGTGATTACCTTGTCCACCTCAGACTTCACCCACGGGCAGAAGCTTGTGATTCAAATATCTACTCTTGACTTAAAGCAAAAAATACAGATCATGATGGCTTGTATCTCAAATTGCTCGAGACTTAAGGTACCCATGTATCAAAGTACCACTGTACAGAGTCTCTTCTTAGCCTTTATCCCTTGCCTCCCTGCAGCATTTGAAGCTGCTTCTTTTGGGGCCTGACTCAGCTTCCATTTTCTTGGCCCACTCCTGATATTAAGTGTTTGAAGGCAGCTGAGGGAGGTAAATGAGGAATCTGATGCCCAAAGATTAAGTATTTTGCTCAAGATCATATAAGCAGTAAGCACCAAATCCAGATTTTGGACGTGGGTCTTTTGGCTTCAATTCCAGTACTTGTAAACACTATGCCACGTTATCTGTTTTTCTCTTGTCCAGTTAATTGTGGGGGTTCCTCAAGTCTGTGCCTTTGGCCTTTTTCTTTCTCTCTTTTCTGATGGTAATCTCATCCTGGCTAGTTATAATTTTAATGCATGTGACTCCTAAATCTGTACTTTTAGTCCCAAATTTCTCCCTTGAGAGGAATTTTGACATTTTAGTCTATCTGTTGGACACTTCTAACTCAACATGAGAAAAATGGAAATCTATCTTCCCGCCTAAGCCTGCTCTTTCCTCCAACTTCTCTATTTTTTTGGATCCTTTCAATAATGTAGGTGTGACACCTTGGAGTCACTTCTGACTTCTCGCTCTCCCTTTCCTTCCACATTCAATGACTTGCCAAAATCTGGTCAATTCTTCTTTATTTTCTGTATTCCCCTCCCTGTGGTCCTTTTTCCCATTCTTAATCCTAATCACCTCTCACCTATAATAATGGAATAGTTTCCTAACTGGTATCCTTGCTTCTGATTTTCTCCCTCTAATTCATCATTCCCATGATTAGATTAATCTTACCAATATACTGCTGTTATTATGTCACTTCTCTATTCTAAAACTTTTTGTGGCTCCCTATACTGTATGTAATCCTGCAGGAATTAGTCTTCTGATCCTGGCATTCCAAGTCCTCTGCAATTTGGCTGTTAACTCTTTCCAGTCTTCTCATACTGTTCTTTCTTTATGCACCCTATATTCTAGAAAAACTGGACTCCTCTTATTCTCATTCTGCTCTCTCTCATCTTCTTTGTGTTTGCTCAAAGTACGCCATTCCTGAAATGAATTATTTATCCTCCCCATCTCTACTTATTGAAATTCCTTCCTTCTTTTAAGGCCCAACTCAGGTGCTACTTCTTTCTTGAACCCATTCCAGGATCCCTACAAATGAAAGTTCTCTCACTATCATTCTCCTTCTCTTGTAGGGGGGAGAACTGGTCAGGCCTTAAGAGTTTAAGAGATGCTTGCTCCCTTACTCCCTAAGCTGTGTGACTTTCGGGAAGTCTCTCAAACCCTCCTCTCTCCTTTCCACACCAAGTCTTAGTTCCAACTTCTACAAAATGGAGAGAATATGCTATTTTCAAAAAATATTTTTCTTTTCTTTTTCTTTTTTTTTTTTTTTTTAAAACCCTTGTACTTCGGTGTATTGTCTCATAGGTGGAAGATTGGTAAGGGTGGGCAATGGGGGTCAAGTGACTTGCCCAGGGTCACACAGCTGGGAAGTGGCTGAGGCCGGGTTTGAACCTAGGACCTCCTGTCTCTAGGCCTGACTCTCACTCCACTGAGCTACCCAGCTGCCCCCTCAAAAAATATTTTTCAAAAACATTACCTATCTTAAAGGGTTGCTGTGAGGAAAGCATGGTGATCCTTACATTATGACTGAAACACAAGTTGCCATTTCTGTTGTCTGTAGACTTCTGGACCACAACCAGGACCCTTCTTTTGCACCTTTTCACAACATTCTTCTCTTGTAGCATGCTTATTTGTGTACATGCCCTGCTTCCCTCAACTAGCCTGGGAATATCCTTAATACTAGCAGGGATGACCTTATTTCACCTTTGTGTTTCCCACACTTAATAAAGTGCCTTGCACATGGTTGGTGCTTAATACATGAAGAATAAATAAAAAGGGAACCATCAATTCTTCTCTAGGGACTTTTGGAGTTGTCCCAAAATGGTGTGGGTTGCCTGGAGAGGTGGAGAGTTCCCCATGTTAGAGCTGTTAAAACACAGAATGGAGGACCACTTGTCAACTATGTCCTAGTGGGGATTCTTCTCCTATTTAGGTTAGACTAGGCTGCTGAGGTCCTTATCAGCTGTCAGAGTAGGTGATTCTTTGGTCAGATCTGGAAAAGATTGTGCCCATTGTTCAATTTCTTCTACTTTTGATTCATTCTCTTGGACCAGTTCAGTGGAGAGTTCTAGAAAAGAACAGTTCTGTAGTTTGACTATCACATTAGGCCAAAAGAAGGTAAAGTCAACAGTACCTTCATCCTCCAGTGTGGGATAACTCCTGGCTCCTCGTAAGTCATACTGTGTTTCTTCTCTCTCATTAGGAAGCTGGCTGGCAGAGAAGGCAGCTGATGGTCCAAAGGCCTTGGTTGTCAGCAAAGTGGTTCTAGCTTTCTTCGATGGCGATGATTTCAGAGCTTAATTGGAGGAAGATGGAGTAGGGGAGGAAGAAAATAAAAGTCAAGATACAAAGCTGAAGTTCTCTGTTCTCATACTCCCTTAGCTAGAAAAGCAGCAATCTTTAGACATGAGTATAATCTAAGCTCTGATTATGTGGACTTGACAAAGTCATTTTAAACTCTCTGAGCCTCAGTTTCTTAATCTGTAAAATGGGATTAATAATACTTTTAATACCTGCTTCACAGAATTGAGAGAAGAGAAGCTACCTTGTAAATCTTAATTCATCTGTAAATGTGAATTAATTGCATATTCTTAATTCTTCCCAGTCCACCAATGCCTAGCTCACATCCTCATCTTCTCCATGAAACCTCCTATGATTAACTTATTCATGTTAATGCTCCAGAGGCATTAACATGATAGCAAAAGAGGAGGCTGCACCATGGCCTGAAAGTTGGAGAGGGTTTTGAGTTCCATTTTTATAATTACAGATTTCTTTTTCTTCTTTTTTTTTTAAACCCTTATCTTCTACCTTAGAATCAATTTAAGTGTTAGTCCCAAGGCAGAAGAGTGGTAAGGACTAGTGTAAGGGGTAAAATTATGGTTGGACTGAATATTTAAGAGTATGGTTGCCAGGAATTAAGTACTTATTTCCAAATGAAAGACTCAAGTCAGAATGATTTTTATGGTAGTTTATTTACAAATAGAAAACTTGAAAGCAAGGAAAATGAGAGAGAGAGAGAATTACTCTGGCCTGGTCTGAACCAGTCAGGGCTTCAGAGGCCCCAGCAAGTGGGGGTGTATACATTCTTGGTGGCTAAAATCTAAAGAGTCAATAAGGGAAGAGTTAATCCTATCTTCACACTAGACAATTGGGGTTAAGTGACTTGCCCAGGGCCACACAGCTAGGAAGAGTCTAGGGTCAGATCTGAACCCAATTCCTCCCAACTCTAGGTCTAGCACTCTATCAATTGAGCCACCTACCTGCCTCATAGATTTCTTTTAATAGAACAAAAAAAGCTTCACACTTATTTTAAAGTCAATTCAATTGTGAGATATATACATATATAAGAAAATCTTGTTATTTGGTACTACTTTATATATTAATATTTTCATGTTGTAGGGATTTCCTTTTGTGACTGTAAGGTGGCACAACCCCACATTATTATTCTGTTCCTATTTTTTCCCCTCCAAACTTTTATAAACTTCATCTGCCTCACTTGGGAATTAGCACCTAGAGACTTGTATTGCTAGCATCACTTTTGTGTGTTTTTACATGCAGACATACATATATGCACACATGTAAAAACACACACAGAGTTATAAGTCTCAGAGTTGGGACCTTAGAAGTCATCTAATCCAACTCATACCTGAAAAGAACCCTTTCATGAACTCTTTGGACAGAGTAAGTGGTCATTTAGTTTCTGCTTGAAGACCCCTAGTGACAGGGTGCTCATTACATTCTGCTTTACTTTTGAAAGCTGTAATTTTTAGGAAAATGATTGAGCCGAAATCTGTCTCTGTATAAGATATGCCCATCAATATAAATATTTTAACATCCAGTAGAATGTAAACCCCTTGAGAGCAGGGATTGCTTTTTATTTTTGTCCTTGTGTCCTCATGGCTTAAAATTGTACCTAGAACACAGTAGCTGCTTAGTAAATGATGTCTGAAAGAGAAGTTTTCCTTTATAGAATCTTGAGACAAAAGGGACTCTCAGTCCCTCCCTTGTTTTAGAGATATTAAAACTGAGGCCCACAAAGTGCTTTGTTCAAGGTCATACATTCAATTAGTGGTAGAAATGGAACTTCAGCCAAAATTTCAATTCCTAATATGGTGCTCTTTTGAAATTTGCTTAACAAGTACTTATTAAGAGCCCATTATGTGAAGGGCATATAGGAGAGTTCCTAAAGACTACATGTGCTAGAACCTGAGATTACAAAACTCCTGCCTCAAGAAGCTTACATTCTGGGGGTGGGGGGCAGAGGAGATACTGCATATACTTGGATGAAGTCAAGAGGAAGAAAAGAATACTATTAATTTTTATCTGGAGGAAGAAAATGACCTAACTAAAGGAAGCAACTACAAACAAATATCAATACTTCCTTGCAGAGGAAGAAAATGCTAACAATTAGAGAGAATCAGAAAAGGCTTCTTGTAGGAGATGGCACCTAAATTTAAGATAAGAATTCTAAGAAGTAGACATGAGGAAAGAGAACACTCTAGGCACAGGGGACTGAGACAAAAGTGGGAGATAGAATGCTGAGTACAAGGAACAGAAACTAGGCTAGTTTGGTGGGAATGTATGCATGAAGGGGAGTAATGTGAAATCCATCCAGGAAGGTAGACTGGAGAAATGGAGAGGGATTTAAATACCAAAGTGGGGAAGTCTGTATTTTATCCTCAAAGGAACAGAGAGGCAATAAGAATCTCAAATAGGAAACTGACATGGTTAAACTCTATTTTAGAAAGATTATTTTTGGTAGTTGTATGGAAAATTATTAAAGAAAGGAGAGACTGGAGTCAGGAAGATCGATTTAGGAAGCTGATGGAGTAGTCTAGTCAAGGGTAATGAAGATCTGAACTAGAGTAGCTGCTATGTAGTGGGGGTGGGGGGAAGGGAATAAGCATTTCTAAAGCACCTACTATAGGCTCTAAGTACTAAGCACTTTTTGAAAATATGATCTCAGTTGATCCTTATGATAACCCTACCAGGTAGGTGCTATTATTATCCCCATTTTACAGTTGAGGAAATTGAGACAAACAGAGAAGGGATAGAGGAGAGAAATGTAATAGCAGTATAACTGATAACCCTAGGCAACTGATTAAATATGGAAGGGTGGTAAAGGAGAGAAGATGGTGGATGATGAGGCTGAGTCCGAAAACCTGTAGATGATTGTACCCTAAAGAGAAATTGGAGGCCTGAAGGAAAGGCAGATTCAGTGGGGAAGGAAGATAAAAAACAGTTTTAAATATACAGACTTTGAAATGCCTATGGAATATTTGGGTAGAAATGTTTGGTAGGGAGCTGGTGATTTCATGATGTAAGAAAGATTAGGGCTGGGTTAATAGCTGTATGAAAGAAATTATTGAGGGGACTTTGATCACAATAGATTGGAAGCTTTGGTGCTCCCTGTAGTCAGCAGGAAAAGCCAGCAACTGAGCTAAGGGATCACTCGGCTGGAGGTAGGCCTGTCCTGTCCCCTGGGCCACCCAGGCAAAGGAGAGGTGGTTAGCTGGTTTGCTAGGTATGATATGTGAGAGTCAGTGGGCGAGGAGAAAGTTTGATAAACTGAGGCATGGCTAAATTTATCTCTCCAGACTTCCATGTTGGGGCAGACTGGGAGGAACACATGGGTGCTGCAGAACAGCAAGACAAATGTAGCAAGCTAGATTAGAGTAAAAACTTCTCTAAGTAATCTACCTTCTCTCTCTTTCATCCTTCTCCTTTCTGACAAAATAATAAAATCCACAGCCAGTCTCTCAATTTTAACCATAACATAGATTTGGGAGTCATTTGCATAGAGATGTTCACTGAACTCATTAGGACTAATGAGACTGCTAAGAGAACAAGTGTATAGAGTACAGAAGTTTTAGGACAAGGCTTCTGGGGGCTGCCTATGGATAAGAAGCAGGACAAAATTGATGATCTAACAATTTAGACAGAAGTGATAAGATAGATAGGAAGAAAAGCAAGATAAACTATCACCCCAAAAGCCAAGAGATGAGAGTGTCCAAGAAGAATGAGAAATCAAGAAGGCCATTGGATTTTGTAACTGAGAGGTCACTGATAAATTGAGGGGTGATGGTGGAAGACAGATCGCAAGGGACTACGAAATCCCTGAGATGAGGTGGTGGGGGTAGTGTAGCTGAATTTCTCATGAAACTTTGTGGTGAAGGGAGAATTGACGGTAGCTTGAGGAGACGGCAGTATTAAATGATCATAAAGGATGGAGGAGACTTGAGGATATTTTTAGACAATAGGGAAAGAGCCAGTGGATGAGAAGCTCAAAGGTGAGTTAAAAGGGATGGTAAAAAGGACAAGTTCTAGGAGGAGATTGGGAGAAAACCACAAATGGAAAGACTAATCTTGGCAAGGAATAGGGTCATCACTTTCTATTAGACAACCTGGCTTTTAAAATTGTGTTTTGTCATTTAATAGGACTCATTAGATTCCAAACTTTATGCTTGTTACTCTTTTGTCCTCATTTTCTAGGGAAATAATCTTATTGGGGGAAAAAAGGTTTTCCTTTGCCTCTGACATAAGACCTTTGCTTTCAAATTCCTCTTGTCTTTCTACTAAAACTTCTAGCCCCTGGTAAGGATCCAGGCCTGTCGTCTTTGCCCACATGCTGAGACATACTCACAGGAGCTCTTCCGAAAGACTGTGTTGCTCATGAACTTGAAAAATCTCTCAGCATAGAAGCTGGGGCGGTGCACAGAGACAGTGTCCTAGAAATGGAAATAAGCAGGGAATAATTCAAATTAAAAATTAAAGTGGAGGTGGGGTAGGCAAGATGTAGAAAAAAATTGCTGAAAATATTCTTTACATTGTGGCAAAGTAGAATAAATTCTTGTTTCTAAGACTCCAGGTTTAAATACCTGGTTTGTTATTTACTGCCTATGTGAGCTAGGGTAAGTCATTTAATTTCTTTGTGCCCCTTTTTTATTATTTGTAAAATGAGTAGTGATAGAGGAGTGTCAGGGTGTATTAGGGAAGCCCTATAAATACCTTCCAGCTCTGAAGTCTATGATTTTATTATTGGAGTTCTTTTTCAACTGGCTAGCTCATTGGATTCTATCTTTGTCATATCCCTGTCTAATGCAAACTAAGGTAAATTGCTTTAGTTTTTATAACCAACCTTTCCATAATAAAAATTATGTAATAATAAAAATAAATATAATAAAAAATAACTAAGTTTTTATAACCAGAGATTCTTGAGTGTATTCTGATTAGGTTTTCATCTGAGGCAAATGATAGTGATTTCTGTGGCTCAAAGGAAATCTACATTTTAGTGTTTATAATTAGCCTCATGATATAATCAGAAATACCCTTCTAACCTATAACTTTATTTGGGGGGAAGAATTGGAGGGGGAAAGTCTTAGGGCCCATAGTAACCAATGTTTAGGGATAAGATGATGTTTTAATTTTATATCTTTTTTATGTCTCAAAGCCACCTCTACCACTCATGCTATCTTCATGCTGCCTTCTATATCTCTGCTGTTTCCTCTGGGGAGTTTAAATAGGAAATGTTATCAGAGGATTTTTCGGGGTTAGATGAGAACTCAGTTCAACATTCTAATTTTACAGAGGAGAAAAGTAAATCCTAAACTTGTTCAAGATCACTCAGATAGTTAATGGCAAAGCTTTTCTTAAGGTTTTTTTTAAGATTAATTTTAAAAGTTTTAGTTTCAAATTCTCTCCCCCTAGATCTTCTCCTACCCACTGAGAAAATAAACAGTATATACATTATACATGTAAAGTCATGCAAAACATTTTTCCATATTAGCCATGTTGTCCCCAACTCCAAAGCAAGAAGAATAAACAAAGTGAGGATAAAGGTAATAAGCTAATGGCAAAGTTTTAATGATAACTTAATTCTTTAAAAGGTGAAAAGTTCAAGAAGGAAATGAAATGTCTAAGCCAGATCTTATTCTCACCAATAAAAGCTGGTTGCTGGAATAGAAATGATGAGAATCTTGGGAAGGAAGTGACCATCTATTTTAAAATTTTTACTAGTGGAGAGAAAAACTGATAATAATTCACCACGAATGCCAGATTTGGGGAGAGAAGATTTCAAATGGTTCTGCAGATCTTGTGGACTAAAATTCTATAGGGAAAGCAATCATAAGATGTCTGAAAAGAACAAATGATTAAGAATTTACTGACTCAGATAAAAAAATACATAAGATAGAAACAAGAATAAAGAAGAAGTAATAAATACCCAAGTATGGCCCAATTTTATAAGAATACTATGAGGAATGCTAGAATTCAGAATGAATGAAGGCTTTTAGGGAAAGAGGGAAGATCAAAGAAAGGACAGGGTTACATCTTATGGCAGAGGTGATAACGGATGTCAGTCATAAATAAGAAAGTTACTTAATTTTTAATTTGTTTCTGTCTTCTCTGCCAAGGAAAATGATCTTTAGATTAGAGGAATAGAAAAGAAACTGGCCAAAAGCAAACTGATACCTAATATAAGTACAAAGACAGCATGTGGCTAATTGTCCATCATGAGTTCAAGCCACATGAAAACAGATGAACTATGAGAATTGGTGGATGTGATGACTGAGACATTGACAGATCATATAGATGATGGGTTGGATCAGGATCAGAGATACACAAGCATTGTATTTGTTTATTTGTTTCTTCACTCACTCACTCACTCACTCACTCACTCACTCATTCATTCATTCATTCATTTATTTATTCATTTATTTATTTGTCCATCCACCCACCCATTCACTTATTTATTTACCCGCTTGCTTGGCTATTTCATTCATTGATTCATTTATCTGTTCACTTATTTATCCACCCACCCATCCACCCATTTATTTATTTATTCGGCCATTCATTCATTCATTCATTCATTTAAGTTAAGTGAATGAGGTCTATAAACTATAGGCCAGTGAGCTTGACTGATTTCTGGAGAAACAGTAAACTTTATTAGAGTGCTGGTTAACAAAAATCCAGAAAAAGATAATTACCAAAGAACCATCCTGGATTCATTAAGAGACAGTCATGTTAGATCAATTTAATTTTCTTTATAATGGGATTGTTAGATTGGCAAGAAAATGCTATAGATAGGAGGTAGATTTGGAACCAACTGAATGGTTAAATCTGAAAGTCATTAATGGTTCAATGTAATATTAATTGCCAATAGAGGGTTTCAGGTTTGGCACCTGGGTATTTAACATTTTTTACAATAATTGTGTAGAAAAAGACATAGGTTACATGTATATCAAATTCATAACTATCACAAAGCTGGGAGGGACAGATTAACAACATTAATAGATTAACACTGGAGTAACAAAGTAAAGATTCAAAAAGATCTTCACAGGTTAGAGCGCTGGGCTGAACCAGGAAAAAATTTCACAGGATCATTTGGTCTTAACCTTGTATTCTAAAAATCAACTTTACAAGTCTAAACTGGAGGAGATATAAGAGAGAAGTTCATCTGAAAAAGATGAAAATATCTTTAGTCTGAATCAATGGTGATGTGGCTAAAAAGAGAGCTAATTCACTCTTTGGTTTCATTGAGAAAAATAGTGTCCAGGAATAGAACTGTGACAGTTTCATCATAGTTTGCTCTGGTTAGATTTCTGGAGTATTGCTGGGTTCAGCTGTGGCTACCTTAAAAAGGACAATGGATAAATCAGAGAGCATCCCAAGTAAATTACCAGAATGGTGAAAAGCCTTGAAATGATAGCATGGGGTGAAGAAACTGGGGTTGTTACATAGAGATAAGAAAAAGTAGCAGGGGTAGAAGGAGGAGGATTAGGCTTCTGCTCTCTGTCCCAAGAGGGCAGAATTAGGAACAATGGCTGGAAGTTGCAAAGAGCCAATTTTAGGCTGACTAAAAGGAAAACTTCCTCACAATTAGGGATGGCCACAAATGGAATGGGCTGCCTCAGGAGGTAGAAGATTTCCCTTCACTGGTAGCTCAATGATAGCATATCAAGTAAGAGGCAGAAGTAAGGGTTCTTAATCATACTACTCTACAATCTTTTGGATCCCAGGCTCTACAGTGAACTCAAGGGACACATCTCCCGACACCAACTATCAGACAATCAGAAATGTCCTTGTGGTGTGGTGACACTCCACAGGGCCTGGGAAGTGGGAGTTCCTTGTTGGATCCTCACTCTGTTTCTCAGCTTAGAACAGTCCCAGTGCCCTGAGAGGTGTAAGTTAAGTCACCTTAATCCACAGCAAGCTTATTCATTACAGCAAGCTAATTCACTATGTGGACGATTTGCTCCTAATGTCACCAACAGCCAAGATATGCCAAAGAGACAGTGCACACTTGCTAAGAGAACTACAATTCAAATGAACAGTTTCTGAGCACCTTCAGCATTTTGAAGTATTATGTTAACCTACAAAGACACATTGAAACAACTGCTCTCAAGAAGATCATCTTAAACACAGAGTTGAGGGCAAGAGCATTAACAGTGGAGGCAGAAGGGAGGGAGGGGTCAGGGAAGGACCGAGGAGCTAGGCCTTGAAGGAAGACAAGGATTTTGAGAGGTGGTAAGGAGGCCTGAGTGGAGGCTTGTGGAGTTATACAGAGTTGGAAGATGGAAGGCTAAGTTTAAGGAATAGCTCCCAGTCTGTCCAGATGGAAGAAAGACAGCATGGAGGACACTAATAAAAAGGAGAAGAGAAAAGTAGGTGATAAACTATGGAGGATTTGGAACTCTACAGTGAGAGCTTGTATTTTGTTCTAGCTGTAAAAGAATACTAAAGCAGATTTTGGAACCGGGGGGGGGGGGGGGGGGGACATAGTCAAACGTGTTGTATTCTGTACTTGTGGGTTTTCCATGGGCAAGAGATCTGTGTTATGCATTTCTGTATTCCTGTAAATACTCAGTAATAGTGCAAGTCACAAAGGGCAGGGAGAGAGGTTCTACATATGGGCTGCCTTCATGCTCTGATGTTCAGGGTTCCATGTACTGGAAAATGCTGTCCTTACCAGCCTAGTGCTGATGTCTGAAATCCTGCCACTGGAATTCATTCCTCTGGTCCATGAAAAAGGAAGTCACTTTCCTAATATTTCCAAACCATGGCATTTATACACCAGTCACTGACCTCAACCTCCTTACCTTCCTCACAGAATCTTGGGCTTAAATTTTTGGTCCACCTTTGGCTCGGCTAGGTGAGCTTTGAACTTATTTTGCCAGGAATCAAGTTTCCTCTTCAATATGCAGCCATCTTCAAACCATGCCACCTGCACTCCAGGTTTCTTAAATTCTTCATTCCCTGGATAGCTCCTCTTTACACATTGTCTTCCCTCAGTGGAATATAAATACCTTGAGGGCTTTTTTTACTTTCTTATATATCCCCAGTAATAAACACTGCACTTTTTTTGTACAAATTAAGTGCTTAATATAACAGGCTCATCAGATTCATTATTCAAGAAAATAAAATCAGACTAGAAATCAAGAGACCAGTGTCCTAATCTTAATTCTGCCACTAGGTCATTGTATGACCTCAAAAAAAGCTATTGCCCTCTCTTGGGCTTGATTTCTTGATCAATAAAATGAGGTTAGACTTTATACTGCTACTATCCTATATTTGAGTTTTTAAATAATCAACTTAATAAGTACAAAATGAGAGAAGCATTGCTTGTATAGTTCATAAAAATTTTAGTGTGCTATACTCTCAATATGAGCCAACATTGAAACATATTAATGAAAAACTCCAGGGCTACTCTTAGGATGCATCAAGGGAAGTACAGTGTCAATGATAGAAATTATTATTACCTTTGTTTCACTCCACTCTGACCTGGTCAGACAACATTTGGTGTATTTTGTGGAGTTCAGGGTACCATATTTTAGGACAGATATTGCTAAGTTGGGGTGTTTGAAAGGAGGGCAACAAGGATAGTAAAAGGTATTGAGACTGTGTCATGGGAGGATCAATGAAAAGAATTGAGAGTAATTGTCGTAAAAAAAAAGTTTTAATGTGGAACAAGAAAATTGTCTTCAAGTACTTGAAGGTTTGTCATGTAGAACAGTTATCAGAGTTAGAAACAATGGATGGGCAATGCAGAGAGGCTGGTTTAAGGTCTTTGTGAGAGAAGAGTTCCTGTCATCCTCATTTCTGGCCAAGTGATGCAATGGATAGTGTTGGATTTGGTGTCAGAAAGACTTGAGTTTGAATTCTGCCTCAGGCCCTCACACACTGTGGAACCCTGGGGTTTTTATTCAACATCTCTGGATCTCAGTTTTCTCATCCACAAAATGACAGGGTTGGACGTGGTGGCTTCTAGGGTCTCTTCAAGCTATAAATTTATGATGCAATAAACAGCTACAGTTGTGCAAAAGTAGAATGGGATGCTTCAAGGGATATAGTGTTCCCTTACTAGAGGTCTTCATGTGAAAAGTGATTCCTTAATTAGGGATATTGTAGAGAGCAGTCTTGTTTAAGTATAGATTTGACTAGCTGACCTCAGATGGCCCTTCTGAGATTCTGTGACTTTGTCACCTCAAAGGTCCCTAACAATCTGTGAAAATATAAATATCATTGTAACTGATCAAGTAATAATTTGCTAGTCACTGACAACTTATTTTCAATTATCTTATTATCTAAGAATCTTAGAGTCTAAGAGTTAAAAGGGGATTTAGAGGGCATTCAGTTCAACCTCCCATACCATGCAGGAATACCCTTGACACCATTCTAGAGAGGTGGTCTTCCAGACTTTGTTATCAAGATGAGTTTCCTGTAAACTCACCCCATCATGAACAAGAGCCTTCCAAGTGTGCTCCAGCTTCTTGATGAATCTATAGAAAAACCATTAATGATATCAGAGAAATACAGTGGAGATACCCAGACCTTTATACCAGTTATCTCCCAGAAACAAAGCATCTCTACTATTTCTTATTGTTTACAAAGCTTCCCTAGCTCAGGCCAAGGTTGACTTTTCTCTTGGGGAAGAAGGGAAAGAGGTAATTCGATAAGAAGGTAGCTGTATTTACAGTGTCCCTTTTTCCTTTGGAATGGACTGAAACTGGCTTTGCTTTGGGGAGGAGTTTGGAATTAAATGGAGGCAGTCTCAGAGACATGGATAACACCTAAGAAAATTTTTACTGGCATCAACCCATTTCTTGGGCTGCTATCAGTTGGTCTGAGCTGGCATGGTACCTATCACTCCTCTATACCCCCTCACTCTTGACTTCCTTACTAGATCTAATAGTCATCACTGTCCCATTTGTTCTCTCTCAACACCAAATGAGGTTTCCTTCTTACCTCTCTTGGCTTGCTTTTTTTGAAGGTTTGGCTACTCTTGTTTTAGAGTCCCAGAAGGAAGATCACTATGGTACATAGAAGGGTATGAATTTGGAAAATTATCTGGTTCTTAAAAATGCTAATAACTAAAAAGAAACTGATTATAAAAAGAAAGTCTAAGCATGAATCTGATTTAAAGTCTAATCAGAAAACTTCACATCAGGCATGTGGATTTGATTTGACCCAGTAAAGAAATTCAAAGAAACCTGAGCCCCATCACTTACCTGTATGATTGTAGGATGTCAATTATTCCTATATGTAGAAGTAGACGTTCTCCTCGGCCATTCACGGCTGGGATCCCACCCATCCTGGAGAAAGAAGTGCATATGTTATCAGCAGCTACCCCAGCTAGTGCATTAGAGTTCTAGCAAAAAGGTTCCAAGAATAGCTACGAGCTACATTTATGGAAACTGACCTCCCTGTTGGGACATAATGCCGAAGAAGACAGCAGGTTTAGGAGCTGAGTAAATGAAGTCATATCTGGAAAGTACTCCATTTCCCCTTACCAGAGCCATCTGTCAAATAATGAGCCTCTGGAAAAATAAGGATTCTACCAGCAGGAAAGGAGAAGACAGATGACAAATTTACCTAAGGTGTTTTGGGTCCACTAAGCCTCAGGAGATTTGAGTGTGCCTATTAATTTGTTGGATTCCAGATTCCTCATACTCTACCACAAATTACTTTCTCGATGTCATTTTATCATTTCCTACTAGGCCTTCCAAAGTTTGGTCACCATAACAGCCCTATGAGATGAATGGGCAGGCACTGTTAATGTTTGACATATGAGGAAATTGGTACTTGGTGAGGCTCAGTGTAAAGTCCAAGGTCACATAGCTAGTAAGTAATAGAGCAGAGATTCTTGAGAACCTTAGGTTAAAGGTAAGGAAACTGAGGTTTGGGATGATAGTGATTTATTCAATGACTATATATGTATCTTTCTTTTTTTTTTTAAATATATATGTATCTTTTTTTAATATATATGTATCTTTTACACACACATGCTATAAAACGAGCTTATTTTCTATAAGTGTTCCAGAATCAGTCTTATCTTTATAATTACACTGCAGTTTTCTGACCAGTGATGGGCAGACTACATTCATTCAGGGACATACTTAAGGTCTTTCCCCTTCTATCAGAATTATAAACTTGTTAGCAAGTTTAGCCAAAGATGGGAGGGAAAACGGTTTAATTTGTGATTTATTCTTCCAAAGAACATGATCATTAGCAAATTTCCCAGTTGCCCAAATGTGTCAGATCCTAGTTAAGTTGGTTATTGCTGGCTAAGATACTGCTATCCCCATTGCTAGTACAAACACAACACACTACAATGTTAGTTGGTGCCCATAATCAGTGGTTTAAGACTGTTCCGGAGCCTGGAGTCAGCCAAGCTCTCGTCACACACAAGTGACCCCATGCACTGTAGTCCTCAGTCCTCACCTGTGATTCTGTTATTCCCTTGATGGAGGTCTGCAATTGGCCCAAACCCTACAAACGCCAAGACAGTCTGAAGACCAGATATGTTACCTCTGGGGGAATCCCCCCACATAGCAATTTCTGGTTCTAGTGGGATTTCAGTTAAAAGTTTAAATGAACAGATCTAGGTTTCTAACACTATAGTCAATACATTAGGTAGGCCAGATAACACTTTTTAGATATATTAGGGAAATACTGGTTCCAATGCCAGCTGGCTTAGAGAACAGACTTTTATTCTTTTCCAACTAGAAGGAAGAATTTCAGTTCATATATTCATCCAGAACTCGAGAACCAAGCAAGATCCAAGTTCTTTATTCAAGTTCCTCCATAATCTGATCCTAGCTGCCTTTCCAGTCTCTCTAAGAATTTCTGCTGTAGCCAGTGGTCTCCCCATTGTTACTCCAACAAGCGATTCTGACCTTTATACTTTTGTTAACACCACTCCTCCTGTGTGTAATGTCTGCCTTTCTTTTTTCCCTAATAATCTAAATCCTTTAAAGCTCAGGTCAACTCCCATGACTTAGTATGAAACTTTCCCTGTTCATCTTAGCCTATATTGGTTTCTTTCTCTTCTAAGCTCCTACAGCAAAATCAAATCGCTATGTGAGATCATAAATACTGTGAAGGAAATGAAAAGCAACTGATTCCCTGGAAACACACAAAACTGAGTCTACCTCATGACATTCATATGATAGTGAATTTTATTTTGCCCTTGTTTATTATATTGTCTTGTGTGTACAAGAATTTAATTCTTGTATTTGTTATTTAATTTCATGAACATATGTCCTATACTTTATACTAGACTGTAAGCTCCCTAAGGGCAGATAGCCTTGGGGGTCAAGACTTTGTCCTCACTCTTTCCCATATTCATCTGTTACAAAATCCTGACAATTCTACCTCAGTAGAATCTCTATTCCTACTGTTACTACCCTAGCAAAAGTCCTCATTAGGCCCCACCTGAGCCTACTGTCAAATCTTCCTTTCTCCACTCCTTCAATTCACTGCTCATTTGCTATGGGAATAAGCTTTCTCACATACAGATCTCATCATGTAAGTGGCTCTCAATTCCACACTGAGAAATTAAAATTCCTTTGCCTGGAACTCAAAGATTTCAAATTTGGTACTACTCTCCTTTTGCAGTCTTATAACATATGACAAGTCCAACTCTTGACACCTCATTGTGATACAGAAATAGGACTAAATTTCTTAAAACAACAACAACAACAAATAAACCCATACCTGCTGTTTTAAAGCATCAGTTCCAAGGCAGAAGAGCAAATAAGGGTTAGACAATTGGAGTTAAGTGACTTGCCTAGGGTCACACAGCTAGAAGTATCGGAGGCCAAATTTGAACCCAGGACTTCCCATTTTCAGGCCTGGCTCTCTATCCACTGAGCCACCTCGCCTAAATTCTTGAAATTATATCAGTGGAGTACAAGCTCTTAAAAGATAGTTTTGGCTAGGTCTACTGTCCAAGGATCAGCTGATCACCAACAGGTTGACTAATAGGTCCAAAAGAATCAATAAGATCATAAATGATGTCATTCCTCCTTCCCCATCAACTAAAAAACAGATCGAATAAACTTTACGCTAGGATTAACCTATATGTCTTTCATATTGTTATACAACCCTTTATGAGAAGGGTCTATGTAGTCATAATAATAGCTAACATCCATACGGTGTGTTTGCAAAGTGCTTTATAAATTTTATTTCATTTTGTCCTCACAACCTTGGGGAGGTAGGTGCTATTATTACCCCTACTTTACAGATGAAGAAACTGAGGCAAAGAGCAGCTAAGTGACTTGCTTAGGGTCATATAGTTAAATGTCTGAGGCAGGATTTGAAATCAGATTTTTCTGATTCCAGATCAAGCACTATTCACTGATATCCATTATCTACTAACCTAGCTGATAGAGAATATCCTTGATGAAAATGAGAAGAAAACAAGAGGGCTTTTGAAGAGTACTTTCAATAGCTGGCCACATCTTCATGGCCATAACTGGTGGAGAAGTATAGAAAACATAAGATATTGCTGTGTTTATAATTTGCCTATTACAAAAGTTATGACTCGAGGATCAAAAAATTCGTTGGTGGGGTTAATCTCACTATTAATACAGATTATAATTCCATATATAAGTAGGTGTGTATATATATTTATACACACACATCTAATTTTTTTCTAAAAATCCTTACCTTCTGCCTCGGAAGCAATAAGGGCTGGCAATAGGGGGGGTTAAGTGATTTGCCTAGGGCCACATAGCTAGGAAGTATCTTGAGCTAGATTTGAATCCGGGATTTTTTATCTCCAGGCCTAGCTCTCTATCCACTGAGCCCCCTAGCTGTCCCCTGTAATTTCTTTGTAATTCATGATACTTCTGTAACTTAGATGGGTATCTAGGAGCTGTTGTGACTGAAAAATTTATATTCTTGTAGTCAACTAGGTGATGAGTCTCTCTTAAGATTTCAGAAATAGTTTCCCAAATATTATTCTGAAATACAGGAGATATTTAAGACAGAGAGTAAGACCTCCACTGTGCATTTGGTAGAAGCTACAGAAAGGAGGTATTTCCATATATGGATAAGAATCACATGAAATGAGAAAATATATGTAAGGGGAGAGGATGTGATTTCCATCCTCCAGTTCAGTTGATGTAATCACAGAAGACCTAGAATGTAACCGAAAGGTGTTAATGAGGTGTTAAATTAACTGTAAAGAAGGAAACAGATGTGATTGGCTGAGTAAACAAATTGGCCATGACTTAGGGGCTTTAAATAGCTAAACTTTGCTTACCCTTCCAACCCAGAGTTGGTCATGGCTTAAACCCTAGCTTTCTTTATTATTATTTTTTAATTAATTTTTTATTTTTAGAAAAATTTTCCATGGTTACATGATTCATGTTTTTACTTTCCCCTTCACCCTCTCAAACTCCCCCCACCCCCCACAGCTAACTCGCATTTCCCCTGGTTTTAACATGTATCATCAATTAAGACTTATTTACATATTATTGATAGTTGCATATCCTTTCGAGTCTACATCCCCAATCATGTCCTCATCAACCCAAGTGTTTAAGCAGTTCTTTTTCTTCTGTGTTTCCTCTCCTGTAGTTCTTCCTCTGAATGTGGGTATCTTGTAAAGGGAAATTCTACAAATCCACTATGTATAGCGGACATGAGTCTTTACACAAACTAAATTTTAAATTGATGTAAATGCTGTTATTATTTTACATTATTAGGTTGAACTGGGTTTATTTTTTTAGAAATGACAATTATAATTTAACTACAAGTGTCATTAGTATTTATTTGAGAGATGCTGGATTTAATTATTTTGATCTGTCAAAATGTTTGCTTTATGTCCCATTCAAATATAACACTGGCTTTTTGTTTCCAATGGTCATGCATACATTTATGCACTATGCCTTGGTAGTGGTGTATGAATTGATGTTTTTGTTTTGTTATTCACAATGTTGATTATTTTAGACAGAAAATTTTTTATGTTTTTAAAAAATATGAGCAAAACTGAAATCCTATATTAAAAAATGATGATAAGTTGAAAAAAATTTTTTAAAAAATAGCTAAACTTTGGATGAATTTAAGGGTTAGAGCTTGAGAGGAGAGACTGCAAATTGGGAATTGCCTGTGGATTAGACTCATGCAGGAAAGAAAAAAAAAGATTTCATTGTGTATATAATCTAAAGAGAAGCTAATGGATCAGCAGGAGCTATTGTCTCTAGTGGGGAGCAGAGAAGTAAATTCTAGATCAACACAGAGAAACAGTGAGTCACCCAAAAGAGGAGGCAGTTTTAAGGAGTGCATCCCCCTGGCAGCAAAGAAGAGTTGAATTATGGAAAGGAGTAGACCCTGGGAACTCAGCTGAGCAGAGATGCTGAACTCAAGGTTTTGTATAGGCTCTTTCTGTAAAGAAGAAAGAATGGTTCCTAAGCCTTTCAGTACTATGAGTTGTGAGTTGTCTTTGCCATAAGTGCATCCTACATATCTGCTTCACAAATTGTACTCTAAGGTAGAGCTCTCTCTTCTGAAGTGTATATTTCTGGGGAAGTGTGCCCCAATATTATGGAAGGGAGATATTTTGTAAGTACTATTCTTACTCTGCCATCTGAATAAATCATTTTGCTAAGACCAAACTGAGTCTACTGGATGACTATTAACAGGAAGCATGCTGGTAGGTGCTTCTATCCAACAGAGTTAGGAGCAGACTCACAGGTTATCCATCAGCTTGTATGGGAGTAACAGTATCTCTGGAGATTCAAAGTGCAAAGTATTATACCAGAGGGAACATTAAACATAGATGGTTTAGGATCAGTGGAGGAAGTACAGAAGAATTAATGAAATCATGGAGTCATCAAAGAATGGAAATTAGTAAATGATATTATACTCTACATCCTCTACCCTGTCGCAGTTATGCTGAATTTTACGATCTCTGTGCCTTTATACTCATGTAATTATTTATTCCTGGAATATTCTCCCTCCTCTGTTACCAGTTGTTCAATTTCTATACATATTTTATTTTTTATTTTTTTTACATTTTTAAACCCTTAACTTCTGTGTATTGGCTCCTAGGTGGAAGAGTGGTAAGGGTGGGCAATGAGAGTCAAGTGACTTGCCCAGGGTCACACAGCTGGGAAGTGTCTGAGGCCAGATTTGAACCTAGGACCTCCCGTCTCTAGGCCTGACTCTCAGTCTACTGAGTTACCCAGCTGCCCCTCTATACATATTTTAAAGCCTAACTCACACTACCACATCCTTTGTGAAGCTTTCCCTAACCCTTCTCTTCTGTGAAGATCTTTCTCCTCAGACCCGGAATAGCTATTTTGTTTTGCAATTCCCTAAATCACTTGTCTTTCATTATTGTATATTATGATTATTTGTATGTCTTATTCCTAATTCTATATTAAACTTCACGAGGGCAGAGATTGTTTTATCTAAGTGCTGTATTTCTCCAAACCTATCCAAATATTCTGTCCAGAGTGTTAAAAAAATGTTTTCTGAACTAACATTGAATGAGTAAGGAGTAGATCTTATTCTTCTCTATATCCTTCTTAGTATCATATGTGGGCTATACATAATAAGACACCAATAATTTATTTAATAAAGGTTATGGTTCTAATTTGGACCAAATTATTGGACCGTTAAATGGAGAGCAGTCCTTTCCCCACTGATGCCACTCTTGAACTGCTTTTGGAAGGTCAAGAAGAGCAGGGCGAAGGTAAAGCATTTGTGTTTTACCTTCACCCCAACATAATGATATCATTCCTGGAGCAGAAGCAGGTATGAGGCAGTGACAGATAAAAAGTAGATAGAAAGAGGTCCCTGGGAGGAGAGGTTGTTGGCTGACTGTTCTATGAATTAACCCCAGAGAAAGCCTTCAAGGCTGTTCAATGGACGTTGGCGAAATTTGTCACTTACGTGTCATCAGTGTCTATAGATTCCCCCCGGGCAGCCCCACCCTGGATAGACTCCATCGCTGTAGAGTAGAGTGCCTTCTGGCCAACTGGACGCTTCTCATCAGATGTGCTCTGGTCTCCCTCTGTTTGCTTTTCCCGTTCCTGCTGGTCAATGTTATGTACTCCCAGCAATAGGCTGTAGTCCATGATCTTAAAACTCTCCAAAACCTACAGGACAGCAAAAAAAGACCAAAAAAAAAAAAAAAAATAGAGACACACCAACTCAATCCCTCCCAATCCCCCAAATCAGGTCAGTCCTAGTCAGATTCAATCTGCCTTCTTGATCTCTTGTCATTCAAACCCTGTGAACTCTTAGTTATCTTAGTTAGTAGTAATTAATAATTACTAAACAAAATTGAACTTAATTTCATTCTGCAACCTCAGATGATATACTTTATCTTTTTGCAAGGTTGCTTCTAAGGGGTCTTGGTAACACTGTAAAATATTCTTATGAGAGGTCATCCAGCCCTTCCAAGTAAGAAGTTCCCAGTTCTAAATTCTTGTTTTTTAAAAAATCTAGCAAATCTATGAACTTACTGCTTAGTAATGTATCTGAGAAGCCCTGGTATTCTGAAATTCTTGGCACTAGATTTGTATGATTTATTCTTATAAAATCAGGGCCTGTGCAATCTCATTTTCCTGTGTAGGCCAGTGCTACCGCATGTATTACTCTCCCTGGAACAGAGCCAGTATCTCCCCTCTCATTCCCCCCAGGACTAGTGTGACTCACTCCCATTCATATAAACTTATCCTCTTAGGGGTCATTCCCCTTACCAAACAGTCTCTCTGTAGAGTTTTCACCAGTGCAGTAAAAGTGTCAGCATCTAACATCAGCCCTTCAGGCATATCCTGCATAAAGTCCAGGTCTTTATACGTGGGGATGGACTTCTCCTTTTCTTTCTTGCTTGCCCGTCGCTTGTATGTAGAGCCCTTTAAGTCAAACTTGAGGTGCATCTTTACTACACGGGGAAGGATATTGTTCATTACCACTACCCGGATGTTTTTCCCTCCAGACTGAACACAGTATAGCCCATAAAACTTAGGCAGCAGGGTCCTGGGATTCTGGTTTAAATTCTGGAAGGAAAAAAATCGTACTGTTAAAAGGAAATGAAAAACAATGGGACTTAGAGCCATGAAGCCTTCAGTTCAAAGCTGTGTGATTCTGAGCAAGTCAGTTAAACTCCCTCAGGTTCAGTTCCCTCATCTTTTAAAGTGGGGTTAATATTAGCACTTAACTTACAGGGTCTTTGTGAAGTTCAAATGAGATACCTTAGTGAATTGCTTTCTAAATCACTTAAATTACTATATAAATACTAACTATTGTTGTTATTCCCAACACCAAACTGGAATCCAACAGAGGATATAGATATTTGCTAGGATCCTCTCTAAACACGTGATTCTAAATGCAAATTTCCATTATTTTAAATGTAATAAACCTGATCATGCTCAGCCTTAAGCTGGTAATTTTGGTTTATTGGTCCTGTTCTGGTAAATCACCGGAATTGAATGGGACGTGAGAGGCCATTTAGCCCAGAGGTATCAAACACTTAAATGAGTTCCACAATACTGCTAAACAGGGAACTTTATGTACAGTTTAGTGGCCCCTGTCTCTTTTTGAGTTTAATACCACTGATCTTGCCCTCTTCTTCCACAGAAAAGAGGAAGCCCTTTTACAGTGTCTTTGACAGGTGGCCCATCAGCCTCAACTTGAATATCCCATGAAATGAGGAGTTCATAATTCAAGAGTCTGTTGTGTCATTGTTGAACTCCCCAATAAAGAAGATTAAAGCATTTTAAAATGTGAAGCAGTCTAATCTAGCAGAGAGAATATGAATCTTGGAGTCAGGAGACTTGGAATGGAGTTCCAATGGATACTTCCTAGGTGCTGGACCTTGAGCAAATTACTGAACTTCTCCAAGTTCCATATGTATGTATGTATGTGTGTGTAAATATATATATATATACATATATATATATAAAAAGATGGAGTTTGCTCATATATTACCTACCTACAACAGAGGATTGCCGTAAAGTGTTTTACACTTTACGGTTGATAGAAATGGGAGTTACTGCTAAGAGTAATACAGAAGGACTTTTGTTTTAGTGTGAGGTTCTCCAGCTAAAGTTGTCACAATGATAATAGCAGCTTGAATTTATGCAGTAAATATCTTTTATATCTTAACTGAAGCTCGTAAAAATTGTGCAAGGCAGATAGTGGATTGCTGTTATCTCCTTAGTTAACTGAAGCTTAGAGGAATTCAGTGACTTGACCAGGGTTATATAGTTAGTATATAACAAAGTTTGGGAGTCCAAGTGTGGAGCTTTTTCCAGTATAGGAAGATATTTTCTTAGGCTGCTTGAAGGATGACTTCCAGCTTTTCTTCTCTTATCTTCTTGTCCTTAGCCTTCCAGTTTCTCTCTCTTTAATTTTAAACATTTTAGTTCTTCAGACACAAAGACTTCAGTTGACATTTCTGGGCAAGGCCAAAAACCAAGTAAAGAATTTATCCTCACTGAGAAAGAATCAAGCCATCTACCTGGCATTTCCCTAAGGCGATTTATCCTACTGGGTTAGGCTTCAGAACAGTGATAGGCAAACTACAGCCTGCAGGCCAGATGTGGGCCCCCTGAAATGTTCTGTCCAGCTACATGACATTATTCCTAATCTGATGAATACAATGAGTAGGATACAATGCAATGAGACTTTGGAAGAGTTGCCTTAGAAACAGATTGACAGATGAGCATTTCCTTTCCTTTGGGTCCCCTCTTTAAAAAGTTTGCCCATCACTGCTTTAGACTGAAAATCTGTTAATCAAGTTTTGGGAAAACAAGAAGCTTCCTGCAGTAGGTTCAGGAATAAAAGAATATGTCAACTCCAATGAATCAGAGGGAAAAGCAGATCCCATTCAAATTTTATAATCTTTGTTCTTCCTTTATTAAATCCTAAACTGCTGTAGTTTCTCTTTAAAGATGATTATCTGATC
Source organism: Gracilinanus agilis (assembly GCF_016433145.1). NCBI lineage: Eukaryota > Metazoa > Chordata > Mammalia > Didelphimorphia > Didelphidae > Gracilinanus > Gracilinanus agilis. The sequence goes on along the minus strand of NC_058130.1, from coordinate 718,959,908 downwards.
CTTATAGCACAGCAGCTACTACTGGAAGCCTTGGTCTATTTACAGTCAACTTCCTTGGCCTCTGGTCACCTGACACCTGAGCAGAATTTTAAGCAGATATTTCAAACATAATGCAACAATTAGCATAAAATGACCATCTTTAGCTGTTTTCTAGCAATAGCATAAGTTTATGTATACACACACAGAAAGCCTATGCTCTGGTTTCCATTAAGGATATGGGTCTCTGGGAAGAGTGGCAAAGGTTCCTTATCCAAGGGAATGAGAATGGGGTTCACTTTTGGATACCATATTTTAATATGCATATGGACAAGCTGGTTTGGTTTTAGAAGAACCCTGCCAGGATGGGGAGTGGATTAGCAGTTATGTATCAAGAAAATGGGAATGTTTAAAATAAGAAAGAGAAAACCAAGGAAATTATGATTTTTTTCAAATATTTAAAGAACTAGCAGGAAAAAATAAATTTCTTCTACTTGGACCCAATGAGGGGGAAGGGTAGTGAAAGGACGAAGATTTTGGTTTAAGAGATGTTATATTTTCTTCATTAGATATGCCTAATAATGGAATCAGTAACTTGAGGTTATGAGATTCAAGTGTCCCACAAAGAGACTGGATAACCACATGTCAGAGCATGCAGTTGACTAGGTGCCTTTGGAGGTTCTTTCTAATCCTAATGATTCTTAAGTCACTGCTCCAATTAAACTTCAACATGCAAATTAATAGTCAAGCCAGAAATAGATCTGAGAGGAAAAGTTTTAACAAAAATAGAAACTATGACTCTATCAAGTGACATGTCAATTTCTTCACACCTTTCCTCAGAACAAAGGAAAATATGTAGGCTAGTGAGCATTTTTGCACCTCTGAAGCCTCTTGGTTCTTATCTACACGGCTGGTTTGGCCCTGCCAAGAACTTCAACATGTTTGGTTATATGCAAGATTAGATTTGAGGAATGCTTATTTGATCTGACAGAAAAATTTTCAGAATTGATTATGCCTCTGCAGACCCTCCCCTCCAACTTCCCTCTGTAATCAGTATGATTATGGTTGCCATCTCACCTATCTTACCTCTATTGCCCAGCACATAGTCCTTTTTTTGGGTAGGAAGCCTTGCTGTGATAAGCTATGTAGACCCCGAGATGTAGAGTTCTTATTAGGCCAAGTAGTACAGGAATGCCCTGTATATATGTTCTCTGTTTGAACACTCCCACTGATCAGGAAGCTGCTAATTTTTGAGGTCTCTAAGTTATGAGGCTCTCATTGGCATGCCTAAGGAAGATAGTTTAAGTTTTTGAGCAACACTTTCAACTCAGTACAGGCCTCCGGCTGAGATCATTATATTAAAGGGCTGGGACAAATGGATATGTTTCTTTCTTTGGTTGGAGGACAGAATCAGAGAATGTTACCATTAAGAAGATCATTGGGGACCATCTATAGTTTCTCCTCCTTCTCCTTTTACAGATAAAGTAATTGAGGAGGGAAGTGACACACAATGATTTTGGAATACAGGCTAGTTTAGAGTTCAGGGGTCCTTTGCTTTATTCACTGGAGCATGCTGCCTTCTAGTTTTTCTCTTTTATTTTAAAACATTTTAGATTTCATTTTCAGGTCCAAATTTTTCCCCGCTATCTTTTCTCCTCTTCCCACTGAGAAAGCAAGAAAAACAAAACCCATTACAAATATGTATAGGCAAATAAAAACAATTCTGGCATTGCCACATCCACTCTCTTCCTCTTGCCCCCAACAAATATACCTCAGTTTGCCCTCCGATATCTTTCTAGGCAGAGGTGGGTAGCATGTTTCATCTTGAGTCTTAGGGAATTGTGATTGGTTATTATGTTGACCAGAGTACCTAAGTCTTTTAGTTGTTTGTCTTTACAATATTGATGTTACAATAAATTGGTTCTGCTTATTTCATTCTGTCATCAGTTCATGCAAGTCTTCCCAGGTTTCTCTGAAACCACTGTCTTTATCATTTCTACAGCACAGTAGTATTCCATCACATGCAGATACTGTAACTTAGTCATTCCTCACTGAATGGGTACTCTCTATCCCCCTTAGTTTCCAACTATTTGTCACCAAAAAAGGTGATATGAATATTTTTGTACATGTGGATCTTTTTCTTTTTATTTGGTATGTTTGGGATATGGGTAAGTAGCAGTAAGAGGGTATGCATAGTTTTTAATAGCTTCTGGAGGTACAATTCCAAATCTCTTTCCAGAGTGGCTGGGCCAGTTCATAGCTTCACCAGCATTGTACACTAATACACCTGTTTTCCCACAGCTCCTCCAACATTTGTCATTTTCAATTTTTTCCCTTCAACTTTGGCAATCTGAAAGACATGAGGTAGTACCTCAGTTGTATTAATGCGCATTACTCTAATTATTAGTGCTTTAGAACATTTTTTGGTATGGCTATAGATACTTTCCCAGCTTCTCTCTTGTCCCCAGTAGGCTTCAAACTCAAACTTTAAGCACTCAGCAATCATTTACTATTGCTATTACTACTGACTGAGAAAGGGGGGGGGGGAGCCACACATACCATGTAATAGCCAGGAAGCAGCTTCTGTAGGAACTCTGCTTCCTTGTGCATCACAGTCTTAATGATGAACTCATCATCACTAGTGACATAGAAGAGGGAGCCACTGGCACCTGGGTTGGAAAGTTCGATCAGTGGTTCGTTGCACAAAGAATACTAGGAAAAAAAGAGAAAAAATGGAAAGGTCAAAAGTGGAAGGACTGGAAGGAAACTCTGGTAGATGATAGAAGTGCAAATGAGAGAAGTGGGTATACTCCATATGAAGTTGGCTGACCCTGTAAAAAAAGTGCTAAAAATTCTAAAAAGTAAATCTTTTACTTGAGCTTTAAGGTGCTTAAAACAAGTGATAATAAAGATGGTTTTTTAAATTATTTTATTAACATACCATTATATATATGAACACACACATATATGTGTGCATGCATGCGCGTACACAAGCGTATACCACATTTTCTCAGAGTTGGAAGAGTCCTCAGAGATCATTTCAGATCAGTCTTGCACTGAAATCCCACTCCAGTGCCTTAACACAGTATCCAGCTGATGCTGGATTCCTGAAGGCTCTACTAGAAGAGTCTCCTGCTTGAGCATCAGCCTAAGTTTGGAAAGGTTCATAGAAACTAATTATTGGCTACAGCAATTCTTGAAATGTTCTTAAGAGAGATGTGAGAGTCGTGATCTAATTAGACAGGGAATATCTGTATTGCTGAAAACATGGATTTTCAAAAACAAAAGTATACCTATAATATAGTTTTGTATAATTAGCATAAATGTCAATGCACTAATGGAACTGTGATTTCATGAATATGCATATTACAGCACAGATCATAACCCATTCAATGTCACTCTTGTTAACTGTTGTGTCATTTCAGTTATATCTGGTTTTTTATTTTTTTAAACCCTTACCTTCTCTGTCAGAAGAGTAATAAGGTTTAAGTGACTTGCCCAGGGTCACATAGCTAGGAAGTGTATCTGAACCAGATTTGAATCCAGAATTTCCCATCTCCAGAGTTGGCTTTCTATCCACCAAGCCATCTTGTGTCTGACTCTTCCATCACCTCATTTGGGTTCTCTTGGCAAAGATACTGGAATGGTTTACCATTTCCTTCTCCAGCTCAGTTTAGACAGGAGGAAACTGAGGCAAATAGTGGAGTGATGCCCAGGATCACACAGCAGGTAAGTATCTGAGGCCTGATTTAAGTTCAGAAAGATGAGTCTTTCTAACTCTAGGTCCAGCACATTATCTACTACGGCATCTAGCTGCCCCTATTTTTGTTATATACTCCTATAAACCTTCCACTGAGGGTTTATCCAACATGCTAAGGGTTTCTTCTTCATGTTTTTTTGACAGTGTAGATATCATGGAGTATATATACCCAATGTTAATTGATTATTTCTTGCTTTCATTATATGACCTAGGCATCTTCCTTTTCCTTTAAAATATATTCTTATATCTTTGGTTTTTATGTCACCTCTATTTCCCAAAGTTTCCCTTCTGCTTACCCTATCCTAGAAAGCAAATGTATATGAAAGAATGAAGAAAAAAATTTTAGCATAACATTAAAAAAATATGGCATTACATGCAGTGTTTAACACTATCCTTAGTCTTTCTTTTCTGCAAAGAAGTAGGGGTAGTTTCTTTCTCATCTCTCTTCTTTGCAGTCAAGCTTGGTCATGATATTGGTCATGATAATTTAGCTGAATTCGGTTTAGATTGTTTTGTTCTTTCCACTTATATTGTTGTAGTAATCATGTACATTACTTTCTTGGCTCTGCTTGCTTCACTTTGTATTACTTGGTATAAGTCTTCCTACACTTCTCTGTATTCATTATTTCTTCTAGTATGGTAATATTCTATTACATTCCTGTCCCACAGCGTGGTATGTCATTCTTTACTCACTGGGCATCTTTTTTTTTTTTTTTTTAAACCTTAACTTCTATGCATTTGCTCATAGGTAGAAGAGTGGTAAGGGTGGGCAATGGGGGTCAAGTGACTTGCCCAGGGTCACACAGCTGGGAAGTGTCTGAGGTCGGATTTGAACCTAGGACCTCCCGTCTCTAGGCCTGACTCTCAATCCACTGAGCTACTGAGCTGCCCCCTTCACTGGGCATCTATCTTATTTGTTACCACAAAAAGTTCTACAGTTATTTTTGACACTGATCTCCTTGCAGTATATGCCTAGCAGTGAAACCAATGGATCAAATGACATAAACATTTTGGTCATTCTTTTCCCAAATAATTCCGTTTGCTTTCCAGAATGATTGGACCAATTCACAGCTATAAGAGTGATCACAATAATAACATTAACAGCACTGCTCTTTGAACCAATTAGCCACAACCACAACAAATACCACCTTCTCTTTGACCCAGATAAAGACATCCTAGGACCCTGCACCCATGTGCCCTGGAAACAACTGACTAACTGACATAACAGGTAGACAGAAGTCCGGATAGCATTGAATTATAGATTATTATTCCCTTTTATGCACTCAGTGGTTCCATCATATATGTTTTCTTGCTGCTTCTCACATGTGACAAATCCCTATGATCTCAGTGCCTTTGCAGAGACTGTCTTCTCCCAAGTCCAGAATGTATTCCTACCTCTCATTTGCTATATTAAATCAATGTAAATGTTTACTTTGTGCCAGGCATTGTGCTAAGTGCTGAGAATACAAGTACAAGCAAAAAGGAAAATAGGTTGACATTTCATAGTTTGTAGTATATTTTATAAAGGATTGTATGCACTTAATATTCCTAAATTACTTTTCCATATTTATTCATTTCTTTTTGTTGTGAGATAATATGTAGGGTGGATACAGAGACAAGTTACAGAGAGATGTATTGATTATCCATCTTTTGCCCAAGTTGGATCTTATTCCCTCCTTACTACTCTATCGCCCCATAACATCATCTTATACTTTCATATTCCTCTGCTCCCATTCCCCTCACCCACATAGAAATAGAATTCAGTTCCAGGATAAAACAAACAAACAAAAACCCCCACTTCTATTTGGCTTCTAAAGACCTTTAAGACTTGGCCTCTTCTTATTTTTCTAGTCTCCTTATACTTTACTCATCATTTTGTCCTCTAGAATTCAGTTACATTGACCTCCTTATTATTCATCACCCAAGACACTGTCTCCTAATTTTACTGAGCATTTTCACTGGTTGTCCCTCATGCCTGGGATTCTCTCCTCATCTCCATGTCCTGGCTTCCTTTAAGTCTCATATAAAATCCCACTTGGTAGCCCTCTATATTCCTTCTTCATCTTGGTGTGTTCCCTTAGATCCTCCCAAAGTATCCTGTATATATCTTGTTTGTATACAGTTTGCTCTCTCAGACTATAAGCTCTTTGAGAACAGGGACTGTTTTTTGCATCCTCAGTACTAAGAATGGTGCCTGGCACATGATAGGTGTATAAATGCTTGATTTATACACCTGACTGATTTCAGTTCTCTGGCTTCAAGCAGCTTGCATTCTAATGGGGAGAAAATCATATGTAAAAAGGAGCTTAAAAAGGTGGTGGTGGGGGAGGGGTAGCAGCTGGGTGGCACACTGGATAGAGCACCAGGCCCAGAGAGGGAGGTCCTAGGATCAAATCTGGCCTCAGATATTTCCTGGCTATGTGACCCTGGGCAAGTCACTCAGCCCCCATTGCCTAGTCCTTACCATTCTTCTGTCTTAGAACCAATAGTATTGATTCTAAGGTGGAAGGTAAGGGTTTAAGAAAAAAAGGTGGGGGAGGGTTGGGAAGGAAATACCCATGTCAGAGTATGTTGGACATTATGGACAGTCAGAAGCAGATTTGGGAGAGAAACGAAGGTTTCCTAGCTTGGGTCATTTCTCAAAATGGTGGTTTTGGGTTGAGGGACATTTCAGGGTAAGAATGTTAAAGGGACCAACGGGGCCTTCTAGAATGGGAAGGCAGCTGAGACATGGCAATAAAATTCAGGGAGTCAGGAGGAGAACCAGGAAAGACTTTTTGAAATGCCAGATTCCTTCAAGAACCATTCCTGACATGAGGTCTTTCTTGGTCTTCCTTAGCTGTTAGTATCTCCTCCCTGAAATCACCTTGTATTTACTTGTACATATTTTGTACATGAGAACATGAGAGGTAGCTTGGTGTAGTGAAGGAGAGCCAGCCTTGAAGGCAGTAACCTATCTGGGTGCAAAGCCCCACATCTGACACATATTGGCTGGGTCATATTAGGTTAATAACATAACTCCTTTGTCCTAGGCAAAGTCTAAAACCCTAAGTTGCAGAGGAGGTGCTGACATGCACTGGCAGAATTCTAGGTCCAGGAGTTCTCACTATCTTTTGTATATATTTTTATATGTGCAGACACTGCTTCCCTACTAGCATGTAGGTCCTTGAGGACAAAAGTTATTTAACCTATGTATTTGGATCCCCCAAATCTAGCACAATGCTTGGCACATAGTTCTTAATAAGTTTTTCTTGAATGATTTGATTCTTTAAAAGAGTATATTTCCACATAGAAGGCATCACCTAACAAAAAAATTTACATAAAAATTACACATAAATTCATATAAGTAAAAATAAAATATATTTAAAAGTTTTTGTATGTCTATTTTTCAGGGTTTTTTTTTCTGGAGGTAGACATTCATTAAGACATTTTTCAAATATTAATTCCATAGCTATATACAATTTTCTCTTAGTTCTACTCATTTTACTCTTCATTATTTCATATAGGTCTTTCCAAATTAGAAAAAAAATTAATCTGCTTATCATTTCTTATGACAGGGTAGAATTCCATCGCAATCAAATGCCACAACTTTTTTAGCCATTTCCCAATTTATGGATATCCCCTCAATTTCTAGTACTTTGCCACCACAAAGAGAGCTACTATAAATATTTTGGAACATGTAGGTTTTTTTCTTTTTTCCTTGATCTCCTAGGCAGTGATGATGAACTTTTTAGAGACTATGTGCTATGACCCAACCTGGACAAAAGGGGAGTAGCCCAAGCATTCTGTTCAGGGGAGGGAATAAGCGCTTCCACTGGGCTGTTGGGCAGAGGAGTAGGGAGGCACAGTAGAGAGGGGGGAAGAAAACAGCTCTGCCTGAATCCCTCTGCCTTTCTGGTCACTAACTCTGGCAGGCGATGGCTCATGGTCTTTGCATGCCATTTTTGGCACCTGTGCCATAGGTTCACTATCACAGTCCTAGTGAAATAGACTCAGCAATGGCATTGTTAGTTCTAAGAATATACACTGTTTTATAATTCTCTGGGCACAATTCCAGATTGCTCTCCAAAATGGTTGGATCAGTTCATAGTTCTACATCATTTGTTTCTGATAATGACATCATTAGCTAGGTACTTACAGAGGTTTATTAGGTATTTAGGAAGGACTATCATCTCTGGTATAAGGGCTTGCTGAAACATTTTAAGGACTGCTCATTCACCTTTGGTATTCACCTTTTATCCAACTCTCACCTGTGGCTCCAAGAAGCCATGGCATTCACAGTGGCCACACCCAGGTAAAACCAACTGCCAGGTCGAGGGTAACTGAAAGATCTCAAACCTGTTTTAATTTAGGGAAATGTCTATCTTTGGCACGTGAAGATGTCCCTTGGTGGAATGGGTAGATAAGAATAATTTGTTCCACTGGCCATGAAAATGGCTGAAGCAGATGCTGTGAAGTGCTTAGAACTTTGTTAGACATTAAAGATGCCAATTCATCCACTGCATTCTGGGCCATTGCCCAGATGTGTCTTGTCACTGAATTTTGATGACTTTGAGAGAGAGAGAGTGAGGCCCAATAACCTTGCTCAATTCTGTCTCACTTAAATCCAATTCAAGAGCAAATCAAGACATCACTCTGTGATGTCATCTGTCCTCTTCAAAAAAAAAGGAGAGGGGCAGCTGGGTAGCTCAGTGGAGTGAGAGTCAGGCCTAGAGACAGGAGGTCCTAGGTTCAAACCTGGCCTCAGCCACTTCCCAGCTGTGTGACCCTGGGCAAGTCACTTGACCCCCATTGCCCACCCTTATCAATCTTCCACCTATGAGACAATACACCAAAGTACAAGGGTTTAAAAAAAAAATAAAGGAGAAATGGGGGCAGCTGGGTAGCTCAGTGGAGTGAGAGTCAGGCCTAGAGACAGGAGGTCCTAGGTTCAAACCCGGCCTCAGTCACTTCCCAGTTGTGTGACCCTGGGCAAGTCACTTGACCCCCATTGCCCACCCTTACCACTCTTCCACCTATGAGACAATACACCGAAGTTAAGGGTTTAAAAAAAAATAAAGGAGAAATAACAACGTTTGAGGTACTATTATTATCTCCATCCTATAGATGAGGATACTAAAGATCAAAGAAACTAGATAACTTGTCCATGATCACAAAGTTATCAGGGTTAGAGCTGAATTTGAACCCAAGTTTTCTGATCCCAGATTCCATATCCTAATGACTATCTTCTTTATATTCTATGCTGCAACACAGTTATGTGATGAATGCATATTTATTATATAGCAGATGTACATGTCCTATCTTCCTTGCTAGAGTGTGTCATATCCATTTGTTAAATGTCTCTTTTTAGGGTTGTGCTTTGTACAGAGCAGGGGCTTAAAAAATGGTGGCTCAGTGGATAGAGAGCCAGGCTTGGAGATGGGAGGTTGCAGGTTCAAGTCTAGCCTCAGATACTTCCTGTGTAACTCTGGGCAAGTCACTTAATCCCAATTGCCTAGGCCTTACCACTCTTCTGCCTTGAAGTAATACTTGGTATGGATTCTAAGACAGAAGGTAAAGTTTTTTTGTTTTTTTTTTAAATAATGGTTGTTGAAGGAATAAGTGAATGAACAATTCAAATGGGCTCTTAATAGCTAATGTGATATTTCAACCTTGTAGAATCATAAGATCTCAGAGCTGAAAGAATTCTTAGAACATGAAATAGTCAGAAGGGGATCTAATCCAACTTATTTAAATCAATAATTACTATTCAGAAATGCTACAAAGGTAATACTAAGTACAGATGCCTGAAAATCCTTTTACATTTTTCCCTTAGGAATCTTTATAGTAATATGCTCAAGTTAGTTTGTTAAATGTCCTAGAAGGAGGACAGAAGCAGGGTTATTTCTTTAAAAACATTTTTTTAAATTATTGTCTTCTGTCTTAGAACCAATACTGTACATGGATTCCAAGGCAGAAGAGAGCAGTAAGGTAGGTAGCAGTAAGGTAAGGCTAGGTAGTGGGAGTTAAGTGACTTGCCCAGGGTCACTCAACTAGGAAGTATCTGAGGTCACATTTGAACCCAGGACCTCCCATCAGGCCTGGCTCTTAATCCATTGAGCCATCTAGCTGCCCCCAAACGCAGGGTTATTTCTGAGACTCCCAATTTCTTTTATGTCCCAACTACAGGATCTCAGAGTCTTTGCCCAAACTTATAACACTTCATTAGGTGTTAAACTGAGCAACAAACAGTTCCCATCATTTGTATGAAACTTAATTGGTTCTATGGCAACAACTGCCACCCAAAAGGCAGAGAAGCCAAAAGACAGAAAAGTCCAAGAGTTGGACAATTGCCCCTGGATAGGTCTTAGGCTTTATTCCAAAAATTTTCCTAGGGGGCAGCTGGGTAGCTCAGTGGAGTGAGAGTCAGGCCTAGAGACAGGAGGTCCTAGGTTCAAACCCGGTCTCAGCCACTTCCCAGCTGTGTGACCCTGGGCAAGTCACTTGACCCCCATTGCCCACCCTTACCAATCTTCCACCTATGAGACAATACACCAAAGTACAAGGGTTTAAAAAAAAATTTCCTAGATTTCCTAATTGGAAGACGTACATACACAGCAAACTTTCTTAGCTCTAAGTATAACTGTAAAGGAAGAATGTGGGGAGAAGAAATTATTAGGAACAAACAACCCAGCTACATGTTAACCAAACTGACAATAGACCAGGATGGCCAGAGGACTAGAAACTGGATTTGGTGGACTGCTTAAGGGGAAGGAAAAGAATAAATGCCAAGGCTTCAATCCATGCAATTCATTAAATACTCCTTAGTTTGTACCGAACATAGCACTCAGCACTACATGGATTAACAAGCTAGGATTTTATCTACTTAATTATCTCATGCATCATTAAAGAGATGTACTGGTAGGGCGGGCAGGAGCTGACAAGAGAAGAGCTGCAAATCAGAATGGTGACCTTTCTGAGGCAGGAAGGCGTGTGCCTTCTCCCCAAATTTGTAACCACTCTCATCAAAATGGCAAGTAGCCTTTCATACTACACAGATGGGACACATACTCTCTTTTCCTCTAACTGAGCTATTATCTGAGACATAGCTTTGTTCTTTAGCATCTTAGTCCTGATCAAGTCTGATTTTTATGCACGCCCACCTCTTTTAAAAGGAACATTTTCGTAGTGACAAGTTTGGGGGTTTTTCCCTTCTATTAGGGTAAGGATGAGCAGCTCTATCTTTCCCTCCTTTAAAACAAAACAAAACAAAAAGCCCTTCGATACTAAGTATCAGTTCCAAGGCAGAAGAATGGTAAGTAAGGTTAGAGAATTGGGGTTAAGTGACTTGCCCAGGGTCACACAGCTAGGATGAATCTGAGGCCAGATGTGAACCTAGGATTTCCTATCTCTTTCTAGGTCTGGCTCTCTATGCATCAAACTTCTCCTCCATTTTCCCTTCTTGCCCAAGAGCCTTTCTCTGAGCCAGGGAAGGGTTCTTTCCAAACCATTGGTTGAATGGGGCAGAAGGCTCCAGAACTTGTCCAGTGATATCTGATAGGGTCTTACTGCAAACTGAAGTCTTCAGTTGAAACAGTATTCTTCTGCTTAGCACTGATGACTCTGATTTCCTGGCTAAAGTAGTCTTTCCATCTGAAGGGTTATGATGCAGTTCTTCTTTCTTCCTTACCAGCATTAGAGGAGTGATTTGTGCCCCTCATCTGGTGAATCTATCTTCCATTCAGCTGTTATTGCACTGCCATCTTTCATTATTGACTGAAACACTTCCCAATTTGTAATATACTATTAGTGCACTCAAAAAAATTTCATGATATATGTTCTTTTTATATCTCAATAATCTCTAGTTATTCTTTCCCCTATTTCTCTCATCTATTTGAAACCTCCCTTGTAACAAAGAAAAGTTAAGCAAAAAACCCTGAAATAATAACTGTTTGATAACATCCCCAACCTCTGTAAATGGCAACTATCAGGTAATCTGAAAACAACTCATTAGGACACTTAGTGGGAAGGCTGCTTTCCCCCACCTCCCTCCCATCCAGACATCTTACTCTCCACCTAAAACAGTGTGTGTGTGTAAAAAAAAAATTATATATATATATATATATATTATATATATATATATATATACACACACACACACACACACACACACACACACACACACACACACACACCTGCCAGATAGCCTTTTTTTTTTTTTTTAAACCCTTACCTTCTGTCTTGGAGTCAATATTGACTCCAAGGCAGAAGAGTGGTAAGGGCTAGGCAATGGGGGTCAAGTGGTCACACAGGGTCACACAGCTGGGAAGTGTCTGAGGCCAGATTTGAACCTAGGACCTCCCATCTCTAGGCCTGGCTCTCAAACCATTGAGCTACTCAGCTGCTCCCCAGATAGTCTTTTTTTTTCTTTACTATGGTTACTGCTACCGCCTATCCCATCCTTCATATTTTATTGGCTAACAATATTCAAGGGAAAAGAAAGAATGAAGGATATGGAGACATAAGCAGGCAGGAATTGCTAATCTTTTCAAAGGGATATGGCAAGTGTTAATCATTTTATTATTTCATCCTAGCATGGGCAGACCAAATGCAGATATACCTGAGAAATGATCCTTGTTAAGTTCTTATCAACTAGTATTTTTGTTAGAGATGGGGGGAACAGATAATTGAGAAGGAAGCACTAGAAAGAATGAAAAAGGGAACTAATAGGAAAGGGAAGAAGGGATAAGCATCTCAGATGTCACATTTGAAGAAAACCCCAGAACATAAAATGTGAAAGCTGAAAAGGTCCATAAAAATAATCTAGATCAGGGGTTCTTAACCTGAGGTCTATGGAGAGAATTCTGGGAATTTATGAATTTGGTTGGGAAAAAAATTGTATCTTCATTTTCATTAACCTCTAAGTGAAATTTAGCATTTCCTTCAATTACTTAGAATAATTAACCATCTGGGGAAAACATTGGCCAACTCAGCTTAGAAATGACCAAGATGAATTCAAACACATCAATGCCATGTAAAAACAAAAGAAAAATTCCAAACATGCATTACCTACCAAATAATCGTCTGGACGAATACCAAAGAGCTCCCGGAAATATCGAAAAGCCACTGGTGCATAGGTTTTGAATCTGAAGTCAGCATAGTGATGAGCTGGAGTAAGGTTACTTCCTTCGCTGTGTGGAGAGGATACAAAGCAGAAATGTGTGTAAAACAGCATTAGTGTTATCTACAAATTTATTTCACTCTCATTCAAATTCTGATACTGCTTTCTCCCAGCTTTAAGGAGAGAGCCACTACTCAAGGTATTTTTAATAACTTAACAAAATCACACAATCATTAAAAAAATGGGAACCATATCCTAGACTATGTGAACTGGGAAGGGTCTTATATTATAGAACTTTATACCTAGAAGGTTTCTCAGAAGAAAAATTTCAAAAGTGAAAGGAAGCCAAAGGACACTTAAATGTTTATGGCTCACATGGACTTTGGATCATGTCCAACTTTCCTGTTTTACAAATGGGGAAACTGAGGTCCAAAGAGGGGAAATAACTTGACTAACATCCCAGAGTTAATATGAGAACATTACTACTAGGCTGAAGGACTATGCTAAAAGCTATAGAGATGAATGAAGCCAGGAAAAAAAGTATTAATGTTGTTTTTAAGGTCTGCCACTTTGTGAAAGAAGTAGGGAAGAGATCTCATTCTAAAATCAGAATGGTCTCAATTTGATGTGAAGATATTCTAGGCCTTCTAATACAGTCCAATAGCCATTTATTTTTAAACTTCTTACCTTCTGTGTCTTAGAACTGATACTAAGTATTGGTTCCAAGGTAGAAAAGCGGTAAGGGCTAGGCAACTGGGGTTAAGTGACTTGCCCAGGTCATATAGCTAGGAAGTGCCTACGGCAAAATCTGAACCCAGGATCTCCTGACTCCGGGCTTGGCAACCAACAAGTATTTATTAACTGCTTGATTTATGCAAGGCATGGAAGACAAAAACCAAATAGTTCCTGCTCTCAAAGATTTTATTCTCCTGAGAAGTAATAGATTTAAGAGCTAGAATGTACCCCAGAAATCATCTAGTACCACTCCCTCATTTTAGAAGAGAAAAGTGAGAAGTGAAATGACTGACCAATGGTCACAGAAGTAATAAATGGTAAAGTTAGGGTCTTAATCTAGTTCTCTGACACAGTATTATACATAAGAAGAGTAAACAGTAAGTCAGAATAATTCTAAGAGGGTAGGAACTGAGACTGGGGATAGGGTTGGGGAGGGGCAGAGGACAAAGACAAAGAAAGGAATGATGTAGTAGGTAGCACTGAAGATATACTCTGGAGCTCACAAGGACTCTTAAAAGGTACAGAGAAAAGGGAGTGCCTTCCAGAAACTAGGGACTACTCATGCAAAGGCTTATAGAGGTGACAGGTGGAATGTAATGTCCAAGGAACAGTTCTCATGCAAGTTTACTTAGAATGGAGAATGTGATGGGAGATAGAGTGACTGGACCTGTGACTTCATTGTTATAGGCAACTCCTGGGTGAGAAAATAGCCTCTGTCAATATATGTTAATGCACTTTCTCTGCAGCTTAGAGACAATGACTTGTTCGGGGTCACACAGCAGATAGATTTCAGAAGTGGGACTTGAACTTAGGTCTCATTGGCTTTGAGCTCAGTTCTCTATCCACTACCATCTCTCAAGGAAAAGGAGAAAATATTTAAAAAAAAAGTCAGAGAAGGAAAATGGGAACTAGAATGTGCAGGGTTGTAAACATCAGTATGAGGATTTATTATGGTATATTAAATGTAATAGGAAGTCACTGAAAATTCAGAGAATGCTGTTATTCTAGGTCTTTGAAGTAGGAATGAACCAATTAGGGCTAGGATAGGTAGCTTCTTGATTTACTTCTTGATGCTTAGCAAAGTATCCATGCACATATGTTCTTCAGTTATTAGGCCTGGTCTAAGCTTGTCCCTAGTACCCTAAGGTGACAAAGAAACAGGCCATGGAATAATCCTAGAGAAGGTATCAGGGGGATGGTGCATACAATGCTGCTTGAGCTAAGTAGCCAAGAGCCTCCAAGGCCTCAAGGCTAAAAAAGGTCTCAAAGGCCCAGTCTGAAACAGCTATGAAGACATTTTAAAGCTGTCCTTCCTTTAAGACTACTGCTAGGGATAATACTGCAAACCATCCCTAGCACCCCATGAAAGCATGATCCTTGGATGTATGATTTGAGAGGCTAATTAGGGGTGCACCAGGGGGTAAATGTCTTGTCTTTCACGTTTTAAACCCTTGTTTCTACCCACTAAGGAGTAGATCCCAGGGATTCCTAACGTTCCTCCCCCCTTTTGGCCCACCATACATACATTTCCAGAGCTATACCTGGGGAAAAAGATGCTCTCCACCACATAAAAATCCTGCATGAGGACATCTCTCTCTGGTTTGGAGCTCAGGTTGCCTACAGTGTAGCCAATTCCTAACTGGATGGCCCCCCGAAGGGTAGAGGAGGTGGTCTGTGGGAAAGCACAACAAAGTCACTACCCCTTTTATTTCTTACAATCTCAAAATCCTGAGTGGTCAGTCCTAACGCTCAGCTTCATAGGATGATGACAGGGATATAAGGGACTCAACTATGCCAATTAAAAATTAGCATGAGTTCAGTTTTGGTGCTGGTTTGGAGGAAATATCAATTTATATGAATACCTCAATTACTTTGGTTTCCATAGTCATATATTAATTTATATCTATATGAGGAGGCATTTTAAATATAATTTATAGAATACATAAATTTTATGTAATAAAAGTTATTAATTGGTAGCTTTTTAATCTTAATTTTAATACTCCTCCTAACTTGCACTTCAAACACTTTTTAATTTATTCTTAATATCTTATGAGACAGTTACAGAAGGGAAAGCCTTAAAAATCATGAGAAAAACTGAGTTGCCCAAGTAAATTAATGCATAGTCAGAGAGCCCCAAGTCACCTGATTTCCAGGCCAGGGCTCTTTCTCCTAACATGATAGCATTATATACCTGGGTTCTTCTCTTAACTGTCCAGCAGTTAAACAATAAACTTGCAAACCACTGGGACTACTTTTAACTAGATCATTAAATCCTCAATCAGTATTATATGATGGTAAAGATTTTACAACCAGTGCTGCTAAAAGCTAATAGTAGATAAGACTTATAATAGTAGGGGTTTTTTACCTTTTTTCTAACAGAAGGTAGATCAGCTTCAACACAGTAATCAATAATAGGTCTCATATGATGAAACTCAAAGATGTGTTTGGAAAATACTTGGAAATCTGAAATCTGTTCTATTTGAATTCAAAGACTGAAGCTTTTCAGAGAAAATCCTGAATTCCTGACTAGTCTATATCAGTAATCCCTTCCATTTAAGGGTTCTGAATTAAAAAGAACTCTCTTAATGATTTGTTTCTGTACAAGGGAATTCCCTCAATTCCTATTTCCGTAATCTTCTGTAGTTTATTAAAAAAGTTTTCTCACAACCACCTCAGAAGGTAAGATAATGTAAATACTATCTCTATTTCACAAAAGATGGAAATTAAGGTTCTCATAGGGAAAAGGTCTTAGGAACATGGAGTGGTTAATAGTGAAGTGGCTTTGAAACTGGGTCTTCTGACTCCAAGTTCTTCTATTATGTCACTCTGCCCTTCAGAGATCCATTTCTGGATTACAAGAACTACCCATGATCTTTGTTCTATCTAGGGTCTCTCTCTTTGATAGAGCTGAGAAAGTTTATTACCAGAGACAAGATTGATTACTATGAGCAGGGGAACCCAGTCTCTGCAGCATCTCTGGAGGAAGAGTCAACTCTGTCAACCTCCAGCATATTCTTTTCATAAAATTATAACATCTTAAAATTGGAAGGTACTTCAGAAGCTTTTTGGTCCAATCTTTATCTCTGAGCAAGCAAGAATCCCTTATAAAGCATTTCCAACAGGTAGTCATTTACCTCTGCTTAGGGATCTCCCAAAATGGAAAATATTCACTCATGAGGCAGTCCATTCCACTTTTGGAAAGTTGTAATTATTGAGGAGTTTTTCCTCATATTGAGCCAAAGCCTGACTCTCTGTAACTTTGCCCCAGTGCCGTCTAATCTCTCTTCTAAATAAACGAATTCAGTGATGTATCTTCTGAAATGTTCTTTTCTCAAGTTAATCATCATAGTTCCTGAATCAGATTTTTACCTTGCCCAGTGTCCAATCCTCTCACCATTCAGACTCCTTTCCTCTGATCCTGATTCAGATTGTATAATCCTTTCTAAAACATGCTGCCTACAACTGAACTCGATACTCCAGAAGGCATCTGATCATAGAAGAGGACAGGAATGATCACCTTCTCCTTTTTGGTCATCAGATTTCTCTGGCTCTTTATCACTCATCTTTTTCGATTTCTCATCTGGACAAATTTCATACCCTATCCCCACCAAGTCGATGAATAGAAATCAGCTGTAGAACCTTTTTGTAGGTGGTTTCTCCAGAAGCATCAACTCCCCGGTGGCCTAGCTTCTTCGCATGTCCAGTGGTAGCTGTTAAAGTCGGGATTGGGGGCTGGAAAAGGAGGAGAAAGAAGGAGGATGTGTTAAAAGTCATCTTGATGCAAGGCCGTGACCAGGGTGCCAGAAGGGTTCTGGAAGTGCTAAAAAAAAAAAAAAGCACTCTAGAAATCCTGGTGGGAAACATTTGTTTGTTTATCCCATCTCCTAGATCAATGGTCATTCACCTTTCACAAGGAACATACTCAGGTGCTTACCTCTGTTCTTGGGATATGCTGGAGGGTAAAGTGTTAATGAGGGAGTATTAATTCAAGAGGGTGAGAAAATATCAACTCTCATTAGTAGGAAAAGCAGGGCTATATGCTAACTCTCAGAAGGAACCACTGACTCTCTTTGGTAGGGGGTGGGTAGGAGTAAAGTGGTGCTCTGTTTAAATTTGGGAGATCATGGTAGGTAGACACTCAAAAGCAGCACAGAGATGGTATGGTGATGGATGTCCAGCCTCCTTGCCCCTGAAAATAGGACATCTATATAACATCTTTAGCATAACAGGTTGCCAACTCCTCTGGAGTAGATTGTAGACTGGAAATTTCCTAGAATTGAACTGAAACATTTATCAAATGCCTTCTGTGTGTCAAGCAATGAGATAAGTTCTAGAAAACAGTTTAGATAAGAATGGAACATCTAGTCTAGTAAGGGACTATATCACATTATACACACACACACATATGAAAAACCCTAACACACATCCATCAGTCAATTAATGATCATTTATTAAGCTCATATCATGTCAGACACTGTGCTGAGGCAGTATATACAATTTCAAAGAATTATCCAATCCCTCTTCTAAAGGGTCTGGCATTCTACCAAGGAGATGATGGGCATTCATGAATATGAATGAGAACAAATACAAATACATACTAAGCCATTAAACTCTGGGGAGTTTAGGAGGAAAGGCACTGGCAGATCAGAAGAAGAGGGTATTCTGAGTATGGGGTGAGGTGAATGCAAAGGTATGATGGGGAGAGGGTTGAGTATAATATATGAGTAATAAATTTGTCTTATAAGGAAGCAGGTGTGGATAGGTACAAGGCACCTGGAAAGATAGTTTAGGGCCAGGTTGTAAAGGTCTTAGACATACTTGACAGAAGAGATTTTTGATCCTGGGGGAATATGGAACCAATATAGTTTGTTGAGTAGAAGGATGACACAGCCAGGAATATTACTTTGGTAGCAGACAGAGGCAAAACCAGCAAGATTTGGTGACTAACTGGCTATCTGGATAAGGAAGATTGAGGAGTGGAGGTTATGAACTTAAAGAATTGGAAGAATGGTGGAGCATTCAGAAATAGGAAAGTTTGGAGGTGAAAACTGGAGGAAACTTCTGTCACATAGAACATATATGTTAGAGAAGTATTTGATCCACTTGTCAGAAAAACCTTCAAAGAACTGGGGGTGGGAGGAGAAGAGTTTGCTCAATTAAGGTGCCCTAAATATTTCTTGGTAGCCTCTGGCCAAAGAGAAACAATGTAAATAAGTTGCTGGGACTCTCAAATCCCAGCTAAATCTCATTGATTTATCTGCCAGTACAGTGATACTTTCTGAGAATCATAGTAAGCCAACATTTATCATATTTTTCCCAAAGGAGGCTATCCTTCTTGCCTGACTTCTTAAAATCTGGTTTCCATAAAGTATGAATGTAATCTATGATCAGTATTATTTTGCAGTACATTCCTAGACACATACAGGGCTTCTGATCTTTGATTTTAATTCATATCTATCTTATCTATATGCTCTACCTTATATTTACTTACAACATGTGGAAAAACTCCTTGTAGAGCTGCCTGGGGTTCTGGGGCCATTGCTCATGGACACACAGTAGATGTCAGATGCAAGACTTGAACTTAGGTCTTTTCTGATTTTTGAGTCTGATACCCTGTCTACCATGTGACTACTCTTAGCCCACCTTCCCCCTCTCCTTTTTTTTTTGGCCCAAGGAACTCTAGGTGAGGAAATTTTTTTTCTACCACAGTGCACTGCCAACTTTATTGTTTAACTAAAAGTCTTTGAGAGTGGTTTGAGTCTCTGAAAAGTTAAGTAACTTGTGTATGGTGCACGGCCAATAAAAGCCAGGGGATAGACCTAAAGCATGGGCATAGAGAATGCTTTCTCACAAGGCAGGTAGGCACCTGGGCAACTTTCAATCTTAGAACCTTGCTCGGAGCACTGAAAATTTTGGTGGCTTGCCAGCATCACAGGCCTAGAGACCTATCAGGTGAAGGCAGGGCTTGAACCATGATTTTCCTGGTTCTGAGGCCATCTCTGCACCTACTCTGCCAGGGAGGTCAAAACAACTTATGGGAAGGGCCCAGAGGTGGGGGTGGGGCAGCTAGGCAGCACAGTGGAAAGAGAGCCAGATCTGGAGTTGAGAGTTCCTGCATCTAAAACTGGTCTCAGATATTTCCAAGCTATGTGACCCTGGCAAGTCACTTAACCCCAACTGTCTAGCACTCTTCTGTCTTGTAACCATGATTTAGTATTAACTCTAAGGCAGAAGGTGAGGGTTAAAAAATAAAAAAAGATCTAATTGATAATGATCTAGGCTGGGTAATTCTCCCTAGGGCAGTTCAAGTTCAGCATAAGGAAAGAATGTTGCTTAGCCCTTGCCACTCTTCTGTCTTAGAACCAGTTCTAAGACAGAAGACAAGGGTTAAAAAACAAATCACAACTTATAATTCTCTTATGCCCTTAAGTATCATTCTATATCACTAGAATCAATCACGGAATCTTAGCATTTGGAAGGGACTTGAAAAGTCATTGAGCTCACTTCTATTCTGAAATGATAAATCCCTCTTTAGAACACTGCTAATGAGCAATTAGCCAGCCTCTGCTTAAAACACTCCAATGATGGGAATCTTTCTTTCTTGAATGAGGCTCATTCCAGATAACTCTAACTGTGGGCAAGGTCTTTTTTATATCAAGATAATATCTGTATCTTCACAAATTCCTGCCATTTCTTCTACTTCTGCCTTTTAAGGTCTAACAAAACAAGGCCCAATCCCTTTTCTAAATGGCATCCCTTCAAGTATTTGAAGATAGCTGCTTTCTCCTTCCAAGATGAAAAATATTTATAGTCCCTCCAACTTATGCTATTATGTCCTGATTGCAGTACGAGTCACCACAATCATGGTGGCCTTTCATATGATGTTATCAAGTTTACTAAAGCATTATTTAAGGCAGAGCACAGTGGAACTAGTTCTTCTTTTACACTAGATATTCTTATTTCTCTTCATGAATTTTTTGACAGCCAGGTTACAATGTTGATTCATATCAAGCTTAAAGCCAAATAATAATATCATCTGAAGCCTACTATGATACCAACCACCAAACTAAGCACTTTGAAAATATTGTCTTATTTGTTCATATAAAACGTTGGGAAGTTTACTGTCCCTGTTTTATAGATGAGGAAATTAAAGCAAACAGAGGATTTAATTTAATTTAATTTAAATGATTTGCCAAGAGTAACACAGCTTGTAAATGTCTGAGATTGGATTTGAACTTGGATTTTCCTGACTCTAGGTCCAATGCTCTATCCACTGAGCTACTTAGTTTCCATGAAAATTCTCAGGTCTCTTCCACATGAACTGATGTTTAATTATACCTCCTATATTCTGTACTTGTACAGTTGATTTTTAAAAAAATCAAAGGTGTAGGAGTTCACATTTACCTCTACTAAATTTCATCTTATTTGATCTGTATAATTATCCCATGGTTCTTAATCTGGGGGCCATGTGGTTACTTTAAGGGATCCACAAATCTATATGCAACAATTATTATAATTTCCTAAGGCTCATTTTCTTAGTCACATAGTACTGAAGCCTGGACTCAAATCCATGTCTTTTGATTTTAAGACCAACATTCTTTCCAATATGCCACAACTACCTCTCTACCTCCTATATTATCTTTTTTTTTTTAAACCCTTACCTTCTGTAAGGAGCCTTGTATATTATTATATACAATACTGTATATTGGCTCCAAGGCAGAAGAATGGTAAGGGTAGGCAATGGGGGTCAAATGACTTGCCCAGGGTCACATAGCTGGGAAGTGTCTGAGATCAGATTTGAACCTAGGACCTCCCATCTCTAGGTCTGGCTCTCAATCCACTGAGCTACCCAGCTGCCCCCCCCCCCCATATTATCTTGATCAGTTTCTAGTCCTGGTCAAAAGAATGGAGTATGTAATAATTACCCAGAAATCCTATAGAGGAACTGGTTGAAGAACTAGGCTCAAAGAGACATCATTAATGATTTCATGCCAATCTGGAAGATGTTTTCTAGTGGAATGGGTCTAGAAATCTGTGCTTGAGAATGTGCTCTTTAAAATTTGGTCAATTATTTGGTTATAGGTGTCTCATCAAATTTACACATAAGCTAGCAGGGATAGTTAACATGTTAGATGACATAGTCAGGATCCCAAAAAAGAACTCAACAGGCTAAAATTGTGGGCTGAACAAAGCCATTAATATGAAATTTAGGAAAGAGAACTTTAAAGTATAGAAGTCAGGATGTCAGAGTTGGAAGAGATCTTATCAAGTTCCAAAAAAAAGTCAGCTTGGCTAGATAGTAGCTCTTCCGAAAAAATTTGGGGGTTTTAGTGGACTGTAAGTTTAGTAGATCAATATTGACATAGTACTGTGACACTGTAGCCAAAGAAAACCCATGGGCTCCATTAAGTGAAGTGTAGTTTTCATGATTATAGATGTAAAGGTTCCACTATATTCTCTGCTCTGGTTAGACCACGTGTAGTATTGTTATGTTCTAGGTACCACATTTAGGAAAGATGCTGATAAGCTGACATGTACCCAGAGGAGAAATAATTGGATGATAAAAGGCCTCAAGATCTTGTCATAAGAAAAACTGTCTGAAGGAAGAGGGGCTATCTTGCCTGGAGAAGAGAAGACTCAGAGGGAAAAAACAACTGTCCTCAAGTATCTGAAAGGAAGAGGGATTAAACTTGTTTTGCCTGACCCTATAGGATTCCAGGGGACACTTAAAAAAAAATTGGCACCATCCTAAAGAGGTGGCAGTTCCCTCCCTGAGAAGTCCATATGTTAGATTTATTGTACAGGAAATTTTTGTTCAGGTACAGATTGGACTAGATCGCCTCTGAAATTCCTTTCTAATTCTGAGATTCTGTCAGGCAATGTTGGAGCCATGATTAAAACTCAGGCCTTTTGACCTCAAACCCAATACTCATCAATACCAGAGCTTCATTTCCACTGCTAGTAATTTATTATGTTATAAATCAGAATGATGATAAAATGAGAGGGAAGAAAAGAGTTAGGGAGGGAGGTAGGAAGGACAGATTTTCTGAATGTCTATTATGTGCCACGCAGTGTGTAGTGAGTGCTTAGAAATATTAGAATAGTAGAAATTAGAAATATTATCTCATTTGATTCTCACAACAGTCCTGGGAGGTAGGTGGTATTATTATTCTCATTATAGTTGAGGAAATTGAGGCAGACAGTGATTAAGTGACTTGCCCAGAGTTACAACCTAGTAAATTTATATGGCCAGATTTAAATTTAGGTCTTCCTGACTCCTAGCCCAGTGGTCTATCTATTGTACCACCAGCAGTGATAACATTTTGGGAGCACTTCAGGGATGAGGTGAACTTAATTAGAATTTAGAAATTACACTGTGGTAGTGAGGAAGGAGGATGAGGCCCTAGGATGTTAAAATAACATATAAAGATTAAGAGACTAGAATGAAAGCTTCTTCTAGTTAATCTCTCCTTTAATCCAGTTATCACATTTAAATTCTGAAAACATATCTATGGTTCACATCACTCTTCCACTTGAATAGCCTTTAATGGCTCATGGCTTCCTACAGTATCAATTTCAAACACCCCAATCAAAATGATCTGCTCACTAGTCCTCAAATGGAGCCTAGAATTTCTTCTTTCTGTATTTTTGATTCAATCCTCTACTTGGAATACTACTCCCCTCATCAGTGTTCAAAACCTATCCCACCCTTCAAGGCTCAACTCAAAGATCAGCTTCTCCACAGAGTCTTCCCTGATGTTCCTTGCCAGAAGTGATCTCTCCATTCTGAGTACTTTCATATGTTCACTGAGGTCATCTTGTCTAACAGTCTTATTTACAAATGAGAAAGCTGAGGCCCAGAGAGTTAATGTGATTCAGGTCCAAGTATAATATTGTTAATTTCATATTTCCTCACTAATGCATCATAATATTTATATATATGTATATATATATATAATATAATAGTATGCATTTATAATGCATAATAATCACCTGAGCCTTGAATTACAGGTATATCTCTCCTAGTCTAAAACTTGAGAGCAGAGACTATTTATCAATTAGTCAATTGATAAACATTTTTTACATGCCTACTATGTGCCAGGCATGGTGCTAAGGGATGGTAATGCATTAAGAGGTAAAAGATAGTCTCTGTCCTCAAAGAGCTTAAGGTTTAATGGAAGACACAACATGTAAACAAATATATACAAAGCAAGCTACATACAGGATAAATGAGAACTAATTAACAGAAGGAAGGCACTAGAGTCAAGGTGGATTAAGTAAGGTTTCTATAGAAGATTCTGATAGGCAATTAAAGGAAGCCATGCAGGTCAATAGTAAGAGCAGAAAAGGGAATGTTCTCAGGCATGGAAGATAACCAGAAAGAATGCCCAGGGCTGAAAAATGGAATATCTTATTTATGGAACAGCCAGAAAACTAATGCCACTGGATTAAAGAGCATATGGGGAATAAAGTGTAAGAAGATTTAAGATGAAGCTATAGCGGTTATGAAGGACTTGGAATGCCAAATAGTATATTTTGTATTTGGTCTTAAAGGTGATAGAGAATTACTACAGTTTTTCATTTGGAGAGAAAGTGACATGATTGGATCTGTGCTTGAGGAAAATGACTTTAGTAGTTTAATCGGAGATGGATTAGAGTGGGGAGAGATTTAAGGCAGGCAGACACAGTCCAGACAAGAGGTGGTGAGGACCTGTACTAGATGGGTGGCAATGTCAGAGAGAGAAGGGAGGAGTACTCTAGAGATGTTGCAAAAGTAAAATGGCAAGTCTTGGCAAAAGACTGAATATAGGGCTAAGACATAGTGAGGAATCCTGGATGATTCTTAGGTTGTGAGCCTGAGGGACTAGGAGGATGGTGTTGCTCTCTGTGGGAACAGGAAGGTAGGGGTGGGGGTAGGGGATTAAGGGGAAAAGATGAGTTCCATTTTGGACTTACTAACTTTAAGAAGTCTATTAGACATCCAGTTTGAAACATCTGAAAGGCAGTTGGAGATGTGAGACTAGAGGTCTGAAGAAATTTTGAGGCAGGATAGGTAGATTTGAGAATTAGCAGCATAAAAATGGTAATTCCATTGGAGCTGATGAGATCACCAAGTTATATAGTAGAGAGGGAAAAGAAAAGAGGGTTCAAGAAAGAACCTACTCTTAAAGGGCATGATCCAGGTGAGGATCTAGCAAAGGAGTCAGAGAAGGAACAGTGTAATAGGTAGGATAAGAACTAGAGGAAAACAGTGTTCTGAAAACCTAGGGAGAAAAGAGTATCAAGAAGGAGAGAGTAAAGAACAGTGTCAAAGGCTACAGAAAGTTCAAAGAGTATGAGAACTGAAAAATGGTCACTGAATTTGGCAACTAAGAGATCACTGGTAACTCTGAAGAGAGCAATTATGGTGGGAAGATAAAATCAGAAGCCAGATAATATAAGGGTTTAAGAGAAGAGAGAAGAAAGAAGCATTTATTATAGACAACCTTTTAAAATTTAGTCATAAAAGACAAAAGAAATATAGGATGATTAGTAAGGCTGGAAGAATCAAGTGAGGGATTTTTCAGGACGGGAGAAGATTAATTAGAGAAAGAAGGTGATTTCAATCCCTAGACATAGAATCAGGGGAAAGTATGGTCACTTCATAAAACAGAAGATTTCTGAGCATTACTGAAGACCAGACTTAAACAGAAAATTTGATGTCCAAAAAACAAAATTCAAAAGAGGAGCATAAAAAGGTAAATAAGAAAGAGAAAAAATTTAAGGGCTTCAATATTTTGTATTCCTATACGGAAAGATGATATCTGTAAATCTTAAAAATTATCATTAATATATTAGTTAGAAGAAGTATATATAGTGGTAGTAAGCTCTTTAAGACAATATGTAAAAAAAAAACCAGGGAAGAGAGAAATAAAATGGGGCAAATTATATCTCATAAAGAAGTGGGGGGGTAGGGTATGTGATACTATAACAAGGATGAGGGTGGAGTGACGGGTAGTACTTAATTAAATCTTACTTTCATTGGAATTAGCTCAGAGAGGGAAGGACAGTCAGATTCACTGGGGTATAGAATCCTATCTTACCTTATAGAGAAGTAGAAGGGATATAAAAAAGGACATGGTAGTAATATAAAGGAGGGAGAAGTTGGGGGGGGGTGATTAAAAGACCCTATAGAGAAGTAGGAGGGGAATAAGAAGGAAGGTGGTAGGAAGAGGAGTAATATAAGAGAGGGGGAATAAGAGAGAGTGTTTAAATATAAAACACTGGAGGGGAGGGAAAGAATAGGAGAAAGAGCAGGATTAAAAGAGGAAATCAAGCTGGAAGAGAATACACAGATGGTAATCATAACCCTCAATGTAAATGGGGTGAACTCACTCATAAGACAGAAGCAGAGAGCAAAATGGATTAAAAACCAGAATCTTGCCATATGTTGTTTATAAGAAACACATCTGAAGCAAGTAGACACACAGAATAAAAGGAAAAGGCTGAAGCAGAATCTATTGGGCTTCGATTGAGGTAAAGAAGGTAGGAGTAGCAATCATGACCTCAGACAAAGCTAAAGTAAAAATAGACTTGGTTAAAAGAGATAAGGAAGGTAATTACATCTTGATAAAAGGCAATATAGACAATGAAGAAATATCAGTGCTCAACATATGTGCACCAAATGGTATAGCATTTGGATTTTTAAAGAAGAAACTAAAGGAACTTAAGGAGGAAACAGTAAAACTATACTAATGGGGGGACCTCAAACTTCCCCTATTAGAATTAGATAAAATTTTTGGTTACAAAAAATAAGAAGGAAGTAAGAGAAGTGAATGAAATTTTAGAAAAGTTAGAGTTAACAGATATCTGGAGAAAACTGAAAAGGGATAAAAAGGAACATACCTTCTTTTCTACAGCACATAGTACATATACAAAGACTGACCATGTACTATAAAAACATCACATGCAGAAAAGCAGAAATTATAAATTAAACTTTTTTAGATCATAATGCAATGAAAATTATAATCAATAAGGGTTTGTGGAGAGGCAAATTAAAAGTTAATTGCAAACTAAATAATTCTTCAAAACTGGTAGGTCAAAGGACAAATCATAGAAACAATCACTGATTTCATTGATGAGAATAACCATGAAGAGACAACATAGCAAAGTTTATGAGATACAGCCAAAGCAGTACGTGGGAAATTTTATATGCCTGAGTGTTTATATCAACAAAATAGAGAAAAGGCAGATCAGTGATGAACTGGGCATATAATAAAAAAAAACTAGAAAAAGAACAAATTAAAAATCCTCAGTTAAAGGCTAAATTGGAAATACTAAAATCAAAGGAGAAATTAATAAAATTGAAAGTAAAAGAAGTACTGAACTAATAAATGAGACTAGGAGCTGGTTCTATGAAAAAAATTTTAAATGGACATAAAGGGGTTAGGGATGTTTTGGTATTTTTGCTTCTCACCACCTGGAATGTTCCTCTCATCACTGCTTATCAAGAACCTATTTTCCAAGTCTAGTTCAAGCCTCATTTTGTCTAGGAAGCCTTCCCTGATCATTATAGACCACTGTGATCTGTTTCTCTGTTAGCACTCACTGCCCAATTAGTGCCCCTGACCCTGATTATGTTTTTCTCCCAAATAAATCTGTGAATTTTAGAAAGCAAGGACTAGAGGCAGCTAGGTGACTCAGTGGATAGTCAAGCCTGGAAACAGGAGGTTGTGGGTTGAAATCTGGCCTCAGATACTTCCTACCTATGTGATCCCTGATTAGTCACAACCCCAAAATCCCTAGCCTTTACTTCTGCCTTGGAATTGATAATTACTTTGATTCTAAGACAGAAGCTATGGGTTTAAAAAAAAAGGAAGCAGAGACCAGTCTTCTCTGGTATCTTTGCATCTAACATGGTGTCTAATATTGTTGCTCTAAAATATTTCTCAAAAGAATAAAGGTGTCTCCCTAGCACATCATAAACTCATATTAAGTCAGAATAAGAAAGGTTCTATAAACATAGAATATGGAGTATTGGAGCCTTATGACACCTTAGTATCTAGTCCAACCTCATTTTATAGATGAAACTGAAGCCCAAAGAAGAAGAGACCTAGAGAAGAGGCCAAAATTTTGCCTCCTGAGTTGTTTTTTTAAAGTAACTATATAATTGGTGAATCTGTGTCAAAATAATAAAAGATTCCTTGAAAGCTGTAACATAACTGTGTTTGATGACCCTTTGGAGTTATAAACAACAAGAGAGACAAGAAGAGGGATATTTATGGTTGGATTTCTAGTACAGTCAAATTGGGAGGTCAGCCACATGTCCATAGAGAGCACTCTGCCTGCCATCTTTGGCTCCTATGCCATAGATTCACCATTACTGCCCTAGAGTTTCATCTAAATATACAAGTATACGTATTTGCAAAGTATTTTAAAGAGCTCCTAAAATAATCTCATAGCATGGGTAGAAAATGAAAATATCAGTGGTCTTGCAGGCTGGGTCTTGCCTGATATAGTTGAGGGAAGGAATATTTTCTGGATCCCTTCCTCTTGCTTGAAAGAGGGAGGAGGAAAATAAGGCTACTGGCTGAATGTCCAACTAAGGGTATCAGGTGGAAAAAAAACCAAAGCCTTCTCATTCCTTCTATAATCTAGAGTCCTGGGTCACTGCCACAAATCAGAGCAGCCATTGTGGTGGTAAAAGAAAGGACATGGGGTCCACTACTCAGGTTTTCAGAGGTGCTTTTCAGAGTGAGAAACGAGAAGGAAAGAGATACACAGCTCAAGGTTCTCTTGTCTCATAAACCTTCCTCAAAAAATGCCATTCCTCATTCAGAAAATAGGAAGTGGTAATATCATTTGCAACTCTTGATGTTAGTGATGATCATCACTCCCCAGGTTAAGTAACCAGGAAAGGGAAAGTTTCTTTTTGAGACAGTGCTGAATGTTATCCACTCATCTTACCTTTTCCTGTCCCTGCTGCTCAGAACTAGCCACTTCTCCTAAGGGTAATGTTAGATGAGCATTGTCTAGCTAAAGTTCACTCAGAGGAAGCAAGAAGGAAAGGCAAATATAAGCATAAGAACACATGGAAAGGGTCAGTTGGGTGGCTCAGTGAATTGAGAGCCAGGCCTAGAGATGAGAGGACCTTCAAATCTGGCTTCAGACACTTCCTAGCTGTGTGACCCTGGGTAAGTCACTTAATTCCTATTGCCTAGCCCTTATCACTCTCCTGCTTTAGAACCAATACTTAGTATTGATTCTAAGATAGAAGGTAAGAACTTAAAAAAAAAGACAAAAACACAGGAGTCCCTAAGATGGCAAGCATGACAAATTTTCTCAGACTCATTTTAAAATTCTGATCTATTTATTTTGCTGTTATCTGAAATTTCTGTCCAACTATGCAATAGTGAATTACCAAAGGTTGCACTGTAAAAGGTGGTATATGAACTTAGGTCTTCATATTCCAAGTCCCTAACTATTTGTACTCTAGCACACTACATCTGTAATCTGACCCATCCTTTGGAAAGATCTCATGCTTCTGATTTATATCTAACCTCCTGTCTCTAGAACCGTTCTTGGAATCTTGTATTTCTGGTAACCAACCAGAAATGGCTACACATGACTGGATCCATAAAATAATAAAAATGTTAAATGATAGAGATAACATTGAATAATAATAATGCAATGTTTGAAAGAACTTCCCAAACTTTAACAGTCTACATATAATGTTAATGTACAAATGTATAATGCTATTATGATAATGTTAAGTGTGACTATGATAATGATGATGACTGGTAATTTATTTTGGGTGCCTTCACAGTATGTCATCTTACATGAAGATTTAATTCATTAAGCTGGAGAGACACAATTTGGGGCAAAAAGAACCAGAATTCTGGAGGTATACGACAGGCAAAGGAACATAGATATACTCACTAAAAGTGGAGAAAGCAATATATTAGGGACATTCATTAATCAAAAAACATTTATTAAATGCCTACTATGTGCTAGGTGCTAGGGATATGAAGTTAAATGTAAAAGAGTCCTTGCCCTTAGGGGAAGCAACATGTACACATATGAAAATTTAAAAAAATATTTTTTATATGTACATATGTATATATACATATACACACATTATTTATGGATGTGTATCTACTATTGGGATGACAATATGTCACAATGAAAAGAATGTCAGCTCTGAGTCAGAGGACCTGACTTCATACCATTTTATCTTTAATGACTTGTGTGAACTTGGGCAAGTCATACCTCCATGGGTCTCAGTTTCCTCATCTGGAAAATGGGAGTTGGGTAAGATGGCCTCTGTAGTCCCTTTCAGCTCTAGACCTATGACCATCTAAAATCATATAAATACAAGGTAATTTTAAGGAGGGAGCAATTAATTGTGGCAAGGGGATGAAACAGGAAAGGCCTCTTGTAGGAGTTCATGCTTAGGATGAGCTTTGAAAGGAAGGTAGGGATTTTAAAAGGAAATGTATTCTCCACTAGAGAGAGAGACAATACAAAGGCATAGAGGTAGGAGACAGAATGTGATGGATAAAGAACAGGAAAACCCTTTTGGCTAGACTGAAGAGTGAATACATGAAGGCAAGTATTGTGCCTTGTAAGATGAACTGAAGGTTACAAAAGGCTTTAAATGCCAAACAAGAGAGGTAATATTAGGTAAATAGCATGGTATAGTTTATAGATGGTTGGTCTTGAGAGTCAGAAAGATCTGGGGCTGATCCTGCCTTAAACACTTACCAACTATGTGACTCTGGACAAGTCCCTCAACCTCTTAGCCTCAGGTTCTTCTTCCATAAAATGAAAGAGTTGGATTCAGTGACCTTTAATGATCCTTCCAGCTCTGATCCTATGATGCTACAGGCAACAGGGGCCTGTTGGAACTTACTGAGTAAGAGAGTTATGTAGCTGGAATCATGCTTCAGAAATATCATTTTGGCAGATGTGTGGAGGATGGAATGGAAAAATGAGCTTAAGTAGGGAGACTTATGAGGAAGTTACTGCAACAGTTCAAGGGAGGGGTGAAGGGAGCCTGCACTAGAGTGAGAGCCATGAATAAACAGAAGGGACCTACACATACAGCAAATGACCACAATGAAGGTGGGATAGGGTGGAGGAGGAGATTGTGAAAGATTGGTCAGCTATGAATATCACTTTATCCTCAGCATGTTTTTCAACCTTAATTAGGTTTCTCACTGATTTACTCAAAATGTTTTTGTAGAAACTAATTCCAAGTAGCTGAAAAGCCAGTTTGTTTGCCTTGGCCTTTGAGCTGGAAATAGCTGCCTCAAATGTGGCAGAAGAAACTCTTGTGATTCAAATGGGCAACTTCTCTTTCATGAATGTACTCCATCCCCAAGCATATGCAAAGAGTTCACCTTTTTCAAGGAAACTGTAGTCAGCTAAAAGAATACATAAGAGAAAGAACTGTTAGAATAAAGAGGAAGACCAAAGTCCTGTCATAGTCCAGATGGTTCACAAAAATCTGGAAGACCTTCAAAAGATCTGACATTAAACTTCCATCAAGTTAAGGTGAGTTCTTCTTTTGAGCTAGTTTAATTTCCCTCTATTGCATATTTTAGACTGACACAATGAGCAAGCCTATGTTCAGGAAGTTTAATTATGTTCTTTATACTCAGTCCCATGAAAATATAATAGCCAGAGAATTTCATCCCTACATCTTGCAGAGTTGACATGGTAGCAATAGGTGAATGCATTTAGTCTTAGTTGTCTGCCATGTAGGCAGGAGGATCCTCCCTGTCCAGGCTCAGAAGAGAGAAGTCTCAGATAGGCTTTTATATTTTCAATATATCAGGGAAAGCCTGATGGACAGTACTGGGACTGTTCCACAATAGCCCATCAAGAAGGCAAAAAGAGATTACTCAGGGCATTTCATATATAGTTGCTCAAGAATTCTAGACATATTTTTGTCATGACATCAACAAGTATGTTGGGTCCTAATAATGTCTGTGCCCAAGCTAAGAACCCAAATGGGGAAATCCCAGGATTCCTATAACTCTTACTAATAGCCAATGTTTGTGGTTATCAGTGATACTGAATTTTATCAGGGGGCTTCCACCATTCTGGAAGTATGTCCAGATAAATTAGTGGGATATTTACTATAGTTCAAAATAGCTAGAACATCCTCTACACAACAAAACCAACTTGGTCCACTACAATTTTATGTAATTTAATCTTATTTAGGCTCTTACTGATTCATGAAAATATTTCGATTTTTCTCTGACTCACATTCCTCAAAGTAGCAATTTCAATCTTTTTAAACCCTCTAAATCCATCCCTTATAAGAAGAGGATTTTGCCTGCCTTTACAGGAAAAAACAGAGGTTATCTGCTATCCCTCCCCCATTCCCCACCCTAAAACCGTGCTATAACACATCCCTCCCCCCTCTCTCTTTTGCTCTCTGAGAAAAAGGTGGATGAGTCAAAGGAACTGAGTTCAAATCAGAGTGCTATTTACTACTAGTGTGACTTGAGCAGGTCACTTAACCTCCCTGTGCTTCAGTTTCTTCAACTGTAAAACAAGGGGGCTGGACTAGATAGGCTCTGAAGTCCCTTCCAGTTCTAGGTCTATGATCCATGATCCTATTATTATTAATAAGGCTAACTCCTCTATTAGAGTCCTTCATCCCATCTTTTCCCATTTCCTCTCTCTCTCCTTTTCAAAGTCAAGCTCCTGGAAAAAGTCATCTCTGCTTGCTACTGTCATTTCTTTATCTACTACTCATTTTTCTATTTCTTGTGATCTGGCTTCTGACCCCACCACTCTATAGTACTTGTTTTTGCCAGAGTTACCAACGACCTCTTAATTGCTAAATCCAAAGGATTTTTTCCACTCTTTATCTTTTGTGACCACTCTGTAGCTTTTGACTCCTTAGCCTGGCATTCAAATCCTTCACAATTCGGCTCTGGTCTATCTTATATGACTCCCCTTCAACTACTCTATGTTCTAGCCAAACTGTTATACTTGCTATTCTTCAACATTTACCTTCCATCTCCTATCTCCATGCCTTTGTACAGGCTGGCCCTCATGCCCTGAATGTAGTGCTTCTGTACCTTCCAAGTCTATAACAGAACTCATTATCTTTCCCCAAAAACCCTCCCATCTTTTAAGTTTCCTGATTACTGTCAAGGGCACCACCATCCTCTTAGGTACCCAGCCTTGCAACCTCAGGGACATCCTTGACTCCTCTTGCTCACTCATTCTACATAACTAATCCATTTCTTAAGTCTTCTCAATTCTCCCTTTACAAATCTTCTATACATTCCTTTCTTCTTTCTCTCCACTCACAGAGCGCAGGTCATCATCATCCTGGTGCAGGCCACCTTCATCTCTCTCATGGACTACTACAATAACCTTTTGGATGTTCTCTGTTAACTTGGGTCTCTTCCTACTCTATTCTATCTTCCATTCAGGGCCAAAGTAATCTTACTAATGCCCGAATCTCAATAAATATGAGTGGCTCCCTATTCTAATATAAAATATTTTATTTGGGCTTGCAAGTCCCATACTTCTTGGTCCCTTATGACTCTTCCAGTCTTCTATACCTTATTCCACAAACTACAATCTAGGATAGTCTTTTTACTATTCTTTATGTATGACAGCTGCAGACTTTGCCTTTTTTTTTTTTTAGAATTCAATGTCACAAATACTTTATTATCTTATTATATTTTAAAATACTTTTATAATAAGAAAGAAGTGAGTTCCTTTCAATAGGAATTTTTCATTCTTTATATTTGTATCCCCAGCTTCTGGCATAGTGTCTGTCAATTAATAAATGCATGCTGATTGACTGACTAGTGCAAGGTACCCTAAAATATGGAATGTTAAAGCCATAATAGATGTGATAATGCTAATTAATAGTACTA
This sequence comes from Gracilinanus agilis, assembly GCF_016433145.1. Taxonomy (NCBI): domain Eukaryota; kingdom Metazoa; phylum Chordata; class Mammalia; order Didelphimorphia; family Didelphidae; genus Gracilinanus; species Gracilinanus agilis. Next base: position 718,926,448 of record NC_058130.1, on the reverse strand, counting down.
CCCATGATACTAGCTAGCTTTAATGTAATGTTTTAAGGTTTATTTTATTTTTTTTCAAACATTTATTAATATTCATTTTTAACATGGTTACATGATTCATGCTCCTCCTTTCCCCTTCGCCCCCCCCCCCCGCACTCCCCCCACCCATGGCCGATGCACATTTCCACTAGTTTTGTCATGTGTCCTTGATTAAGACCAATTTCCAAATTGTTGGTAGTTGCATTGGTGTGGTAGTTTCGAGTCCACACCCTCAATCATGACCACCCCGACCCATGCGTTCAAGCAGTTGTTTTTCTTATATGTTTCCTCTCCTGCAGTCCTTCCTCTGAATGTGGGTAGCGTTCTTTACCATAAATCCCTCAGAATTGTCCAGGGTCATTGTATTGCTGCTGGTACAGAGGTCCATTACATTCAATTTTACCATAGTATATCAGTCTCTGTGTACAATGTTCTTCTGGCTCTGCTTCTTTCCCTCTGCATCTGTTCCCGGAGGTCTCTCCAGTTCGCCTGGAACTCCTCCAGTTTATTATTCCTTTTAGCACAATAGTATTCCATCACCCGCATATACCACAGTTTGTTCAGTCATTCCCCAATTGAAGGACATACTCTCCTTTTCCAATTTGTTGCCACTACAAAAAGCGCAGCTATAAATATTTTCGTACAATTGCAGACTTTGCCTTTTTACTGGCTATGTCCCATGTCTGGAATGTTCTCTCTCTTCACCTACTGGCTTCCCTCAAATCTCACCTCAAATCATACCTTCTCTAAAAGGCCCTTTCTGTCCTACTCCCTGCTCTTCTCCAGATGCTAGTACCTTCACTCTAAGATTATCTCCCATTCTGACAATGTGTTGTACATAAATAAAGTTGTATATACATAATTGTTAACATATTGTTTCCCTTGAGATTGGGCCTAGATCAACATCTCACACTCTATACCAAGATAAACTCAGAATGGGTGAATGACTTGAATATAAAGAAGGAAACTATAGGTAAATTGGGTGAGTACAGAATAGTATACTTGTCAGATCTATGGCAAGGGAAAGATTTTAAAACCAATCAAGAGTTAGAAAAAAATCACAAAATGTAAAATAAATAATTTTGACTACATTAAACTAAAAAGGTTTTGTACAAACAAAACCAATGCTACCAAAATTAGAAGGGAAACAACAAATTGGGAAAAAAATCTTTATAACAAAAAAACTCCGATAAAGGTCTAATCACTCAAATATACAAGGAGCTAGATCAATTGTACAAAAAATCAAGCCATCTCCCAATTGATAAATGGGCAAGGGACATGAATAGGCAATTCTCAGATAAAGAAATCAAAACTATCAATAAGCACATGAGAAAGTGTTCTAAATCTCTAATAATTAGAGAAATGCAAATCAAAACAACTCTGAGGTATCACCTCACACCTAGCAGATTGGCTAAAATGACAGCAAGGGAGAGTAATGAAAGTTGGAGGGGATGTGGCAAAATTGGGACATTAATGCATTGCTGGTGAAATTGTGAACTGATCCAACCATTCTGGATGGCAATTTGGAACTATGCTCAAAGGGCTTTAAAAGACTATCTGCCTTTTGATCCAGCCATAGCACTGCTTGGGTTGTACCCCAAAAAGATAACGAGGAAAAAGACTTGTACAAAAATATTTATAGCCATGCTTTTTGTGGTGGCAAAAAATTGGAAAATGAGAGAATGTCCTTTGATTGGGGAATGGCTGAGCAAATTGTGGTATGTATCTGTTGGTGATGAAAACTATTATGCTCAAAGGAATAAAGAACTGGAGGAATTCCATGTGAACTGGAACGACCTCCAGGAATTGATGCAGAGTGAAAGGAGCAGATCCAGGAGAACATTGTACACAGAGTCTGATACACTGTGGTACAATTGAACATAACGGACTTCTCTACTAGGAGCAATGTAAGGATCCAGAGCAAGGCTGAGGGACTTATAAGAAAGAAAACTAGCCACATTCAGAGAAAGAACTGTGGGAGGAAAAACACAGAAGAAAAACAATTGCTTGAACACACAGGCTATTGGGGATATTATTGGGGATGTAGACACTAAATGATAACTCTAGTTCAACTATCAATAATATGGAATTAGGTCTTGATCAATGATACATGTAAAACCCAGTGGAATTATGTGTCGGCTAAGGGGGGTTAGGGGAGTTTGGGGGAAAGGGAAAGAATATGAAATATGTAACTAGGAGAAAATACTCAAAGTAAAAAAAATGTTGTCTCCCTCATCAGAATATGAGCTTACTGAGGGTAGAGACCATGCTTTTGCCTTTATTTGTAGTTCCAGTGCTTGGTATAGTGCCCGGAACATAGTAAATGCTTAATAAATGCTGGTTGATGACCTCTGTTTCTTAGAATCCCTATATTCCTTGAAGTACAGCTCAGATGCCACTATCTATTTGATTCTTTTCCCTATCACTCTTGTTGTCAGTGTTCTTTCTCTCCTCAAATAATCCCCCAAGTAGGATGTTAGCTCCTTAAAAGCACAGATTATTTTATTTTTCTCTTTGTATTTCTAGCACCTAACACAGGGCCTTACTTAATAAAAGTCTGTTGATTTGATTTTCAATTCCTAGCCTTGAAGTAAACTTATCCAGAGTTTTGGCAATTTCTTCTTAGCCACATGCATATGGTCCTGGATTTACCAGAGGCTTGGGAAGAGTTCCTCTCTTTGATGAAAAAGATTCTATTTATAAAGGCACTGGGCTCCTTTTCTACTACACTTTTGGGTAAGTAGGATTCAGCCTAGAGTAAAGATCAAGGATGACTACTTTGTTGCCCCTACATTAATGAAGGGTTTATTACACCAATATAGTCAAAGCCCTAGGAAGATATCCCACTCCCATCTTGAGTGGGAAAAATAAGTATGTGCTTTTCTGAACCAGTTTATTCATTTTAGGGGAGAAGTTTTTAACCTGAGGTCTACAGATTCCCAAAGGCTCTTTGAATAGATTTCATGAACTTGGATGGGAAAATAATTACATCTTCATTTTTACTAACCTCTAATTGGAATTTAGCATTTCCTTTTTATTATGAATGTAGGCATCCAACCATTTTTCTGAGAAGAGGTCCATAGGCTTCACCAGACTGCCAAAGAGATCCATGACACAAAAAAGGTTAAGAACTCTTGCTTTCAAATAAAGGCAGAAGTGGTGGACAGTTATTCAGCTGAATTTCATTCAAGGCAGTAGGCCCAATTCTGGCCCTACTCATTTCCTTGGCATATAAAACTTAAGCTGGACTTTAAACCTTATCGCTTGGCTTATTCAAACTGTATTGCCTCTCATATATAGATTCATACTTCTGCTCCAGACTTATCCTCTTTGGAAAGTCAGAAAAGCTGATGTGATGTGATGTGAAGTGATTTTTTGATCTAATTCTGTCCCTTCCAACTTCCTACTGCCTCCATGATCACCTCACATTTTCAGTATTTCTAAGCACTGTCACATTCTCTCCCTAATTTGATCCTGTTAATAACTCTGGGAGGATCTTCTGTGGCGATTTATGGAAAGATATAGACAAGGATTATAAGGAATGAGAAAATGTAGAAGGGTTTTGATGTGTACCAGCAGAGAGAGTACCCAAACTGACAAGATTACTGACCCACTTAAGTATGGAAGTAATACCTGAGTGGGCAAGAAGGACTATAGGATTTAGAACAGGAAAGAACCATAGAGACCACTTAGTCCAACTCCATTTTATGAAATAGCAAACTGAGGCTCAAGAGAGGTGAAGTTATTTTTCTAAGGCTGAACAGGGAAGTCATTATTCCTATTTTATAGGAAACTGAGGCCCAGAAGGGGAAATTATTTCCCTGAAGGCAGAGTAAGTCAGTGGCAGAAGCAGGGCAAGAATACAGGTCTTCTAATAAGTAATGTGGAGCTTGTTCATAATAGCTTGTTAAGATGAGAAGGACATGGGATGATGACATCCAAAATTTGGCAGAACCCAAAGCTCGGAATCCATACTGGTCCTTTTTGTTTTCAGCCTAAGGCCATGTCCACCTTGTCCCATGTCTTCCCTACTTTGGAGGGACAATATGGGGTACAACTCACCTCACTTGCTGCCTTCCTCCGTGGCACACCTGAAGGAAAAAAGGAAAGTATATCAGACTTGAAATCTAGACTGCCTCCTAGTGGCTCTTTCCCCCCCACCCACTTAAAGAGTTATAAAGAAAGATTTTACAATAAACCCAGTGAGAATACTTTCTATCTATCAGTAGGGCACTACTTCCACAGTCTCTAAAAAAGCTCAAAATGGTTTTGTTTCATCTCTTTCATCTATTTCTTTGAATTGCTGACAGGTACCAAGGCTATCTGGCCCAGGAAGGCTGAATGACTTTTCTAAGGTCACAGAGCAAGTTAGAAATAGGACTAAAGGGTAGAGGTACTAAGGTCTTCTTTCCTAGAACTCATGTTCCTGAAATTACTTTTGAGAGTTATATAGAACATTTGATTACTCACAGCTTGTGTGAAATTAGTGATAAAGTTATAATTTACTAAAGCAGCTCAGTTCTTCCTTGCATCTTGAGATCGTACCTTTCTGGGGAGGATTTATGGACATGAGGAGAAAACTGGGGAACACAGATACTCTTGAAAAAAAAATTCATTCCAGTAATTTATTTCCCCACTTTGTTCATCATTAAAATAACCCACAGTTCCCTGGTGAATAGGACTGAAGAAAACTTTAGCTTATAAAAGTGCTATTTAATAGTTACTAGTGAAAGTAGAAAGGTCTCGTAATACCGCTAAGGTCTGCAAATAAACTTTGATAGTACTTGTGTGTCATGGAAACCACAGAATGTCAGAGCTGGAGAAGACTTCAGAGACTATCCAATCTAACTTATATTTATCTAGGTTGTCCTCTCTATCATCCTTGGTCTCTCTCTAATCTTTGATCTCTCCCTCGCTACTGGTTCCTTTCTTGCTGTTTATAATCCTTAAAAAAACTCACTTGATTCAACTATATTTGATACCCATCATTCTATTATCTCTCTTCCCTTTTCTTGGTTAAATTCCTTTATGGTTTTTTTTAAACCCTTAACTTCTGTATATTGGCTCCTAGGTGGAAGAGTGGTAAGGGTGGGCAATGGGGGGTCAAGTGACTTGCCCAGGGTCACACAGGTGGGAAGTGTCCGAGGCCGGATTTGAACCTAGGACCTCCTATCTCTAGGCCTGGCTCTCAATCCACTGAGCTACCCAGCTGCCCCAAATGCCTTTATGTTTGCTGCCTATGCTTCTTCTTCTCTCAAAGGATTCTAAAGTCCCTGCAATCTGGTTTGCAACTTTATTACTCAATTGAAACTGCTCTCTTCAAAGTCTTATCTCTTAAATCTAAACTTTTAGTTGTCAAATATAATGGTCTTTTCTCAATCTTGTTGATCTTCTTTACTTCTCAACAACCTTGGACACTGTTATTTAACTGTTCTCTCCTGGTTCTCCTCTTGCCAGTTTTAACACTCCTCCAAGGCTTTGTCTTAGGCCTTCTTCTCTTCTTCTAGTATATTCTCTTGCTTAGTGAGCACTGGTTCCCATAACTTCATTAATCATCTCTATGCAGATGATTCATATATCTACATGTATATCTAACCAACCTCTCTTGAATGACCAACAACCTTTAAGATATCTTGAATTGGACATCTCATAGAATCTAAAACAAATGCTCAAAAGAAAACCCTTTTTTCTTCTAAACTTCTCTATTACATTCAAGGGTACCACTATCCTCCCAGTCACCCAGGTTTACAACCTTAGTGTCATTCTTAACTCACTTGCTTACTCACATACTCCACATCTCTTTTTCATGACTTCTCTACATGTCCTGGAGCTAGAGATGACTTTTTATGATCTTAAATACAATAAAGCTTTATTTAAAAACATAAGGATCATTCTTAGCTTGCTAGTTTACAAAGAATGTTTGCGGACTACAGTTTACTGACCGTCCATTGCCAAATGTTATCATTTCTACTTTTACAACCTCTTTTCTATACATCCCCCTCTCTCTACTCACATAGCCACTACCTTGGAGCAGGCCCTCAAAAACTTTCACCTGAATCACTGCAAAAGTCTCCTGGATGGTCTCTGTGCCTTTAAGTCTCTCTCTATTCCACTCCACCCTCCACTCGGGGCCATAGTTGATCTTTCTAATGCCCAGGTCTGACCATGTCATGCCCTCCTACCCCACTCAAAAAATTTGAGCAGCTCCCTCTATCTCCAAGATCTAGTAACAAATGTTCTATTTGGCTCTAAAATAGACTTCACAAACTGGCCTCTTCCTACCTTTCTGGTCTTCTTATACTTACTGCCCTCTGTGAATTTGATAATCTTACTATACTGACCTACTTACTGTTCTTTGTACATGAAATGTCATTTCTTGCCTCAATATCTTGTCTTGTTCTTCCTTCCTTCCTTTTCAAACCCTTACCTTCTGTCTTAATAAATATTAATTCTAAAACAGAAGAGCAGCAAAGGCCTAAGCAATTGGGATTAAGTGATTTTCCCAGGGTAATTCTGAGGCTAACGTATCTGAGATCCTCCTGACTCCAGGCCTGGTTGCTCTATTCACTGTACTACTTAGCTGCTCCATTCAGTGTCTTTTTGAAGGGTGCCCTTCATGCTTGGAATGTTCTCCTATCTCACCTCCTTGTTTCCATTTCTTCTTCTGGGACTTAGCTCAGATTCCATCTTCTGCCAGAGGCCTTTCCTTGCTAATGTGAAATTACCTTACATTTGCATTGTATGTATCCTATATGAATAGTTATTTATATGTTATCTCTCACATTAGAAGAATGTGAGTTCCTTAAAACTAGGGAACCATGTTTTTACCTCTTTATCCCAAGCACAGGGAAAATGATTACTAAATGCTTGTTGATTGGCTGCATTTATCACCTCTACAACACCTTCACCTAATTTTTCAGGGATAGAGAATTCACTATCTTAAACAGGATTCCAGTCTTCTCATAAATCAGATGTCTAGGACTATAGCTGTGCTGATGCAACAAAGAAAGGAGAAGGTACATGACAAGAACATTGCTCCCCAAAAAGAGTACTTTCTGTAAAAGAGAAGTATAAGACAAGGCATTACTTCACAATTGCCACTTCTTAGTATGATTTATGTGACTATTCACTTTCTTAGCTTTGGATTGTTGCCTCTCTCATGATAGATATACTGAAGAATAGAGTTTGATACTGCAAAACCTCATTTTGTTGCCTCAGATTATGATTTGGACATAATCTTTTTTTCACCAGGAGTCCCCCCACCCTCCCAACCACCTTTCTCCCAGTTCCCTTGGGCCTTAATCATAAACACAGAGATGTTTTATAGACTAAAGCAGGGGTCGGCAACGTATGGCTTTCGAACCATATCTGGCTCTTTTGAGGGCCAGATATGGCTCTTTCTGCAGGAGCCATAAAGTCAATTTTTTTCAGGTGCTGTTACAGGAGCCACACTGTGAGCGCTGTACAGCTCTCATGAAATTACATTTTAAAAAATGTGGTGTTTATGACTCTCATGGCCAAAAAGGTTGCCGACCCCTGGACTAAAGTAAGGGAGATTTGTGAAAATAGCTACCTTTGGATCAGTCAGCTTGGTTGTCAACCAAAAATCATAAGGCCTGGATTCACAATCCTGGCTAAATCACCACCAGATAGCACACCAAGCATATGGCAGTGCAGAGAAGCTATGGGGGCAGGAAGGCAGCAGCTGCCTGAGGGGTGTATTAGCTTCTATCTTATGCCTGAGTTAGCTGTATAAGTGCATATAAAGAGGAGGAAAATATGGGCTTTCACTGTTTGTACTTGTGCAACTAGCTTTAGTCAAATTACCTGTGGAGAAGTTAATTTATTCTAAAATTTATTAAGCACATTTCTGCAGTGCAATATGGGAAATATAAAATTTAAGTTAGTCATATTCCTTGCTTTCATGAAACTCAGAACTTTGTAGATGGAGGGAAAGAGAATCAGAGAATTCAAAGAGTTGGATGGTTCCTAAGGGACCTTTTCATCCAAATTATCTCTGAAAAAAAAGTATCTCCTGCACAACATATCCCTAAAGTGTTCACCCAATGAGGGGGGATCTACCAACTTCTGAAGAGTTCCATTCCACTTTTGGATTAATTCCTCCTCACCTCCTCCATTTCTTAGAATTCTTGCTTCAAAGTTTAAGTCTGCTGTTATTTCCTTTGGGAAACCTTTCTTGATTGCCCCTTGTAGTGTTTTCTCCCCTCTCAAATGATCTAAATATTGACCTTTCTGTATAGATGCTGTACTGCTTCAGGAGAATGTAAACTCCTTGATAGGAAAGGCTGTTTTTCATTTTGTCTTGGTATCCTCAGCATCTAGTACAGTACCTTGTACTTAAGAAGCTCTTAATAAATATTTGTTTAATTGTCTTGAAAAACAAACACAATAGGATCTTTGATCTTTCTATCTTGGCCTATTTCCTCTTCCTGAGACAGCATGCTCCAGCTTCAGTCTCCACGATTTTCCCTGTCCTGCCTCCCAATTTCTTGAATTCTCCTGCTCCTTCACTACAAGCTCATATTTTCCCTGGATTTCTTTAAGGCAACTCCAATTTCACCGTCTGTAGGAAGCCTTTCCTAACTGTAAGTGTCTCTCTCTCAGACAACATAATAGCAGATTTAGAAAACCCTAAAGAATAAGCAAAACAATAGTGGAACAAGGATTTTAAGATACAAAATAAATTCACAAAATCTTCAGCATGTCTATATAGTATGTAATTATGCCATCACCACCACTATTGATCACTATCATTGCTAACATTAATATAAAACTTTAAGGATTGCAAAGCACTTTATGTAAACTGTCTCATTTGATTCTCAAAACAACTGAGGCAGGTAAATGAATGAAAAAGCATTTATTAAGCACTTACTGTATTCCAGGCATAGTATGAAGATCAGGGATACAAATATAAGCAAAATAATCTATGCCTTCAAAGAACTTACATACCAATAAGAGAACACAACACAGTTAGATGTTATTATCACTCCCATTTTAAAGATGCAGAAACTAGGCTGAGAGAAGTTAAGTGACATGTTCAGCACAGCTGCTAGGTGCCTGAGGCAGAATTCAAACTAAGATCTTCCTGATTGCTAAGTCCTGATATACTTTGAATAAACTGAATGGTTATCAATAGAATTGTAACTTCACTCTCTCTCTCTTTAAAAAACTCTTACCTTCTGTCTTAAAATTAATATTGTATGTAGGTTCCAAGGCATTAGAGAGGTAAGGGCTAGGCAATGGGGGTTAAATGACTTGTCCAAGGTCACACAGCTAGGAAGTATCCAGGGCCAGATTGAAATTCAGGACCTCCCATATCTGTGCCTGGCTCTCAACCCAACGGAGTCATCTAGGGAGCCACCTCTCGCTATTTATTTCTAAGGATATATATGACAAATATGTTTTGGGCAAAGGGAAGGAGGGAGAAGATTAGACTTTTATTACAATCTAACCCCAATATCTAGATTTCAAGGGAAGCAGTCTTAAATAAGTTCAGTGTTAACTTGTGACCCAGGACCTTCAAACCTGACACAGACGGTGTTCTATATGGGTTGGAGAGGGTTTCCCATTAATCACTTTCTGGTTCATGTCCTTACTTAACAGTTTCCCTTGGGAACTTCAGAATTTGTCTGGCTTAGTCTCTAGAAAAAGTAATAGGGCCATTATCACTTCTCATGCAAGTACTTGGCATAATAACATGTAGTAAATATAGGTCATCCTTTACCCCCCAAAAGAAAAAGCAAAGGATTCACACATGATCATCTAAACACTCAAGATAAGGTTCTTTCCCTCTAGTATGCCTGAGACCTATACTTCCTCTAGGTTTATAGCACCCTCCTGCAGGTAAGGCTACTCCTGAAGGCAAATGAACCTGGCACTGCTAGAGTCAACTCTTTCCCATCAGACCTGCAGTGTTCCTTCAGTTCTAGGGTCACATGTTTGCTCTTTGTTTTTAGAAGGCTTGGTTCAGGAACTCTGCTATATAGAGACTCCCTTCCCCCCTCTCTAATAATAAGCTGGGAATAGTAAGTCTTGGCACTGCATTGCTGCCTCTGACACTACCTCTCCATGACCACTATGTTTAAGTCTAAGAATATCTGCCACTGCTTCTCCAACACATCCACCTCTGGGGTTCTAGAGATCCCTAAGGACAGCTATTTAGATCTGCATCTTCTTCTTCCCTAGTGACTCAAGCCTTCTCTCTATGGGTAGATTCTCTCAAGTCTGGTTCCTGTGCTCAATACAGTGCTCTAACAGCTCTACTATTCCCCTTTTATACTTAAGTCCATGTATTAAGTGTTATAACTCTACAATAGGCATGAGAAAACCAAATATCTTTAAGGAACTCGTTCAGACCCTGTCAAGAAGACATAATCAAAGTCCTAACATGGTACATTTTATAAAAGGGGATAGTTTTAAAGCTAGAGTTTGAATATAGGGAGGGGAGGTAAAAAAGGAGCCTGGCTAGACCTCTATATCTGTGGGAAGTGCTGCTGTGTGCAAGAGGTACACTTCTTGGGTGCTAGGGGGGAAAGAACATTAGACTGAAATATACCCTGATCCAAACTGGTATTTGGGGATGACGAATAACTTGGAAGAAATGAAAGGCAATTATATTCTTAAACTCTGGAAGAACTCTTGGGTGCATCTAGAAATTTGAATCATAGTATATGGCAAGGCTACAGAATGGAGGTAACCTGATATGAATCTGTATTTTTAGCTATAATTCAGTCTGCAGGGACAGGTGCTCTCCAATGCTCCTCCCCACAAGGCACATGATAGAGAGTCAATTCCCCAGAAACAGAACTGACACCAACTACTGGGAGTTACAGAAAGCTGTGGCAAGAGCAATGTACTAGTCATGACCAAGGAGGAACTGCTATGAGGTAGAAAGTCTACACAAGACCACAAAAGAACTGCTGTGAGGTAAGAATCCCTACATAGAACATGAATGTAACTAAGGCTACAAAGTTGCCTCTGGGAAAAGGTTTTTCAAAGATATCTCATATTCTTTTCTAGAAGTTCTGTTGTGAATCTTTCTTTTATTTGACTTGTAAATAAAAGCATTCATTCTATCAATTTTGTGAACTATGGATTTGTGACAACATAGTGGGTGATGTCAAATGATGAAGTACCCAGAATATCTCTGTGGGATAGTAAAACAGAGCAAAGTACTTGCAAAGTTTAACCATACCCTTATACATGGACAGTCTCTGACATAAATTAAAATAACTTATATTTTATAACACTTTTAAACTTTATAAATACTTTCCCTTGTAGTATTTCTGTAAAGTATAAGTATTAACTCCATTTTGCAGATATGGAAACTGAGACCTCAAGATATTAATATATAAAGTAGCACTGTCAGGAATCAAATACAAGTCTCTTGATTCCAAGTCTGGTTCTCTACTATATCTTGTTAACCATTCCAGAAATTTCCTATCCTTATAAATGATCAGAGAAATTTAGATCAAAAAGGATAGGGAAACCAAGATTAAAAAAGGAAAGTAATTTGGTCCAAATTAGTGGCAATTAGGCAAGAAGAATTTGAGGCTCCTTGTACTCACCACCTTAGGGCTCTTCCCAACTCCTATGCTGTCATTTCAGAAAAATCAAAAGGCTAGATAATATAAAAATTCAAAACTGACCCTGGAAAACCCATATTGGATAATATTACATTAAGGAAATGAACATAAGATAAAAGAAATCATTAGAGTTGTAAGAATTTGTTATTTAGGCCTCTTCATTTCAACAAATAGAAACATAGTGGCAGGAGGAGAGGAAAGGATACAATAGCATTTTGCCATGCTTTTTAAAATGGTACCAGATATGCACAAGATGAGGGACTAGTAATTTTTGATATACATGCTGTGGGAAAATTGGGACACCTCAGTAAGAAATGGAACCAGATATTGTAATTATCCTTAAAACTCAGTGCTCACCTGGGGTTTCTGTCTGCTTCCTCTCCTGTGCAGTACTTCTGTTCTCTCTGCCTTTCTTGTCCTTTTCTGGCTGATGATGGCCAGAGTTGTAACAGTATATACAGTGCATATCTATTGCTTTATTTGACTCTTCCTTAGCATCTTGCCCAAATACCACATGGTCCTGATACCTAGAAGCAACTGCTTACACTTGCCCTTCCATTAAGATTTCAAACCCAATTTCTTGTTCACCAACATTAATACAGTTATTTTCCAAGAAGAGAAAGAACAATAGCATTAATTGGGAGCTGTCCTCAGTTGACATTTATTCAGAGTAACAAGGAAGGGAGCATTCTACATAATAGACTATAAAAATACCTTCATTGCATTAAGAAGGTCAAATAATATATGAAGTTTTATAAATTTAAACCTGTTCAAATAATCAGTTTCTAACTATGGACTACATTTGTTTCTTGGTTCTTGGGAAATCATTGTTGCTATGGGGCTATCTTGTTCTTGAGCATCCTGGACATGTCTCCTGCCTCAGCTCATGCTTGCTTTGTATCCTGTGCTAGCTACTCCAATACATGATATTTTTTCTTTGAATGACCTACTTTTTTAGCCAAGATTCAAATGTCTAGGGTCAGTACTCACTAGAGAGAAAAACTGCTAGGTCTACAATGAAAGGGCTATCATTACCACCTCTTGCACGTGACCATGTGTATGTCACTTCATTCCTCCCAACCTCAGTCACTACCTCTTTAAATTTCGAAGCCTTAATTAGGTTACTTCTTAGATTTCTTTCAACTACTAATCTTGGATCTTATGAAACTTGAAATCTAGGAGATAGGAGAGAAGCAATTGTAGTATCAAAATCTGCAGAAAACACCAGAGCTAATTTCAGAATATTCAACCTCCTTGGTTTTTATTAGACAAAAGAATTCTCAAGAAAAAAAGGGAAACACCCAAACATTACAAAACAGCAGGGATAGGAAGAGAATCTCCAGATACCAATTAATTCAATCAGCCAACCTAAAAAACTAGGTCTCAGTTGTGACTCATTCATAAGATGAGACTTCAAATATTTTTCCTCTTGACACATGCCAATTCACAATATGATTCACCTTTTCTGTACCCAGCCTTAAGAGAGTCATTATAATGAACACAAAAGTACAGGATATAGTCTCTATTCTAGTTCTAGAACTCTATTCGAGTTCTAGGCTCATGCAGGTGAAGAGGTGGCATGCATGGTGTGCAGAGAGGGATGCTCCATTCCCCCTCTTCACCATGCCTGAGGTCATTTTTTGCATGCTCTGCCCCTCTACCCTGCAGCCTAATGCAAGTACTTCCTTCCTTGCTCTCTGGGGTAATGTGGGGGGATCACAGGCAGCCTGAAGGTACAGTTTGGGCATGCAATCTCTAAAAGGTTCATCAATGATATTCCAGGTATTCACAAACCTAGTTATGACACTAAAGAGAAGTTAGGTGGATTTGGAGACATGAGGATTATCTTGAGAATCAGTCAAATGAAGGCTGAAACACTACTTCATGTAGCCTGATATATGAAGCAGAGTGTCCTAGAGATTTGGGTCTTTGTCCTTAGTAGAGTTTTAGAGCCTGAACTAAAACTTCCCTTACTCTTACTGAATGACCTTCTATTCCTGACCTTGTTTCCTCTAACAGCACAGCACTTCCTTACCACTCCCTGTTTTACCACAAATCCTTAAATGTGTTCTAGACTTCTGAGTTATAATCTATCCCTGATTCCTGAACACTTCTATGCTTGATAATTTGACCTTGGCGAAGCTAGGACTCTTGAAGAAGGTGAGTCTTGAGGGAAGCCAGGAAAGATAGTATTCAGGTGAGGAGGGAGAGTATTCCAGGAATGGGGGTGTTTGCAAGGGGAAAGTCAGAGTTTTGAGATAGTGTTGTGTCTGAGGAACAGCAAGTAGGCTATTGTGGATTTATCACAGAGTTTGTTGAAGGGAGTAAAAAGAAGATTGGAGAGGTAGAAGTATCCAGGTTGTGAGGGATTTTAATGCCAAGAAGGTACCCTGGGGAATAACAGAGAGCCAGCAGAGTTTGCTGAACAGGGGGATGATGCCAAGATTTTAAGCATGGGTGACTAGAAGGATGGTGGTACCTTTGACAATAACAGGACGCTTGGGAAGAGGGGAAGGTTAGAGAGAAAAGATGAGTTCTATTTTGTACATGTTGAGTTTAAGACAAGAATAGGACATCAAATTCAAGATGTCCAAAAGGCAGATGGTGATTTGAGATAAAGAAGGCATATCAGAGCTGTTTGGAACCTTATAAGTCATCTAATACAACTTTCTGATCTTACGGATGAAGAAAGTAAGGACCAGAGAAGTTAAGTGAAGTGCTCCATACAGAAGGTCAAATTCAGGAAGAGTACGGGAAACACTTAGTTCAAGCTCTACGACTCTAATAAGACCAGACTTGAATTGTTAGAATACAGTGCCTCACATACCTGGAGACACAAGGTGGTGTCTCTTCCTTCACCTGACTGGTTTTCAAGATAATCTCCATGTCCCCAAATCCATCTTACTTCTCTTTAGGGCATGCAGTAAATAGCAGTTAGGATTTGAATCTAGGTTTTCCAAACATAGTGATTTCTTTTTCTCTACTGCACAACAGTATTCTTATATGAAATCCATAAACTAAGTAAGAAAACCCCTAAACTTTCAATATTCTTAGAATAATGGGCCTAATTTAATAAAGTAAAACTGAATTTAAATTAAAACTAAATTAAATTAAACTTGGGTTCAAAAAAAACCAACTACATAAGTACAAGATGGAGGAGACCTAAGATTTTGGACTGATATTACCAAGGTCCTGTAACCACTGGCAGAGGAATACCCAAAAGAATTAAGGGAAAGCTTAAAGGGAACTTTTTTCTTTTAACCCTTACCTTCTGTTGTGGAATCGATATTGTGTATTGGTTCCAAGGGAGAAGAGTGGTAAGGGCTAGGCAATGGGGGTTAAGTGACTTGCCCAGGGTCACACAGCTGGGAAGTATCTGAGGCCAGATTTGAACTGAGGACCTCCTGTCTCTAGGCCTGGCTCTCAATCCACTGAGCCACCCAGCTGCCCCCTTACAGGGAACTTTCAAAGATAAGAACTGTCTCTTTATCTGTGACAGTATCATCACTGAAAGACTAGATGACAAAATCAAGAGTCTAGGCTTCTAGGTGTTTCCTAAACCAGGCTTTACAGTGCGGAGGTACTGGAAAGCAAAAGAAGCAGGTAAGAACTCCTTGTATAAAGCTGTCTAGCCTTGAGGCTAGACTGATTAACTGGGAAGCTTACCCTCTATGTTTGTGCTTGTGTTTCCTCCTTGTTATATGTGTCCCCTGAGAAGTGTTTCATGCTGTGGGCTTAGGGTGCAAGCTATTGGAGGTTACATTATATTCACAGGGCTGGGAAACAAAGATACAATGATATAAGGTCTCCTTGACAAAACTTGCAGGAGTTTTGTTATGGATTCTAGGAGTTGATGTTGTAGTGACCCTCTACGATCACAAAAATTGAGAAAGGGAATAAAAACCATTCCATACAAGGGTAAGATGAAAGGGCAGAGTAATATTTAGCATAGAGAAAAACAAATGAGAATGTAGGCATGTTCACTAATTATTAGGAGAGATGGCATATGGATGAGGAATTAACACTTGTTTTGCTTGGCCCCTTGAGGACAACAATGGGTGGCAGATTTCAGATGGATATGAGAAAAAATTTCATAACAACTACAGTTGTTCAAAAGAATAATAAGCTGCTTCAAAAGGAAGTTAAATTCCCCTTCACTAGAGATGTTTGAGCAAAGGCCGACTACTTTTAGGGAGTGGTGTAGAGGATGTTACTGCTTTATCAGGATTTGGGACTAGAGGTCTTCTGAGTTCCTTTCCAACTCTAAGATTCTATGCCTCTACTAACTCATGTGGAATTATCTATAAGCACAAGGAATGATGGAGATAGAAGAACTTTATCAATTAAGCATTAGAAAATGGCCAGTGACCATTTGAACTAGGTTAGGAACTTAACACAATATTTTCTTTGGCTGTCTAACAAGAGAACAATTCAATATTTTTATTTAGGGTGGGAAGGGAAGGAAAGGGAGAGAGAGGAGGAAGGAAGTCTGAACTAAGAGACCAAACAAAAACATAGTCTCAGTTTCATCCAACTATCACCTCACTAAGATGAAAGCTTTTCCCAGTTTAAGGAATCCTTAATTCACTAGTTGGTATCCTAGGCTACTATATTTATTTGCATCTAATACCTAGCACCTAGTTTCTCCACTGATTAACTTTGCTATTTAAAAAAAAATAAGCCCTTATCTTCTGTCTTAGAATTGATACTAAGTATTGGTTCTAAGGTAGAAAGTGATTGGGGTTAAGTGACTTGAGCAGGGTCACACAGATCTCACATAATGATTGGCACATGACAAATGCTGATTTGACCAGTTAAGCTTTTTAAGGCAAGCTGCATGAGGCCATCGTAGAGACTCGCCTTGTTCCAACTTTGACACAAAATCCACACAGTCTTTTCTCAGCACTCTATTATCACTGGGGAAGTTCCAAGAGCCAGCTTTTGAGGGCACTGTTCATGGGTGGTCATAGATCCAACACAAGCTGGAACTCTAGGCTGGAGTCTTCAATTTCCACTAGGAAAGGCCAGGAGGGTGGGTAAGAAACAAAGGCAGACCACGAAAAAGGGAACAAATGGCATGTTAACATTCTTCATCCTTGGGAAAATATAAATTAGATGTACCTGACAGTACAAATGCCTATCTAGGTACTTATATAGATTATGTGTCTAGACAACAATTCACATTTATGGAGAGTCTATAAACAATTAACTCTTTGTTATCAATAAAAATTTTGGAATATATATTTATATGGTGCTTCATGGAATGACTGCTGGATTTGGAGTCAGTGACCTATGTTTGAAACCGGTGCTATCATTTACTAGCTGTGACAGTATAAACTAATCATTTAAAATTGAAATTGGAAGGCCTGAAACTAGATGACCTAAAAGGTTTTTAACCTGGCTTTAAGTCTCTGACTTTATAGTACTATTATTTCACTTGATCTTTACAACAACTCTGGGAGAGAAAGGATATTATTATTATTCCCATTTTATAGAGTAGGTGGATACAGAAAAGTTAAATAACTTACTCAAGATAGGACTCAAACTCAAATTTCCCTAGTGCCTCCCCTTTGTGTTCTTATGAAATCAACACTTAATTCTCAGGCAAAGTCTCATAATTAGAACTTGTTACTTCAGTTTTTCTTTTTAAAACACACACACATGATTTTGAAATGCTAAATTTCTGTCCTTAACAAATATCATCTCCCTTTGGCTCTCTATCAAAGACTTTCGGTTCCTATTTCTGCCAAACATTGCTGGGGTTTTGGTGTGTGTATATAAGGTGTGGAGAGGAAGAGATCTGCACGTACAAATACAAGGAGAAGGCTGAAGAAGAGATTCTGATAGAGAGACAATATGGTAAAGGTGCAAAGAACTCTGAGATGATCATAAAAGAGGCCACTAATTACCATTTGACTTTGAATAAGTCATAAAATCCCTGAGAGTCAGTTTTTCATCTGTAAAACATGGATAAAAATATTTAAACTATCTAGCTAGCTCACACAGTTGTGAAAAAGACACTTTGTAAATCATAAAGAAGTTTCTTCAATAAGTGATCTGTCATAAGTAAGAGAAGGGCATTTTAGAAAGGGTACTAGCCTTACAGTTAGAAAGTCAATCACAGCTCTTGAAGTGGGTTACCTCAGAAAGCGAGTCTGGACACCCAGAAGTTCAGATTAATGGAACCAATATTTAATTATAATTATATTTACTGGCCAGGGCAGCTTCCTAGTGAAACTGTACCAGACAAATTAAAATGCAGTTTTTATAGGGTGCAGATACAAAGCAAATGTTCATAATTTGAGACATAACCTTGAGGAAGAGCAGGCAAACCTTCTTCTGGAAGCTATTTTGGTAGCAGAGTGGAATCCGGGACTTTCCATCGTATATCTTATCCTGGACTGTGAGGCAGCTATAAGGGAGTTTCTCATGAATCCTGAGCTGACCTGACCTTCACAGAAAAACTCATTTCTTATTTTTAATTTTCCCCAGGGAAAAACAGGTTTTCTGGACAATGACTTAGTTTACCTCACTTTACTCTAACATTTATTACAAGTCATATTTATATCTACCTAATGGTTCTTGAAGCCATAGCTTTCTTTGGCTACAAAATATTATAATACTTATATTACCTACCACACAGCTATCATAAGAATTTGTTCGGATAATGTTTAAGGGTTATATTTAATTTATCAAACATTTTGTTATATAAAACAATCTTGGTTTCTTTCATTTGATGGGATTATAGAGTCCCACCCTTCATTTTAAAAGGCTCAATGAAGATAAATGCCTTTCAAAGTTTTCACACATACAGTAAAAAATCAACTTCCTAACAAAAAACTTACTGTTCAAAACTAGATGGGCTCTTTCAGCAGGTACTGGTGAAGATGTTCTCCCTTGCTTGAGGCTTCAAAAAAGTCTGGACAACCCTGCCTGAGATATGTTGCAGAGAATATTCCTGTTCATACATGAATTGAACTTATGGCCTCTAAATTAGTTCTTTCTTGTGATTTTGTGACTCTGCTCTTTGAAAAAAAAATTTTGTTCCTTTTGTTATTGTTGTATTTAATATTTTTTCCAAATTACATATAAAAACAATTTTAACATTTCTCTTTTAAAATTTTGAGTTCCAAATCTCCTCCCCTCCTTCCCACTCCTCCTTGAGAAGATAAGCAACCTGTAATAGGTTACATATGTGTAGTCATGCAAAATATATTCCCATATTAATCATGTTGTGAAAGAAAACACAAACAAAAAAAGAAAAAGAAAAAATTTTTTAAAGTACACTTTTATCTACATTCAGACTTCATCCATTCTTTCTCTGGAGGTGAATAGCATTTTCCATCACAAGTCCTTCAGAACTGTCTTAATCATTGTACTGATTAAAATAACTCAGTCTGTGGTGGCAAAAAACTGGAAAATGAGGTTATGCCCTTCAATTGGGGAATGGCTGAACAAATTGTGGTATATGCTGGTGATGGAATACTACTGCGCTCAAAGGAATAATAAACTGGAGGAATTCCATGTGAACTGGAAAGACCTCCAGGAATTGATGCAGAGTGAAAGGAGCAGAGCCAGAAGAACATTGTACACAGAGACCAATACACTGTGGTAATGTAATGTAATGGACTTCTGTACTAGCAGTAATGCAATGATCCAGGACAATTCTGAGGGATTTATGGAAAAGAACACTACCCACATTCAGAGGAAGAACTACAGGAGTGGAAACACAGAAGAACAACTGCTTGAACACATGGATTGATGCAGACATGGTTGGGGATGTAGACTCAAAACAACCATACCAATGCAACTATCAATAATATGGAAATAAGTCTTGATTGATGACACATGTTAAAACCAGTGGAAACGCATGTCAGCCAGGGGAGGGGTGAAGGGAGGGTGAAGGGGAAACTGAAAACAGGAATCATGTAACCATGGAAAATTTTTCTAAAAAATAAAATATTTAAAAAAATAAATAAAATAACTCAGTCATTGATAGTTGGTAATCTTACAATAATGCTATTATTTTATCCAATGTTCTGATTCTGCTCACTTCACTTTGAATCAGTTCATATACATCTATGTTTTTCTGAAATCTTCCTGTTCATAATTTCTTATAGCACAATAGAATTCCTCTTGTTTAGTCATTCTCCAACTAATGGGCTCCTCAATTTCCTTTGTGCAACCACAAAAAAAGCTACTATAAATATTTTTGAACACATAGGTCCTTTTCCTTTTTCATCTCTTTGGGATACAGACCTGGAAGTGGTATTGCTGCATCAAAGGATATGCACGGTTTTATAGTCCATTGGGCATAGTTCCAAATTACTCTCCAGAATGGTCAGATCAATTCACCCATCAACAGTGAATTGGGGGTCTTAATTTTCCCACATCCTCCAACATTTGTCATTTTCCTTTTCTGTTATATGAGGCAATTTGATGAGTGTGTGTGGTTGTCCCTCAGAACTGTTTTAATTCATATTCCTCTAATCAAAAGTGATTTAGAGCATTTTAAAAATGACTCTAGATAGCTTTGGATACTTTATCTGAAAACTACCCATTCATATCCTTTGACCACTTATCATTTGGGGAATGTTTTATATTCTTATAATATTTTACTCAATTCTCTACATATTTGAGAAACTTTATCAGATTAACTTGCTATAAAATTTATTTCAGTCATGATTACTGTGCATTTCCCTTCATCTTATTTTCCTGTTTTTTTATCTTACTCTCTCATTCACCCTGTCCATCCTCAAAAGTGTTTTGCCTCTGACTAGTGCCATCCCCAACCTACCCTCCCTTCTTTCAGCATCTCCTACTTTCTTACAGAGTGAGATAGAGTCCAACATCCAACTGATTGTACATGTTATTCACTCTTTGAGACAAATCTGATGAGTAAGATTCAAGCTCTTGGCCCAACACCTCACCAACACCTACAGAGAATTCCCTCTACTGTAATAGCTCTGTCATGACTCTTCATGTGAGAGAATTTATTACATTCTACCTTTCTCTTCCTCTTTCTCCCAGGGTATTCCTCTTTCTCACCCCTTTATTTTTTTAGATATCTCATTATCTTTAACTTACACATATGCCTTCCATGGATGTATATTCCTTCTAAATGCCCTAATAATGATAAAGTTTTTAGAAATGACAAACATCACTTTCCCATGTAGGAATGTAAACATTTGATCTTACTGAATCCCTTATGTTTTCTCTTTCCTGTTCATCATTTTATACTTAAGACTTATATTTGAAAGTAAAATTTTCTATTCAGCTTTGGTCTTTTCATCAGGGATGCTTCAAAGATTTCTATTTCACTGAATATCCATTTCCCCCCAAAAGAATTATGATCAGTTTTGCTGGGTAGATGATTCTTGGTTGTAGTTCTAGATCCTTTGCCCTCTGGGATATCACATTCCAAGCACTCCAGTCCTTTAATGTAGAAGCTTCTCTTGTGTTATCTTGATTGTGATTTCATGATATTTGAATTGTTTTTCTGGCAGCTTGTAATATTTGATCCTTGACCTGGTAACTCTAGAATTTGGTTATAATATTCCTAAAAGTTTACATTTTGAGATCTCTTTCAAGAGGTGATCAATGGATTCTTTCAGATTCCATTTTACTCTCTTGTTCAAGCATATCAGAGCAGGTTTCCTTGATAATTTGTTGAAATATGGTATTTTGCTCTCAAAAAACCCCCCAAAACCCTTACTTTCCTGTCTTAGAATTGATATTAAGTATTCAGTTCCAAGGCAGAAGAGCAAGACTATTGGAATTGTGTGTGAGGACAGATTTGAACCCAGATCTGCCCATCTCTGGGCCTGGTCTCTATCCATTGAGCCACCTAGCTGCCTGTAGGCTCTCTTTCTCATTTTTTATCATAGCTTTCAGATAGTCCAAAAATTCTTAAATTATCTCTCTTGGATCTATTTTGCAGAGATCTGCACCCAGTGCCAGCAAAGGGAACCTTACCAGTTGTCTGACCCCTTATTGTCTGTGGATTGAGAAGTTCCAAAATCACTGCTGATAATTCAGTTGCCCCCAAGGCCTGGTGCTAGGTTGTCCATGTTGCCTGTACTGGTCTGCACTCCACTCTCACCCCAGTATGAAAGATCTTCCCTGCTGACCTTCTTGGTTGTTTTGGGCTGAGAAATTGTTTCACTCCATCCTTTCATGGATTCTGCCACTCCAGAATTTCTTTTAAAGCATTATTTTAAAGTTGTGGAAAAGCTCAGGCTAGATCCTTTTCTCTGCTCTCAGCTTTACTCTCTCAATGATATATGTATTCTACTAGATCCTTTTCTCTACTCTTAGTTTAACTCTCTCAATGACATATGTATTCTGTTTCTTTTGGACAAGACATACTCATATACATAATCAAATTCTAGGCTCAACGAGTCTCCTATTTCTGTCAAGTGTCAGTGATCCCTTTTTTTGAGGTCTAATTTGTTTCTTCATATTAATACCTCTAATTCTTCCCAATGGCTCAATCAAATAACAAGCTCTCTAAAAATATATTTCTTATTTTAAATATTTATTTTCAGTTTCAAATTCTCTCCTTCTTGATGTGTCTTCCCCCACCCACTGAAAAGGTAAGAATTATGATATCTATTATACATATGAAGTCATGCAAGCCATATGTTGTGAAAAAAAGCAAGAAAAATAAAGAGAAAAATATATATTATACTTCACACTCAGAGTCTATCGGTTTACTATCTGGAAATGGATAGCATGTTTCATCATGAGTCCTTTGGAATTGTCACAGATCATTGTATTAATCTGAGTTACTAAGTCTTTCACAGTTGATCATCATTACAATATTGCTATGACAGTGCACAATGTTTCTCTGGTTCTATTCACTTTACTTTGCATCAGTTCATTTATATCTTCTCAGGGTTTTAAAAAAACTATCCCTTTCATGAATCCTTTCAGCACAATAGTATCACAGCACAATTCTATACTATAACTTGTTCAGCAATTCCTTAATTGATGGACATCTCAATTTCTAATTCTTTGTCATCACAAAAAGAGATGCTATAAATATTTTTGTACATAAGAGTCTGTTGCCTTTTTCTCTGATCTCTTTAGGGTATAGCCTTAATAGTAGTATTTCTGGATTAAAAACGATTTCCTTTGGGCATATTTCCAATTGCTTTCCAGAATGGCTAGACTAGTTCACAGCTCATTAATAGTGCTTTAGTGTACCTATTTCCCCACATCAACTCCAGCATTTGTCATTTTCCTTTTCTGTCATCTTAGGCAATGTGATATATGTGAGGTGGGTACCTCAGACTTATTTTAATTTGAAAAAAATCAATAAGTTAATAAGTCATGTCTGAATTGTACAAAAAGTAGACAGACATATGTAAGATAGTAAGATTATCCAATTGCTTTATATGGAAATGAATGTCTCAATTTCTACTTAATTTGACCACAGTCAAAGGACATTCCTTTTCTGAACTTCCATTTCCTCCTCTGTAAAATAGGGATACATGGCTTACTTCACAGAATTCTGAGGGATGCATTTTGTAAACTGGAAGATTACATAATTCTGCAGTGAAAAAAAATGCTAGATCTGGAGCAAGGGTACCAAGAGTTCAAATCCAGTTGTATGATCTTGGTCAAATCATTTAACCTCTCTGGATCTCAGTTTCCTTATCTGTAAAAAGAGGGAGTTGGACTATATGACTGTGAACATCCCTTACAATTCAAAATCTATATACTTCTATGATACTAATCTGACAATTTGCGATCATTAAGGATGATGCAGATGAAGGAATCTGCTGACTAAACACCAAAATGTGGTCGGAGGCCACTTGTACTAGGATGATTTACCCATGATCATGGAGCTAGACAAATTCAAATAAGTACTATCATTATGATATGATACTATTTAATGTTGAAATTCACCTTTAAAATAAATTGAATTTTTTTGTAGACCATATGGAATGAGTCAGTGAGAATGTATTTAAATGGGCCACCTTCTCTAGGCCAGTGACTGAAGTTACTATCTTTAGCTACAGATGAGCTCCATTTTTAGTAAGTGAGCTTCTCTTGCATACAGGGGAGAACCCCATAAAGGGTAGAGCTTTTCACAGAGATATTATCAGCTTTAGCTATTTCCACCCACCAATCTTAGGGCTAGTACTCTGACTTTGCTCTTGCCATCCTCCAAGCTTGGAATAAGTTTTCCCAACTCTCTTCCTCTGTCTGCATTCACTCACATGTCATCTCCTTCTAGAGTTCCCTAACCTGCCTCCACATGAAAGTACCCTCAACTTCTCTTCAAATTTCTTGGAGCACTTTGCCTAATTCTCTTTTGTCTCTATCACATTTTGTCTCTACCTAATGGAAGAAACAGTTCCCTCTATAGCATCCCTGGCAAATAGTCATCTAATCTCTGCTTGAAGACAGCTAATGATGGGGAACTCAATGTCACCTGAGGCATCTGGTCCATGTTTCAACAGCTGTGATTGATTAAACTGCAGAACAATTCTAATAGTAGGTGCTATCCTAAGAACAAGTGCCTAGGTACCATGTGGCACTGTTAGTGTAAACAATCCCCAAGGATAGATTTGAAGGTTAAGTAAGGTCTCATTTTTGACACAAATCTTTTCAAATGTGTTACAGGAACTTTTTCCTGGAGGACTATAGCTCCCCTAACAAGCTTTTTAAGTACGGCTGTCAAAAAAATCAATGAAAACAAATTTAATAAGGCACAATAACCATAGAATTTAAGCTAGAATGGACCTAAGACATCATCTAGATATAAACAGTAAAGAGAGAGAGAAAAGCCTTTAAAGACCATTTAGTCCAATCTTCTAATTTTACTGGGGTGGGGGAGGGGGCCTAGGGAGAACTGGCTTGCACAAGATCACACAATAACCTGGTGGCTGAGCTGGGATTCAAGTCCAGGTTACTTGACTCTCAATCCATGGCTCCTGTCACACCACCAGTGCTGCATCTAAACTAATTTAATTTTTTGTGTCATGGACTACTTTGGCAGTAAGATGAAGGCTGTGGATTCTTTCTCAGAATATTTTTTTTAATTCATAATTAAAGGAAATACAAAATTTCATTTCAAGGTTGGTAAAAATAAAGATGCATTTTTTCCTACACCATTTCATGGACCCCTTGAAATCCAAACATGGATCTCTTAGGGTGGGTTGGGGAGGGATGTCTGTGTACCTCAAGTTAAGAATCCCTGCTCAAGGCTCTTAAACAGTTCTTGGAATAGGAACTCACTGATCATTTCCCTCTGGTAGTGGTGTTTTGCCACTGAAGAATCTATAAAGCTTTAAAGTTTACAAAGTTCTTTTCTCACAACAACTGCATTATGTAGATAGTATAAATATCATTCCCATTTTATAGATCAGGGCACTGAGGCACAAAGAAAGGTGATTTACTGAAGATTATACAGCTGGCAAATATACTGGAGCTGGGATTTAAATTCAGATTATCTGACTCCAAATCCAGTTCTCTTTCTACTACAACATATTTCTTTTCATGATGGAAAAGATGCTGTACCAAGTTTTAAAAAGCACAATTAACAAAGCACATTGAACCATGAAGGCTCTGAAAATAGAGATGATTATAATTAGGAACACCACCTTATATTTATTTAGCTCCTTCTTTCTGGGAACTTAATGCATGTCACAGATACTATTATTAATTCATCTCATCTCAAGATTAAGACAAGAATTGGACATTTTTAGTTCCATGTTCATGTGGTGGGAAAAAGGATTTGCCCAATATCACACAAGTAAAATACATTGTGTTATATGCCAGCTATTAGGACTCAGATAGTAGCTTTTAAAAAAAAAAGGCACAGCCCAGTAACGAATGCTAGAATGGGGATCAAGACCTAGTCTACTGACCTACTAGTGACTATCACTATGGACAACACAGGTAACAACCTCTCTGGGCTCCTTTTTCCTTTCTGTAAAATGAAGAGGCTTAACTAGATAGCCTCTAGGAGTCATATAAACTAACATTCTATGATAGTCAATGATTCTAAGGCATCCACAAGTTCCCATGCTTGACATTAATTAAGGGACTAATTTTTTTTATTATATATATAAAATATAATATTAATTAATTAATTAAATGGAAGAGAAATGGAAAGGCAGAAAGTTGGGAAAGCTTATATCAAACCATCCATGCATTCCTGTATGGTCACAATGTGCCCCCCACAAAAAAATTAGGAAGAGATTAAAGAATAGAAGATACCATCCTCTTCCCAATACAAAGGAAATAAAATACAAACAATTCCTGAGGCTTTTGCAGATGAAAACACTGAAGATGAGAGAAGTTAAGTGACTTGCCCAGGGTTTCATAGATACTAAGAGTGAATGAGGCACAATGTGAACTCAAGCTTTATTCTTAACTCCATGGCCATGACAGTACATCCAGTAAGTATCAAAACCAAGGCTTGAACTCAGATATTTCTTCTTCTAGTGCTTTATCCACTTTATTCCTATAAAGTAGGGCCCCTTTATCTTTGATTCCACTAAGTTCTGTTTCAGTTATCTGAGGAAATGCTAGAGGTCTCTTGTGGTTTCAGTTACCCTGATTGCAAAGTGTCAGAGGTGCACTCACAGCAGTGATCTGTGCCCTCAAACTGTTGTGGTCCTTTCTGCCTTCACTTTCACTTTTGGCCGTTTTCTCGGGGGTGAAGGTGGGGGGTGGGGAGGAAGGGAGGCTTTGGAGCATTGAGCCCAGAGACTCAATGCAAGAGCAAGGGGAAAGCACATACATAAGGGTTGAGGTTTGCTTACAACCCCTGGGAATATATCTCCTGCAGATAGAGGAGCCTACTATGTTTTTCTACATTATCTTCTCCAGATCCAACTAGATCTGGAGGTAACAATGGAGACAAAATGAATAAAACCAGTCTTCCTTTCTAGTCTTATCTCACATTACTTACTTTGATTCATGTTCTATATTTCAGTGTAATATGGGGTTTACTCTTTATCCTCTTCTTCTTGTTCTCCCTTCCCTGTGCCTTTGCTTATCATTCTTCATACTTGGAATAAGCTCCCTCTACCTCAGTGCCTTTCTTTAAAGCACAATTCAGGCATCATCTCTTTCATAAAGAGCTCCCTAATTTGCTTCTAGGTGAAAACTGATCTTTACTTCTTCTTATGGTATTCGCTTGGTTCTCCACTGTCCCTATTATATTTGAATTTTGTATCTTTCACTTTGGTCTGTGGTTTCACTGGTGTAGAAAACTACTGGAGGGAAAACTCTCCTCCATTGTAAATGTCTAGAGAGTTGCTTGGGGCACTGGGAGGTCAAGTGACTTGCCTAGGGTCATAAAGCCAATATATGACAGAGGTAAAAATTGAACCTCGGTCTTCTAAAGTTTATCCAATGCCTCATGTTGTTTCACCTTATGTCTTATCCCCTACTAACACTGCCCCCTCCCTTTAGATTTTAAGATAATTGAGGGCAGGGACTTAAATTTTTTTATATCCCTACCATCTAACATAGCACCTTACCTTATAAATATTTGTTGACACGAATAAAACAAAAATGTAGACAAAAAGAATCTCTGGGTTCCAGAAAGCCAGACCTGTGACCTACTGCATGCCTACATGCACTTATATTCCCTGTCCCCCACTTGCTTGGTGAATTTTCCTAGTTCCGTTCTTCCCCTGAGAGCTTTTTAATTAATTCAGATTTGTAGCTCTGGATGTCATCCATTCTTTATAGGCAATGCAGTGTGGAAAGGCAGTTTTGTACAGTGAAAAGAACCCTGGATTTGGATTAAGGAATATTTTGGTTTAAAGTCTAGCTTTTTTATAAATTTGAAGAGATGTTCATCAATTAGGGAATGGCTGAACATGTTGTGGTATATGATTGTGATGGAATACTATTGCGCTCTTAGAAATGAGAAACAGGATGTTTTCAGAAAAACCTAGAAATGCATGAACTGATTTAATATGAAATGAGAAGAACCAGGAGAACACTGTATATAGTAAAAGCAATATTTTACAACAATTACCTGTGACTTAAGCTATTCTCACCAATCCAATGATCCAAAAGACTTATGATGAAAAATACTATCCCAACTCCAGAGAAAGAATTGATGGAGTCTGAATGCAGATTGAAGCATACTTTAAATTTTTTCTTTATTATTCTTGGGATTTTGGGGGGTCTGTTTTCTTTCGCAATATGGCTAATGTAGAAATGTTTTGTACGACAACATGTATAATTTATATAAAACTTTCTTCTCAAGGAAGGGGGAGGGAGAGAATTTGGAAATCAAAAAATTTTTAAATGAATGTTAAAATGTTTAAAATTTTTTTGTTTACATGTAATTGAAAAAATAAAATAAATAAATACTTCCTAAAAATTATACTTATGACATTTATGAAATTTTTGAAGGAAAAAAAAAGCCTGGTTCTACTACCTGTTAGATAGGTTCAATAACTGCATAAGTTATTGAACCTTTTGGGGCCTTAGTTTCCTTACCTATAAAAGCCAGGAATTAAAATAAATGACCTCTAAATTCCTTTCTATTTCTAAATCCTACTATCAGAAGGGGCCTTTCCTCCATCTCTTCAGAGAAACCCAGCATACAATGGCACGAAACTCTGATAGTGCTTCATGAGCCTACATTCAAATATCTTATCATTACCAATTATTTATGGTTCAGTGTTCAGGTTACTGTACTAAGTGCTAGGGATACAAAGAGTTATTAGAATCAAATCAACTCAACAAACATTTTAGAAACATCTACAGATTTTCCTGGAAGCATAGACTCTTATGTTTCACAGAAGACAGTGGCACAGAGAAGAGATAATAAGGCCACTGTGTCATAAGAACATGTAAGTGATGCACTTTGTAATCTTTTATAAAGTGTTATTAAACCTCTGCAGTGAATCCATTCTGTTGCTAGACAACACTAGTTGTTAGGAAGTTCTTCCTTACACTGAGCTAAAATCTGTCCTCTTATAACTTGAAAGTATAAATTTGCCCTTCTCCCTTTTGAGTATGATCACTGGCATGAGCCTAAGTGATCTTGACCAGGAAGAGGGGATTGTGCAAGGAAATAATTGGGTGAATTGAGTCACAAGGATAGAATGCCATCTGGAAAAAGGCAGCAAGAGATCACGAGAGAGGGGACAGGGAGATGTCCCCTGTACTGCCCCTTGGGAAGCCTAGGCAAAATAGAAAGCCACAGCTGGCTCCTGATACCTGCCTGTGAGAGGTAGTAGGCAGAGAAAAGTTTTGACAAACTGAGGCAAGAGGGGATATGGCTCTCTTCCCTTCCATGTTTGTTGCTGACTGGACTGCCTTGTGAGTGTGCCTAGGGGGGCCCTAATGGCAGCTGCAGAATAGCAAGTTAAAGGAGCAATAAGGAAAGTCCTTTTATATCTCTCTCCTAATTTTCCATCTTTTTCCCCTATTACTTTTGATTAATAAAACTATTAACTTAAGACCAGTCACACAATTTTCACTCTTACAAAAGGAAGCATGATCTAGTGGAGAAGGCATAGGACTTGGGAGTGAGAAGGCCCTGAGTTCGACTTTGTGAGATCCTAGGCAAGTTATTTGACCCCCTCCACACACCCCTTGCCCCATTCTCTCAATTTACTTATCTGTAAAATGGGGAGGATTTAATTTAATGACCTTTAAAATTCTTTCCTGCTCTAAATTTATGATCTCAGGAATTTCTACCCCATTGCTCCTGGTTCTTTTGCCTTTGGGATTGAGTAGTCTAAAACTGTAATTTTATTCTCTGGACAGTCATATATCTGGAGGTATTAATTATATGCTTCTTCAGGCTAAAATACTACCAATCCCTTCAGGTTATCTTTGTAGAATCAAGATCTGTCATTTACTACTTCTGTAATCTCGAGCAAGTCGCAAGCTTTCTCAGTCTCAGTTCCTCATTTATAAAATGAAAGGGTTGGTTTAGATTACCTCAAATATCTCTTCCAGCTCTAAATCTATGATCTTATAATGTCAAGTCCCTTATCATCTTGGTTACCAAACTCTGGACTGACTCTAGGTTTAATAAAAACAAGAGGGGCAACTGGGTAGCTCAGTGGATTGAGAGTCAGGCCTAGAGACAGGAGGTCCTAGGTTCAAATCTGGCCTCAGACACTTTCCTGCTGTGTGACCCTGGGCAAGTCACTTGACCCCCATTGCCCACCTTTACCACTCTTCCACCTCGGAGCCAATACACAGAAGTTAAGGGCTTAAAATAAAAAATAAAAACAAGACATCGGAACTCAGATGAATGCAATGACCAATTTGACTTTAGATAAGTGATAAATATATTTCCCCCCTCAAGGTAGAGAAGTGACAGAATTCAGGCACAGAATGAGACATAAGCTCTTAGACATGACTGTGTATTGCTTAAACTGTACTTCTTTGTGTTTGTGGAGAAGAAGCTATTGGGAAACAATAGCAATGTTTTAAAAAGCAATGATGAAACATTTTTGAGAAAAAAAGAAGAAAGAGCACTGGATTGGGAGTCAGGAGATTTGGATTCAAGTCCCAATTCTATTAGCTCATTCTGATGCATCTCTCTAAATTAGGACCAATTAATTAATTATCTTCCTGAATGAGCCATACAACTTCTAGGAAATTACGTTTTAAAAATAGCCAGCATCAAGAGGAGCTTGTGGAATAGAAGCTTCCAGCAAAAGCAAGATTTTAGTTCTCCTTCTGCTTACAAAGACACATGAAGAAATAGTTAGTCGACTCAAAATCCAGAATACCTGGCCAACAAGCACCTCACACATCAAGTTTATATTTAGGCAGGTGATGATACCGTTTGGCAGGAACAGGTGACTAATGCCCTGAACACAAACGACTCTTTTTTACCAGTAGAAGAGAAGGCGTGATGTCTCACAAAGAAAAAAACAAAAAAAGACAGCTTCAAGATCATTCAGTGATTTTCTGCTCGCTTTGTACATGTCAAAGTTTAGATTATGGAAAATATATTCTTTTTGACAAATGGCACGTCTTGCCTTTTTCTCCCATTCTGTGATTCAAATGCTACCTGAGGTCCAAGGTCTAGCCTCAAAGCCCTCCCTCCTTCTTTCTACATTCCTGTAGCCCTGACTATTCACTCCCTTTTGGGAACTCCTTAGGACTTATAGTACCACGACACCTAATACTTACACATACTCTTCTCTAATTCAACTGGGGAGGAGTTAAGCCTTGTCTCACCATCTCCTAAGCACAATGCTCTTCAAATAGGAGGCATTTAATAGAGACATGCCGAACTGAACTGATGTCAAAGACTGAATTTTTCAGTTCTTTTCATCCCTTATAGCACTAGACCACACACATGGTAAGACCCTAACACACCAAAGCCTTGACTTGATGGGATGAATATAAAGCAACCATATATGCTACCACCCAAAGGTACAGGTTCAACTGCTGAATAGAGCAGTTGGTGCTGTAAAAACTGAATTAAATGAACATTCTCTGGTTCTTAGTTTCCATAGAGTTTATTAATATTACTTGAATAAAGAAAAGCAGACAGATAGAGTGATGTTTAAGCCTATTCTAATCTCGCCACATCTCTCCACATAACTAACTGTCTCTCTCAGCCACCGTATTACACCACCACATCCAAGGGAATAGAGAGAACCTACTTCCTTGTCTTGAACCTTTTAACGCCGCCCCCCCTTCCCTGCTGGGTCAGAACTCAATCATCCCCATATCCTGTAGGC
Source organism: Gracilinanus agilis (assembly GCF_016433145.1). NCBI lineage: Eukaryota > Metazoa > Chordata > Mammalia > Didelphimorphia > Didelphidae > Gracilinanus > Gracilinanus agilis. The sequence continues at coordinate 718,895,124 of NC_058130.1, read as the reverse complement.
CACAGTCTTGTGACCTATGCTGGGGCGAACTCACGTGACATAAAGCTAGCAGGCCAGGGGACACAGTTAAGACCCCAGGAGATTCCCTTCACACAGTGCTTTTAAATGTGGCTTATTTTATTTACTGGAATCAGGGTTAGGAATGCTAGAGTCCTAAACAAAGGATTTGAATGGAAGGTATATGCTTGAAGAATATGTAGAAATAGAGAGGAAGAAGGAGGGCATTCTATGTGGGGAAGGCAAGATAAGCAAAAGTCACAGGTCAATTAGGTGCACTCCCTGATTGTACATTATGCTTCCCATAATGAAAAAGCACATCCCATTGGAACGTGTATTAGACTAGGATTGGGGGTTCACATCCTGATTCCAATACTTACTATCCTATGACTCTGGTCACTAGCAGCCTGAAAACTGTACTAGAATCTGTGAGATGTTGAGAAAACCTGAAGAAGGCCTCTAGTGAATTGGGTGAGTCTTTTAAAGGAGAGTAATTATAAAGATCCAGGCAAAATCACACAGCTTGGGAAGGCATATAATGGTTCTGATTCAAAAGTGTGGTGGGATTTGTCACAGAGATGAACTACTAAAATCATTAGACCTGCTGATGAGAATAGTGCCAACCAACTATGTTGATGGATGGACATAACACAAAGCCCATCCCTAGGAAGGCAAAGCATCACAGGCTAAACACCATTGATGATGGAGTCAGGGGTGAGAGGAGGTGGTGGTGAAGGGGAGAGAAGGTCATCTTCTTCTCTCAAAGAACGTGCTATAATTTCCAAAGGAATAACTGAGGAAATATTTTGTAGGCAACATCTCCACAGGGCTAAATCTCTTCAAAGATGCCTCCTGTTCCAGGTTACATTTATAGAGGGATTATGGAAGGCAGCATCTAGATGATGTATCTTCTAATGACTGAATTGTGCACATGTCATGAGGTTCACTTTGGGAGGAGAGAGAGTGGGGAACAGAGAGGAGAATGATTTTCCTCCAAGGATCAAAGCTGCTGAGAGATTTGGAAATGGGGACAGGGAGAACAGATCGCAGGCTATAAAGCCTACTCACTCAGCAGCTCCTACTGAACTGACTAAAACCTGTTCAACCTCACAGTGGTTCAGAGGCCCAGCTGCCAACTGGCAGACATGCCAAGTGTGAACTTAATAGCTGGGTGCACAGGTCTAGGATTGCCTGGGTTGGGTGATGTGAAGAGAGAGGGAATGTGACATACTGTGATTTCTGGTTTGTAAGGTGGAAAGTTTAAAAGAGTCTGCAAGCAGCAACAATCAATGATTACAAGAGAAAGTGGGGGGGGGGGGTGGGGAAGAAGGGCCTAGCGCAGGGGTCGGCAAATGGATGGCTCTTGAGCCATATCTGGCTCCACCTCCTGACCTGCCATTCCGGGCAGAGCCCCAGGATGTGCCCCAGGGGGCCCTTCAGCCCCCCCCCCCATTCCAGCGCCTTCTGCCTCCATCCATCTCCTTCCTCACATGTTTATGGCTCTCATGGCCAAAAAGGTTGCCCACCCCTGGAAGGGCTTCTCACCAACAAAGCCTCCTTTGCAATAAAAGAGATCTGAGTTCTAGACCTAGTTCTGCTATTGACTGACTATGATTTTGGAAAAGTTGGTCCCCCTTTCTGGGCTCCAAAATTCTTATGTGAAATGAGGGATTTGGAGATTTCTTCCATCTGTAAAGATTCTGTGAGATCAGTGACAAAGCTAGGATGAGTGAACAAGGAGTGAGGCTCTGTACTATATATCACGTTGGCCTCCAAAATCTATCATAGTGCTCTGCAAATACTAGGTACTTAATAAATGCTTTTTCATCCATTCATTTTAGAATCCAAAAGGAAAATTGTTTAGTTTCTTGTAAAACTGCTTAAAATACATATTTCTACAAAGCAATCAATCAGCTTTCATTTATTAAGCACTGACTCTGTGCTAGGCGCTATGCAAAGTGACAGGAATACAAATATGCTTTTTACAAAAATTTCTATCCTCAAAGACCTTTTATTGTAATTCAGGAGCGAATATCTATGCATATAATTACATGTAAGATTAGTAAATATAAAGAAAAAACAAAGTAACTTTAGAGGGGAAGACACTAGCAGCTGAGGGGGTGGGGGCGGGAGTAGGGCACATGGGAAGAGAAGCAAGAAAGACTTACTCCAGAAAGTTGAGATGAGTCTTCAAACAAACCAAGGATTTTAAGAGGCAAGGGTAAGAAGGGAATACCTTCCAGAAATGGAGGACAGCCAACACAAAGATACAGAGTTGGTGAAAGCCATGTGTGAAGACTAGCAAGTAGTACCATACGGTGGACTATAGAATTAGTGTAGAAGAGGAATGTGTAAGAAAACTGGAAAGGTAGGAAGTAAATAGGTGGTGAAGACCTGTAAGTGTCAAAAGAGGAATTGATCCTTAAGATAATAAAAACTATAGTCATTGGAATTTATTTGGGGGAACTATCATCAGATCAAACCTGTGCTTTAGGAAAACAATCACCTTAGTTGCTATGTGTGAGATAGACTAGAGTAGGGAGAGACTTAAACAGGGAGACCAATTGGGAAGCTAACTGGCAGTAGTACAGATGAAAAAATGATGAAGGCTTGTGATCTACGATGGTGACTGGGTAGGTGGAGAGAAGGGGACGGCACCAGGGTTGTGAAGAAACGACAAAATCTGTTAAAGAATTAGCTATGTGGGATGAGTGAGAAAGAAGAATGGTGCCAAAATTGCAAACCTGAGTAACTAGTGACTTTATAGTAACAGGGAAATTCAGTACTGGGGAAGAGTTTTGGGGAAAAAGATAATTCATTCTGTTTTGGACATACTGAGTTTGTGACACCTATATGATATCCAAAGGTCAATTCATTATGTAAGACTAGAGATCAGGAGAGACAATGGGCTGGTTATGTATGTATGTATGTATACAGGCACACATATACACATGTGTGTAAAATATATATATATATATATATTATACACACACAAAGAGCAACAGGACCTCCTTATATGAATTTTCAGTTATTCATGGTCAACTTCTAAGTGCTGCTGCCTGCAAAGTGTGGCTTTTCAGTTTTCACTTTTTTTTCCACTTAAAATTTCAATTTTTTGTGTGTTTCTTTTTTTGGGGGGGTAGGGTAGGGTAAGGAGGCTGTGCAGCATTAAGCCAAGGGGCAGGAGTGGAGAGAAAGAGCACATAAATATGTAGGTTCAGCAGGTTTTCACTTATAACCTCTTTCAGCTATCCAAGGTAGGTCTTGGAACAAACTCTACTGCTGGGAGTTATTTACATAAGGATGATAGCTGAACTCACCAGAATTGATGAGACCACCAAGTAATAAAGCATAGGATGAAAAGAGAAAGCAGACCAACATGGTCTTGAGGTACACACGTGGATTCCGAGTATGACATACATGAAGGTCTTGTCAAGGGGACTATACAAGTAATAATGTCCATTCAGGTAGGACAGTCAGGAAAAAGCAGTGTCACCAAAATCTGGAGAGGACAATAAAGTAGTAGGAGGAAGTGATCCACAAATGTTGCAGAGATAAAAAAGGATGAGGACTGACAAAAGGCCATTAGATTTGGAATTAAGAGATAATTAAAACTCTCCAAAGTTGCCATTTAAGTGATGAGATCAGAAGCCAAAACTGCTTTGAGTCTCAGTTTCCCCATCTGTCAAATTAAGATAATGCTTTTATTCCTATCTCACTGAGATTTTTATTGTAATGGGGGACAGAATATTCCTATATGATGATAATGATGATTTGGTACCTTTTTCTCAAAAGAACTGAGGAACTTATGCATTTGCTGCAAAGTTTTTTCTGAAGAGGTTGCGCTTAGGGAGGGGGGGTACTTATTTTATTTATTTTTAAAATTTTATATTTAAAAAAATGTTTCCACGTTTCATTTTCTTTCCCCCTCCCAGAGCTGACAAGCAAGTCCACTGGGTTGTACAAATGTTATTACTTGATACCCATTTCATATTATTCATTTTTGCTCTAGAGCAATCTTTTAAAGCCTAAACCCCAAACCACATACCCATATACAAAGGTGATAAGTGATGTCATATTTTTCTTTTGCATTTCTACTCCCATAGTTCTCTCTCAATGTGGTTAGCATTCTTTCCCATAAGTTCTTCATGAGTGTTCCGGCTTGTTGTTGCTACTAGTAGCAAAGTCCATTACATTGGATTGTTCCACAATGTTTTACTTTCTGTGTACAGTGTTCTCCTGGTTCTGCTCATTTCACTCTGCATCAATTCATTGAGGTTCTCCCAGTTCATATAGAAATTTTCCAGATCATCATTCCTTACAGCACAATAGTATTCCATCACCATCATATACCACAATTTGTTCAGCCATTCCCCAATCAAGAGACAACGAAGGGGGTATTTATTGAAGTGATTATTTCCATTTTACCTATGATACTACTGAGGTCTGGAGTCTGAGTGAATTGTTTGTGGAAAGCTGATTTACTCTTGAGCTGAACAAGGAAAAGAGCCCTGCTTTATTGTGGCACTGTATTCAAGAACAACATAATATAATGCCAAGATCATTGGACTCTGAACCTTAAGAACTAGAAAGGATCTTCTAATGTATCCTACTTATTTTATAGTTAAGGAAATGGGACCATAGACATCATAGATTCAGAGCCAGAAGGGGTCTTACGTGTCTTCTAGTGAAATAGCCTCATTTAACAGATGAGGAAAGGAAGGCCTAAAGAATTTAAATGGCAATATTGGGATACTAATACACTGCTGGTAGAGCTGTGAATCAATCCAACCATTCTGGAAGGCAATTTGGGATTATGCCCAAAGGGCTTTAAAAGATTGCATACGCTTTGATCCAGCAATATCACTACTAGGTTTATATCCTAAAGAGATAATAATGAAAAATGTTTGTACAAAAATATCCATAGCCACACTCTTTGTGGAGGCAAAAAACTGGAAAAAGAGAGGGTGTCTTTTGATTGGGGAATGGCTGAATTAATTGTGGTATATGAGGTGATGGAATGCTCCGTGCTATAAGGATTAATGAACTAGAGGATTTCTATATGAAATGGAAAAACCTCCAGGAACTGATGCAGAAATGAAATGAGCAGAACCAAGAGAACATTGTATAGAGAAAGTGAAACATTTTGGAACAATCCAATGTAATGGACTTTGCTACTACAAGACAATCCCAAAGGACTTATGAGAAAGAATGCTATCCACTTTGAGAGAAAGAACTGTGGGAGTAGAGACACAGAAGAAAATTATATGACTTATCATTTGTTTATATGGGCAAGTGATTTGGGGTTTTGGTTTTAAAAGGCTGTTCTATTGCAAAAATTAATAATATGGAAATAGGTATAAGTGATAACATTGGTATAACCCAGTAGAAGTGCTTATTGGCTCTGGGAAGGGGGAGGGAAGAGGGGAATGAAAGGAAACGAATCATGTAAATATGGAAAAATATTTTTTTAAAATAAAAAATAAGAGTTTAAATGACTCTGCCACTTATTAGCTATGCAGACAAGTGACTTTACCCCTTTGAACCTCAGTTTCCTTGTCTACAAAATTGGAATAATACCTGTTTCACCCATCTAGACCATTTTATCCCAAAGCACAATATAAGACTTTTATGTCAAATGCTTTGCTAAAATATCATTTTATCTATAACATCTGCCTCCTGATCTACCAGACTGGTACTCCTGACAAAAGAGGAAAATGGGTTAGTTTGACAGGACCTGTGTTTTACAAAGCCACGTCAGATTTTAATGGTTACTACTTTGCAAAGTGTTCACAAAATATCCCTTTAATAATATGTCCTAGAATTCTGCTGGGAACAGATCACTGGTTTACAATTTTTGCAGACTCTATCTCTTGCCTAAGGGAGAAAAAAAAAAAAAAAAAGGAGGTCGGCATTTGTATTTCTCGAGTCCTAGAAGGTACTTCTCCTTTTCTTCTAAGAATATTTAAATTTCATTCTCTAGCTCAGTAATCCTATTTTATAGGGTGTTTCATACCATAGGATATGGTTTCTTCAGGCCTGGGGACCATATTGAATAAAAGAGTAATTCAACTTTTTCACCGTGAAGCATTATCATGAGTGCAAGTGGTCCTAGCCATTGATATGTTCTCTTGCCCCAAATATAGTTTAAAGAAAAAATCCTTTTGGTTGCCTTAACATCTAGCATCAGCCTCAGGTCAAAACTCATGTTTCTTGAGACTTCCATTTCCTAGTTGGAAATTATCACTCTTTTGACCTTGCACAGTAATAATAACACCTAACATCTACAGGTAACTTTAAGGTAGCAAAGCAATTTACATATATTACCTCATTAAGCTCAGTCTTAGCCCCTCTCTCTTTTTTATCTACACCAGAAGTTCTTAACTTTTTTTTGTGTTGTGGATCCTTTTGGTAGTTTGGTGAAGCCTATGATCCCTGTCTCAGAATAGGTTAGAGAAAATAAAGACATAATTTTTTCCCCATTTAAGTTCATGGACCCTCTGAAAACTTTCCATAGACCTTTCTAAAGGAGGTTCTTTAGACCCCAGGAAAAGAATCTGTTATGTTCACCACTTTTAATCAATGACTTAGATAAAAATGAAGACAATATACTTTTAAATTTTGCAGATAAGAGATTGAAGGGGTAGTACCAATAGACTTAGGATCCAGATCCAGAAAGGTTTTGACAGTCTATGATCACAATTTGGCTTTTGTGGTTTCAATTATTATTTCTTTGCAGCTGAATCCCAGATTATATGTAAAAGATCCATATGATCTTCATTAGACTACACATACAGAGAGGAAAGAGCCCCCATCACACATCTACATAGTATGAAATCTACCATTACTACAATATCTTACTGCTATCCTAGGTTTATGATTTTCCCCAAACTTCTCACCTAACTTGTCCTTTTATTCCAGTGGTATATCTCTACAACATAACTTCTCTTTTAAAATAGAGACCTTTGAAGTGCTGGGCTTTATTGCTGGTTGTATTCTTGGATACAATTTCCTTTGAATTTCTGTTAAAAAATTCCCTTTTGCTAATCTTCCTCCATTGTACCTCTCTATAGAACTAGACTTGTCATCTATGTAAAGATGATACTGTTGATGACACCTCAGAGACTGTGCAAAGAGGGCAGAGCTCCGGGCAACATCTACACAAAAAGGGTAGGAGATGAAGAAGATGATTCTGCAAAGGAGACTGACAAGCAGTCAGAGAAAGGAAAACTAGGAGAGAGAAGTTTTATGGAAAGAAGTGAAAAAACAATTACAGAGGAGAAGTTGGTAGGCAGTATTGAAAGCCTTTGGTAAACAAAGGCTGGTGAAAACATATTTATCTGGTATCTTATCATTGTCCAAAGAAATATCCAAATCCTATTCTTAGACAATTATCTTCTTAGCCAGTTCTTCCCTTTCCATGTCTCCTTTTATTTTTTACCAATCTCCTACTTTTAGTCAGCATTAATAAAAAAAACACCACTTGTGACCCTAAAGTTTTTAGGGTTTTTTTAATCACAGCTTCAAAATCCTTAGTAATGCTTTCTGGTTCCTTCTGGTAGTGCCATTTATCCCCCACATGAATCATCAAATGTGAGTAATGGTTGTCAAATCTGACAGTTCTTGAGAGATTCTATTACATTCCAGACATATATTTTAAGAAACAACAGACCACTGTGATTTGTATCTGGTTAAAAAATAATTGTCTTGGTACCCTTCAGTAACAAGTATTCAATCACCACATCTTATCTTTTTTCTTCCTCTACTGTCTGAAGCTTTCTTACCTATTGGTAGTACGTTTGGAGCCATGCCATAATTCTTTGAAGAATAAGTAATCGTTTCCTTCTGAGATGGTCTTTGTTTATCTGAAAGATGTGAGATTTAAGATGGAAAAAAATAACACATACTCTTCTTGTTTCATCTTGTGTTTTTTAATCTCTAGAACTTCTACTTCTTTTACCTTGCTGGAGTTTAGACTTTCTGGTCTCACTTGCTGTTGAGCATTAAAAAGTATAATTATCTAGTTATATCTACACCTTCTGATTCACCCTGCCACTGATCTCTAGAATTTCCCTCTCTATTTCCCTATATGGAAGGACTCTCAAGCCAGTGTTTTCCCCCCAACTCACAAATTATCTTTCAAAGTAAATATAAAAGGATGGGGGATTATACATGCTTATCTACATTTTCCTATATTCAATCAAACACATGGTCATTCAGCTAAACCTCAGCTATGTTCTCCTTGACTCATGTCTCAGTGAGGTGTATTTTAGCAGTTTCCCTATATGAAAGAAACATGGAAGTTCAAAGACATTAGGATTCTGTGACCACTGACACTAGGATCCCATGTTCTTTAATTCATGTATTCTAGAGAGGATGAGTGTTTCCAGAAGGTGTTGTCAAGGATGCAGACTCTCTGATGATCAGCCAGTTTGTGTCCTAAAACTTCAGTCAATTCACAGTAAAAACCATTGTACAATACTCTAAGACAGTGATGGGCAAACTTTTTACAGAGGGGGCCAAAGGAAAGGAAATGTTCATCTGTCAGTCTGTTTTTAAGGCAACTCTTTTGAAGTTTCATTGTATTATATCCTACACATTGTATTTGTCAGATTAGGAATGTCGCCTGGCAGGATAGAACATATCAGGGCATCTGGCCCACTGGCCCTAGTTTGCCCATCACTGCTCTAAGATAATGCAAAAATAAGCAAATGCAGACATACATAGAGAAAGCTCCCCAGTAACCAAATTCCTTAGAACTTTCCTAGCCAAGAAAAAGAGCTTTAAATTTAGAATCAGAAGGCCAGGGTTCAAATCTCAGCTCTTCTTTCAAATAAGGCACTCTTCCATCTGATCATCAGCTTCCATATGTGTAAAATGAGAGGTTAAACTATATATAAAAGAGCACTTATGTATTAGAACATCAGTCTTTAGGCCCCCTTCCAGGTTTGACATCCTATGATCTTATGAGGAATTGGCATCCTTCTGTTTTGTCTCTACCACCCCCCTTTAATATTCTCAGATTAAAGGGACAAAACTACAAAATCATGTTTTAGTATGAATTCTATAGAGGTCTGCCTAATATTGGGATAACAGTTGATATTCTATTTTATAGTTACTGGTAGCAGCTTCTGTCTAACTCCCCACAACTGTCCTGTCTCCCTTATTTTGGAAACCAAGGGTTTCCAAATCTGAGAGGAAAAATACTGAGAGTGTGTCTATTTCTTTAGTTCACACAACACTTCAGGGTATGATCATTAGAATGCCTTTTCCACAGAGATTTTATTTAAAAATTTTGGATGTACCATTAGCTTCCTCTTCTGGTGCCTTCATATGATGTGGAAGTTACCTTGAAACATTTTTTAAAAATATCACAGTAAATTCTAGATATATCCCTTCTCCTTAACCCCAAAGAGGGTTCTCGTGCAACAAAGAAAAAACAATTAAGCAAAACCAACTATCCCAGCAATTAAATATACAACATTGTATATTCACAGTCCTTTCCAATGAAAGAAAGGTGATGTTTTCCCTCACTTTCTCTTTGGGCCAATATTTGATTTAAGTTACTAAATGCTATTCTAGTGGGGTGCCAGCCCCAACAGACAGGTCAAGATGAGAAAGCTGGGAAAACTTCCAAGATACTGTCTGTTGTGCTAGGATCAGATTAACAGGGAGGCTCAGCAAAACATAGGACTGGTCACCAGTTTATGACTTTTTCCCCTAATCTCTTTGCTTACCTACAGTCTGGCATCTCCAACTGTCTTTCAGACATCTTGAACTACAAGTCTAATAGACACCTTAAATTCAACATGTCTGAAACAGAACTCATTATCTTTCGCCTTTAAAATCCCTCTACACTGAGGGCACCACCACTCTCCCAGTCTCCCAAACTAGTTGTTATCCTCAAATCTCTCACTATCTCTCAACTCCCACCTCCATGTCCAATATGGTGCCAAGGCTTGTTAATTTCACCTTTGCAACATAACTTCCATAAAATCTTCTTCTTTCCTCTAACACTGTCACTGCTCTAGTGTGGGTCCTCAACACCTCACACTTAAGATTATTACAATAGCCTGCTGGTGGATCAGCCTGCCTCAATTCTTTCTGAGCTTCAATTCCTTCTCTACTTAGCCACCAAAGTGATTTTCTTAAGTACAGACCTGACATCTCACTCTTTTACTCAATAAAATCTGGTAGCACCCTATCACCTCCACAATCAAATACAAAATCCTCTAGCATTTGAAGCCCTTCATAACCAGACTCTCTTCCCCTAACCTTTTCAATCTTCTTACACTTTACTCTCTGCCATGTACTCTGATTCAGTGATATTGACCTTCATGCTGTTCTAAGAACAAGACACTCCATCCCTTGGCTCAGGGCATTTCTTCTGCCCCTTGACTTCCCTGGTTTCCTTCAAGTATCGGCTAAAATCTCACTTTCTACATGATTCCTTTCCTAATCCCTTTTAATTCCAGTATTTTCTCTGTGTTAATTACTTCTTGTTTATCATATATATATGTGTGTGTGTGTGTATATTTATATATATATACAGATATATATAGTAAGATACAAGAGGCTTAATAAATGCTTTTTGACTGACTGACTAAGTCTTAAGACATAAAGGGATTACGATCTGTATTGATGGAGATCACACAAAAGGGAAAAAAGGGATCTTTTACTATCTGGGCATCTTCTCATAGACATACTCATAGACCTAATGCCCTCCCCTTAATATCCAGCCCTGGCCCTTTCCTGTCTTAGAAGAAGCAAGACAAGCTTATGGGATGCTCCTGATAACTCACAGAACATATGTTTCCTAATGACTAAATGAGTTGGTTTTATTTACAAGGCTATTCAAAATCTTGATAAAATGTTATTTTAAATTAAATTATAGGGGGCAGAGTCAAGATGGCAACTTAAAAGCAGCAAAAGTCTATTACCCTGTGAAAACCCTTCCACACCAATCGAAAACAAAGAGTGTCAAGGGGGCAGAAAACCAAATCCAACAACAAGACAGAGCGGCGGGACCCTCCTGATCAATTAAACTTAAAAAGTACTCAGAGAAGGTTGAATTCTCAGGTTTAATGAAAAGAAAGAAGGAAGTTCCCAGTGCCCCTCCCCCACCTACTGTGTTGAGACTTCTGTGGCTGGTGGAATCTCAGGGAGAGGACTCCAAATGGGACAGAGTACCTTGCTACCACAATTACATGAAGCTCAGAGCTCTGACCACAGCTGGCAAGGAGGAAAGAAGGTGGAGGAAAGAAGCAAAGAAGAGGGCAGGCTAGTCAAATCCTTTAGCCATCACACCTCTGCCTCTGGAAATTTTGGCCTCAAGGCACATTCAGTTCTGTAGATCAGTTCAATTGTCTTAATCCAGTTTATCAATAATGCAGAGAAGAAGCCTCCAGAGGGAAGAGGGGCTCAGTCTCATGGAGCTGACAGAAAACCAGAGGAGTAAGGGTGCAGAGTGGACAGAGAGCCAGGCTCAGCAGGGGGACAGAGCCACAGGTCTCTCTTGTCCGATCCAACCTGAAAGGTACTCAAATAAAGTTGAATTCTCAGGTATAAGGGAAAGATTCAACACCCCTCCCCCACTTACTGCACTGAGACCCACAGTAACTCTGATCCTAGGCCCTAGGGTGAAGGCTGCAACTGCAACAGAATACCTTGTTACCACCACTGGGAAGCTCAGGGCTCTAATGGGGCAGCTGGCAGAAGAAAGGAGTAGAGAGGAGGACTGAGAGTAACTATCTTTAGCCTTCTCACCTTCAGTCTCTGCTGGCAGGTGGGGAAGATCTGGCCTCAGGGCACATTAATACAACTGGTCAGCTCTATCAGCCTAATCCAGTTAATCAGCTGAGCAGAGAAGAAGTCCCTTCAGGGCAGAAAAGCCCAAATTCACAGATCCAGCAAATAAACAGAGGAGTAAGATTACAGCCAATGTCAGGAGGCAAAGAAGGAAAAAATATGAATAAACAACAGTAAAGGAAAAAAGAAATTACAATCCACAGCTTCTGTACAGGCAATGAACAAAGAGCAAATGGAGGAAAAAGAACAAAGAGAAGGACCAAGGAACACCAAACAAAAACTCAGAAACTCCAGCAAATCGGAATCAGACTTTTGAAGAACTCAAAACACAATTCAAAAAAACAATTAAGAGAGGTTGAAGAAAATTGGGAAAAGAACTTAAAAAGCAAAATAAATCATCTGGAAATAGAGGCACATGAACTAAAATAAGAAAATAGTGTATTAAAAGCCAGAATTGACCAACTTGAAAACAAGGCTAAGAAAGTAAAAAGTAAAAACAATGACCTACAAAGAAAAATAGATCAAAAGGAAAAGGGGATTCAAAATGTCAGGGATGAAATGCGGCCTTTAAAAATTAGAATTGAACAATTAGAAGCAAATGACCTCACAAGGCTATAAGAATCTATAAAACAAAATCAAGAGAATGAAAAAATTGAGGAAAATAGGAAACACCTCACTGTTAAAACAATAGACCTAGAAAATAGATCAAGGAGAGACAATTTAAGAATTATTGGACTACCAGAAAATCATGACCAAAGAAAAAGCATGGACATTATTTTACAGGAAATTATCCAAGAAAACTGCCCTGATATTCTTGAACAACAGGGTAAAAGTAGAGATTGAAAGAATCCACAGATCACCTCCTGCATTAAATCCCCAATTGACAACACCCAGGAATGTTATAGCCAAGTTCAAGAACTTCAAAACCAAGGAAAAGATATTACAAGCTGTTAAATAGAAACAATTTAGATATCATTGGGCCACAGTCAGGATTACACAGGACCTGGCTGCATCCACACTGAAGGACTAGAAGGCATGGAATATAATATTCCAGAAAGCAAGAGAACTGGGTCTACAACAAAGAATCAACTACCCAGCAAAACTGACTATATTTTGGTAGAAGAGAGTAAGGTCATTTAATAAAATAGAAGATTCCTGAAGAAATGACCCGACTTAAACAAAAAATTTGATGCCCAAACACAGAATTCAAGACAATCACCAAAAGGTAATTAAGAAAGGGGAAAAAAAATTAAGGGACCCAGTAAGTTCAAATGATTTGTATTCCTATATGGAAAGATGATATTGGTAACTTAAAAATTGTTATCATCATGGTAGTAAGAGGATGTATACCTAGAGGTTACAGTGATAAATTGTATAGGATAGCATATAAAAATATTTAAAAACTAGGGGTAAAAAAGAGGATAATACTAAGAGAAATGGAAAAGAGATAAAATGGGGTAAGTACATATTTCTTTAAGAAGCACACAAGGAGAGGGTGGGAAAAACCAATACAATGGAAGGAAGAGATTGACGACAGGTAATGCTTAAATCTTACACTCACTGGAATTGGCTCAAAGAGGGAAAAACAGTCAGATCCATTGGGGCAGAGAATTTATATTGTGCCCTATAGAGAAGTAGAAGTATTATAAACCCCCTTGGTGCGGAGGGGAGCAATACAAGGGAGGGAGAGGTTGGGGGGTCATTTAAAAGGCACTATAGTAAGAGGAAAAAAATAAGAAGGGAGAAAGTGAGAAGGGGAATAACATTAGGGAGAGGAAAGGGGGGAAAGTCTGACTAAAAGTGAAAGTTGGAGGGGGAGAGTAAGAGTGGATAAGAGAAAAGGCAGAATCAAAGGAGGAAGTAAAAATGGAGGGGAATACACAGACAGTAATCATAACTGTGAATATGAATGGGATTAACTCACCCATAAAAAGGAAGCGGATAGCAGAATGGATTAAAAACCAGAATCCTACCATATGTTGTCTACAAGAAATACACTTGAGGTAGGTAGACATACACAGGATTAAGGTAAGAGGGTGGAGCAGAATTTACTGGTCTGCAACTGAGACAAAGAAGGCAGGAGTAGCAATTATGATCTCAGACAAAGCTAAAGCAAAAATAGATCTGATTAAAAGAGATAAGGAAGGTAATTACATCTTGATGAAAGGCAGTATAAATAATGAAGAAATATCACTACTCAATATATATGCCCCAAATGGTATAGCATTCAGATTTCTAAAGGAGAAATTAAAGGAGCTTACAGAGGAAATAGATAGTAAAAGCATACTAGTGGGGGACCTCAACCTTCCCCTATCAGAACCAAATAAACCAGATTGATTAAAGCAAAAAAATAAATAAGAAAGAAGTAAGAGAAGTGAATGAAATGTTAGAAAAATTAGAGCTAATAGATATATGGAGAAAAATAAATAGGGATAAAAAGGAATGGCACATATACAAAGATTGACCATGTACTAGGGCATAAAAACATTGCAAACAAATGTAGGAAAGCAGAAATAACAAATGAATTTTTTCAGACCATAATGTAATAAAAATCATAATTAATAAGGGCTTATGGAAAGACAATTTTAAAATTAATTGGAAACTAAATAATCTAATTCTTCAAAACTGGTGGGTCAAAGAACAAATCAAAGAAACAATTATTGATTTCATTGAAGAGAATGACGAGGAAACAAATTATCAAAATCTATGGGATGTAGCCAAAGCAGTACTCAGGGAGAAATTTATATCTCTGAGTGCATATATCAGCAAATCAGAGAGGGAAAAGGACAATGAATTGGGCATGCAATTAAAAAAAAAAACTAGAAGGAGAACGAATTAAAAATCCCCAGATAAAAACCAAATTGGAAATCCTAAAAATCAAAGGAGAAATTAATAAAATTGAAAGTAAAAGAACTATTAAACTAATAAATAAGACTAGGAGCTGGTACTTTGAAAAAACAAATAAAATAGATAAAATACTGGTTAACCTAATCAAAAGAAAAGAAAGAAGAAAATCAAATTAACAATATCAAAGATGAAAAGGGCAACCTCACCTCTAATGAAGGGGGAACTAAGGTAATTAAGTGCTATTTCACCCAACTATATGGCAATAAATATGACAACCTAGATGAAATGGGTGAATATTCACAAAAATATAAACTGCCTAGATTAACAGATGAAGAAATAGAATACTTAAACAATACCATCTCAAAAAAAGAAATTGAACAAGCCATCAAGGAACTCCCTAAGAAAAAATCCCCAGGGCCAGATGGATTCACAAGTGAATTCTATCAAACATTCAAAGAACAACTAATTCCAATACTATACAAACTATTTGACAAAATAAGCAAAGAAGGAGTTTTACCAAATTCCTTTTATGACACAAATATGGTACTGTTTCCAAAGCTAGGCAGACCAAAAACAAAGAAAGAAAAACTACATACCAATCTCCTTAATGAACATAGATGAAAAAATCATAAATAGAACACGAGCAAAAAGACTACGGCAAGTTATCACAAGGATTATTCACCATGCAGGTGGAATTTATACTAAGAATATGCAAGGATGGTTTAATATTAGGAAAACCATCCATATAATTGACATATATCAATAACCAAACCAACAGAAATTACATAATTATCTCAACAGATGCAGAAAAAGCCTCTGACAAAATACAAGACTCACTCCTATTGAAAACACTAGAAAGTATAGGAATAGATGGGCCTTTCCTAAAAATAATAAACAGTATATATTTAAAACCATCAGCAAGCATCATCTGCTATGTGGATGAATTAGAAGCCTTCTCAATAAGATCAGGAATGAAGTAAGGATGCCCATTAGCACCTCTATTATTTAACATTGTACTAGAAATGCTATCAGTAGCAATTAGAGAAGAAAAAGAAATTGAAAGGATTAAAGTAGGCAATGAGGAGACTAAACTATCATTCTTAGCAGATGATATGATGATCTACTTAAAGAATCCTAGAGAATCAACTAAAAAAGCTAGTAGAAATAAACAACTTTGGCAAAGTTACAGGATACAAAATAAACCCACATAAATCATCAGCATTTCTATATATTTCTAACACAACTCAGCAGCGAGAGTTAGAAAGAGAAATTCCATTTAAAATCATCCTAGACAATATAAAATAGTTAGGAATCTATCTGCCAAGATAAACACAGGAATTATATGAACACAACTATAAAACACTTTCCACACAATTAAAATTAAATCTAAACAATTGGAAAAACATTAATTGCTCATGGGTAGGATAAGCTAATATTTTAAATTACAATCCTGCCCAAATTAATTTACTTATTCAGTGCCACACCTATCAAACTACCAAGAAACTTTTTTATAGAACTAGAAAAATTATAACAAATTTAATTTGAAGAACAAAAGATCAAGAATATCAAAGGAACTAATTTTAAAAATGTGAAGGATGGGGGCCTAGCAGTACCAGATCTTAAACTGTACTATAAAGCAGTGGTCATCAAAACAATATGGTACTGGCTAAGAGACAGAAGGGAGGATCAGTGAAATAGACTTGCGGTAAATGACCTCATCAAAATAGTGTACGATAAACCCAAAGATCCTAGCTTTGGGGACAAGAACCCACTATTTGTCAAAAACTGCTCGGAAAATTGGAAAATAGTATGGGAGAGATTAGGTTTACATCAGCGTCTCACACCCTATATCAAGATAAATTCAGAATGGGAAAATGACTTAAATATAAAGAAGGGAAATACAAGTAAATTAGGTGAACATAGAATATTATACCTGTCAGATCTCTAGGAAAGGAAAAAATTTAAGAACAAGCAAGAGAAAGAGAATATTACAAAATGTAAAATGAACAATTTTGATTACATTAAATTCAAAAGTTTTTGTACAAACAAAACCAACGCAATCAAAAGTAGAATCAAAGCAACAAATTGGGGGAAAAATCTATAACAAAAGCCTCTGACAAAAGTCTAATTTCTCATATTTATAAGGAGGTAAGTCAACTGTACAAAAAATCAAGCCATTCTCTAATTGATAAAACGTCAAGGGACATGAATAGTCAGTTTTCAGATAAAGAAATCAAAACTATCAATAAGTCCATGAATAAATGTTCTAAATCTCTTATAATTAGAGAAATGCAAATCAAAACAACTCTGAGGTACCACCTTACACCTAGCAGATTGGCCAATATGGCAGCAAAGGAAAATAATAAATATTGGAGAAGGTTCTGGCAAAATTGGACACTAATGCATTGCTGGTGGAGTTTTGAACTGACCCAATCATTCTGGAAGGCAATTTGGAACTATGCCCAAAGGGCTTTAAAAGACTGCCTGCCCTTTGACCCAGCCATACCATTGCTGGGTTTGTATTCCAAAGAGTTAATAGGGAAAAATACATGTACGAAAATATTCATAGCCATGCTCTTTGTGGTGGCAAAAAAATGGAAAATGAGGGGATGCCCTTTGATTGGGGAATGGTTGAATAAATTGTGGTATCTGATAGTAATGGAATATTATTGTGCTAAAAAGAATGATGAATTGGAAGAATTCCATGTGAACTGGAAAGACCTTTAGGAATTGATGCTGAGCAAAAGGAGAAGAACCAAGAGAACATTGTACACAGAGACAGATACATTGTGGTACAATCGAATGTAATGGACTTCTTTACTAGTTAGCAACACAATGATCCAGGACAATTCTGAGGGACTTATGATAAAGAACATTATCCTCACCCAGAGAAAGAACTATGGGGAGTAGAAATGCAAAAGAAAAACATATATTTGATCACATAGTTCAACTGGTATATTACTGGGATGTTGACTTTGAATGCTCACTCTAATGCAAATATTAATGATATGGAAATAGATTTTGAACAATGATACATGCAAAACCCAGAGGAATTGTTTGTTGGCTCTGGGAGGCGAGGAGGAGGAGGGGAGAGAAAGAACATGAATCATGTAAGAATGGAGAAATGTCTACATTAATTAATCAATAAAATATTTAAAAATTTTAAAATTAAAAAAAAGCAGGAAAGATTTTGAATACAGACCCAGGAAAAATTGTGGCTCCAATAAGTATGATGGCCAACCTTGCTAAATTCATAGAGACTCATCACTAAGTTTTCTTCTGGATAGTGACATTTTTGGTCTCAGAACTCTCAAAGTCTGTCTTCTAAGTTAGAGAAGGACTGAGACCTAGGTTAATGAAGGTACTGCATCTATTAATAAAAATCACAAAAATTAGATGAAGCTTCTATTACATATTTTATAATTCATAAGGCACAGTAATTAGAATGGTTAGTCTGAAATTATGAAGACTTGAATTCAAATCTGTAAAGCATTCAACAGCGTTCATGACATATACCAGGTGACTCTTGTCATTTCAGTCATGTCTGATTCTTTGTGACCTCACTTGAGATGAATAAAAAAACTGTCAAAGAAAAAACATAAATCAAATTATACTGCTCACCTTCTAATGATAGGTAATCTGTTGCTCTAGCTTCAGAGAGATATGAGTTGCATAACTAAGAGTTCAATGGGAGAAAAGACTAACTCAGAGAATCAATTTTTAAAAAGCATAAATTACAAGGAAGTCTGAAAAGAAAACTACCAAAACCAGGAAGTGATGATGCTGAAACCCAAACCCCATCTTTCACTTCCCTATTTTCCAAGTCCAATAATATCTGAAGGCTTCTTATCTTACTCTGAAAAGTAGAGGGTGAAAACATATTATCTTGCTGTCTATCCTGTTGGCCTATTCCTAGGGAAAAAAATGAAACAAACCCATGATCCAGAACCATAGGAGTTGAAATAAAAAGACAGATAGACAGAAAGAAATATTTATTAAGAGCTTACTCTGTGCTGAGTACTGTGCTAAATATGGAGAATATAAATACAAAGAGAAAGCCCCCATCCTCAAGAAGCTTACATTCTAATGAAGATACAGACAAACAAGTTGAAGGGAACAGGACAGGGGGAGATATATGGGAAGGAGTATAGAAGGAGTATCAGGGCAATGTCCAGAAGGAATCAGGTACTGAACAAGGTTTGGAATGAGTATAATAATTATGGATGCTTTTCAAATGAAGGTTTAGGGTCAAACACACCAAACAGAAGATTGTAGGGGTGGTGGCATTCCTTGCCAGTGTGAAGAAGGACATTGGGAAAGAGTCCAGGGAGCCATGGGTTTAAACCTGGTTTGGGAAGAATGATGCCTAATGTACAGGACTTTGGGCATCCAAGTTTAATTAATTCAGTTCAATTAAACATTTAATAAGCATCAACTATGCAAGGTACTGAGCCAGTCTCCCCCACTGGGGATAACAGAGAGGTGCATTCTATTTGGGGATGACAAAGCATGTAAAATACAAAGTAGGATATAATTTACTTCAATGATCATATATAAAGCACCCATTATGTGCAAGGTATTGGGGTTAGATAGATGAAAAAAAAATAAAACAGACATTATCCTCAAGAAGCTTATATTTAGTAGCCTGAGGAGGAACATAATATGTCTACACCTTTTCTCTCTTTAGGAATTATACCTTGGGTCAGTCTTTTCCCCCAATGAGTTATATAACATACTCCCTGACGCTAGAGTAAAGAACAGTGATGGGCAACCTTTTGAGTTTGGTGTGTCAAAAGTCACCAAAAAAATGAGCATAACTCTGGTGGTGTGTCACTTCAAGAAAAAAACAGTATAACTCGGCATGTGGCCCCATACTTCTCTGTATGTGGCTGCACGTGGCCGCGTGTCATCGAAAATGGCTATGCATGTCAGTGCTGACACGTGTGTCATAAATTTGCCAGCAGAGGTATAGAAGCTGGTATGGATTGCAACCCCTTTCAGCACACCCAATTTGATAAGAGGACACAAATCTTGAAGTGAAACATATAAGTTTGAGTTTGGGTATCCAATTAGAGAGAATTATGCAGACTAAATGGTGCTTGGCACCTAACTTTGACCTGATATTCACTCTGTTTCTCTACCAAGATGCAATTTTTGAACTTTATAATGCTTCCTGGTTCATATGAGGAAAACTGAGAAACTACTAACAACTAAGAGGATTAAAGAATAGTTTACAAAGGGACTGGCACCTGAGTTGGGCTTAGAGGACAAACATTCTAAGAGGTGGTGAAAATGAGCATAGAGTAATTTAGACATTGGAGAGATGAATGTTTGGAGGGAGGCAATGGAGTATTGAAAAGCAAGTAGTCTGGAATGACTGGCAGAGTTTATGAAAGGGAAGAGTGAAAAGTAGGAATATGGCAATTAAAGGGTTTTAAATGAAAGGCAAAGGAATCTGCATTTTATTCTAGAGTCATTGGGGGGGGGAAGTCACTGAAGGTTTCTGAGCTGGGGAGTGGCATGGTAAAGCTGTGCCTTAGGAATATTATATTGGCAGTTATGTGGGAAATGGATAAGAAATAAGAGCTATGGGAAACAGAAATATCAAAATTAGGGGGCTTTTACAGTAGTTTAATAAAAGGTAATGAACTTTGGCTATAGTCATACATGTTTGAAGACAAGAATGAAATTAATACATTGTAAAGGTAGGATCAATAAGACTTGGCGAATGTTTGGAAATAAGGAGAGAGGAAGAAGGAAGATTAAAGGAGGTTACAAACATGAATGACAGGGAGAATGGTTGTGTCTTCAACAGAAACAGGGAAGCTTGGATGTAGTGCACATTTAGAGGAAGAGATGATGAGTTACATTTTGGACATGTTAAAGAAGATATGCTGTGGGTAGCTGTCATCTATTTAAATGGATACTTTGAACCTAGAGAAGCTAATGAAGCTAATGAGACTCTCAAGGGGTGGTGTATAGGAAGAGAAGAGAAGAGAAGACAGAGTTCTGGCAACATATACACTAAGAAGGCAGGAGACAAAAGAAGATTCTGAGGAGAGGTTAGAGAGAAGAGAACCAGAAGGCAGCAGTGTCACTGAAACCAAGTGAGGAAAGACTATATGAGAGGGTAGTAGACAGTATTGAAAGCCTCAGCAAGATCAAAGAAGAAGAAGAATGAGAAGTCACTGGATAGAGTAGTTGAGGATTACTGGTACCCTTAAGAGAGAGTAGTTTCAGTTAAATGGTGGGAATGGAACCCAATTTGCAAAAAAGTTTGAGAAGTGAGTGGGTAGTAAAGATCAGGAATCACCAAGTATAAATGATTCTTCCCATGAGAAAAATAGGAATACAAGAGATGTCAAAATTTCTAGGAGAATATGAGGAAGACCTGAGGAGAACTGGAACTGGGAAGTGTGGGAAGAAGGTAGAGAACAAAATGGGAGATGTTATTAAAGTTTAAAAAGAGAAGACAAAAGAAGAAAAAGAATAGAAATGGGTTAGCTACATCCATCTGTTATTCCAATTGCCATAGTGTTTAATTTTTCATCTTGCACCCTTGAAAATGTTCCTGTAGCCTCTCACAATCTTAGTAAAGGTATAATTGGCATTACAAAATAAGAAAAGAAAATGGATGGAGTATAGGAAGTTAAAAGTCAAAATGAATCTATATGCTTTTGTTAGAAACAGAGGTTTTAACATGGTATGAAGAGTTGTCTAGGCTTGGCAAAGCCTGGGTTCAAAGTCTCTAACAGAGAAAGAGGAAGGAAAAAACACTTATTAAGTCAGGAACTATGGTAAGTACTTTACAAATATTATCTCATTTGATTCTCTGAATCACTTTACAGAAGAAGAAACTGAAATAGAGGTTCAGTGATTTGCCTGGAGTCATAAAGTTATTAAGTAGGTAAGGCTGGATTTGAATTCAAGTTTTCCTAACTCCTAACGCAGTGCTCTATGCTACCTAGTTGCTTCTTAAAAAAAAAAGGTAAAAGTCACTATTCTATAGCACTTTGAGGTTTTCACATGTAAAGCATGTATTATATCATTTGATCCTCACACCCCTAGATGGTAGGTGTCATTATTATTCTCATATTACAAATGAAGAATCTGAGACTAAAAGAGGTTTGGTGACTTTCCCAGGGTCACACAGCTAGCTAAGTGTTTGAGGCTGGATTTTCAACTCAGGTGTTCCTGATTCTAGGCCTAATGCTCTATCTATTGACCCTTCTAGTTACCTAATACTAGGTGTCAAACTATGGGCACTCAGCTTGAGTTTCCTCTTCTGTAAAAGGAGTATAATATTATCATTAATTGATGCTTATATATTATGTTAAGATTTGCTAAGTCTTTAATATTCATATCTAATTTCATTTTCACACTAGCCCATTTTACAAACGAGGAAATTCAGAATCTATGGGCACAATGAGGTGAAACGAATCAAATATTTTACCCAGGGTCACAGAACTAGGAAATGAGGCAGTATTGAAACCCAAGTAATTCTGACTATGAGTACAGAATTTTATTTAGTACCTGGAAATACTTCTCTCTGAGGTCTGGGAGGGTTCAAGGCAAATAAATGTATTTAAAATGCACTCTGTACCCTTTCAAGTGCCATGTCAATTGTTATGTCAAGTGTCATTGTCAATTGTTATGATTCACATTTAGAAGTGATTAGCAAAATTAACAATAAGTATATGTGACTAAGACAATCCTTTATAGAGTCTCTCTTCTAATTAATCCATGCTCTTAGTTGCAAGTGGTCTTTCAAATGTTATCTACCAGTTAAGAGCCATTGGCAGAAAAACCCAGAGGCTTCAGACATAGAGACTGCTTCCCGAAAAAGAACGCTGTTTTCTGGGCCACATAAAAATGGAAGGCTCAACTAGATGATCTTTTAAAGTTTCTGCTAATTCTGACATTCTATTTCTATGTTCTGAGATGCCTTCCAACTCTTAACATCTAATTTAGATAGCTTAAGGGAAGCAATAAAATGATGTGCTACTTTCTAGGGTAGGGGTTTCCAGGAAGTCATGGTTTTTCTCCTTTGAAAAGTCATATCAGGAGCAGCCCCCCAAACACTTGTACACCATCTTGTACAAATTAAATTAAAATGCTTTGAGGAAAAAACCTCTGGTATTGTTTACCAGTAATTCTAACTTGGCTGAGATATCTCAAAAAAGGCAGCATCAATTCATTGCTTAGATCTAACTTTTATAGATCTGGCCTCTAAAAGGCAGAAAAGTATTATGCTTTCATTCCATATGCAGTCTTTCTTGATAAAAATAAATAGTAGCACTTTTTTGGGTGGTGTTGGGGGTTTGACAAAGCATTATGGGAAGCAAGGAATGAACTATTTCTTTATTCACCCCTTGAGATAGAACTGAGGCAAGAGATATTATGATTTAAAGCTAGAAGGGACAGTAAAGATCATTTAATAAAATTCCATTTCATAAATGAAAAATATGATTAAAGATTCACACAATGTTAGAACTGGAAGAGCCCCTAGAACATAAGAGTTCACATTTATGTAGTTCTGTAAGGTTTATAAAGCATTTCAACAGCCCTGTGATGTTGGTGGAAGAGCTATCATTCCCATCTTATAGATGAGAAACCTGAGACAGAGTGACAGAAAATGACTTGCCCCAAGGTCACTGAGCTAGCAAGTGGAAAAGGGAAGTCTAGGGCCTGGTGCCCTGATTCATAATAAAATGCTTATTCCATTCTTCCACATATTCTTAAAGTTTGTTATAATCAAGACTATGAGTGGGCAGGAGGAGGTCTGTTTTTAATTCTGACATATGGAGAACTTGGAAAGTTGTCAACATACAGCATACATGTCAGAAGTATCTCTCCATTTTTGCTTCATTGCATCCCTGGTCTTCCTGGCACTCACAAAATTGAGACTCTCAAGTAATGTGTACTAATATATTAAACTGCATACATTCTAATTACTGAGAATAACTGAAGGCAACTTTTAATGTTGGGGTTCTTTTTAAAGGGGAAACAAGGGGGGCAGCTGGGTAGCTCAGTGGATTGAGAGTCAGGCCTAGAGATGTGAGGTCCTAGGTTCAAATCTGGCCTCAGACACTTCCCAGCTGTGTGACCCCGGGCAAGTCACCCCCATTGCCCACCCTTACCTCTCTTCCACCTAGGAGCCAATACACAGAAGTTAAGGGTTTAAAAAAAAAAAGGTAAACAAAATCATTAGGATAAAACTCTGCTTGCTTTTGGGTTCCTGTGGGAAACTGGATGACAGCATCAAGTCACTTGCATCCTTGGTAAAGGTGAGGTAGTAGAAAGAACATTAGAATCTGGAGTCAGGTGCCTTTTTTAAAATTCTGGCTCCACCAATTATTTGTCTTCTCTGTGACCTTGGCCATCTTTATAGCTAGCTATAATATAAGCTCTCCAAGAACAGTAAGCATGAATTACTAAATGATTGTTGCTGTTGCCATCCCTTCTCCCATGGCAAATCCATGGGAGAAGAGAAGCTCAAGTATCAATTGTACACAGATGACTCCCAATTTTGCATGGGCATCATTTTGACACAAATTTAATCACAAATTAACATTATTTATCTTGCATAATATTTTTATTTTGTTTAATATTTCCCAACTGCATTTTAATGTGGCTCAGTGCTACCATAAATATTTTTGTCCCTATCAGTCCTTCCCTCTCTTTCCTCCCTTTGAACGATATGCTTAGTACAGAAATGAGATTACTTGGTTAAATGACAAGCTCAACTTACTGACTATATTTTCCAAAAGGGCTAGATCAATTCACAGGTTCATCATTGCATTCATGCAGTTGTCCTACAGCCCCTCTAAAATTTATCATTTTCCTCTTTGGTCATCCTTGCCAATTCAATGGGTATAACATAAAAACTTCAGTTATTTTTATTTGCATTTCTCTTATCATTAGTGACTCTAAGTAGATATATACCAAGACCTTCTATTTGTCAAGTTCTGTGGAACATAGTAGGAACAAGTAGAAGAAATATGATGTGATTTTCACCTTCTAAGAGATTATAGACCAATAGGTCTAATACAATAACATGTACACAAATATGCATGATATACATATAATGGGGAGAAAGAGTCAAATAGGATTTATGAGAAAGTTTGAGGAGAATAGATCACTTTTCACATGGATAGATAGTGAAGGATTCTTTGAGAACACTGATTCCTGAGTGAGCTCTTAGGAAAAGAGAAATTTCATCAGGTAGCAGGCATTGAGGTTGAGCTAAGTAATGAAGGAGGGCTACAAAGGGCAGAACAATATTGGGAAAGCACTAATAAGTACTCTAGACTGACTAAAACAAAGAGTGCTTGAAGGAGATTCACATTAAGAGGAGATAAGTTGGAGTCGAATCAGAAGGCACTGAATGCCAAGCTAAGGAATTTTTTTGTTTTGTTTTGTCTATAAAAGATGTGATGGCTAGATGACCTCTGAGGTTCTTGACACCTCTGATTATAGATATCAATGAAATTATGAGACTTGGACACATCTCAGAAAATGAAAAATGAACTTTGGTGGCAAAGGGAGCATCCCTACAAGATCACTCAAGATGAGTCAAAGCCATAAGGCATAAAGGGGGAACATTTTGAATCTTCTGGTTCTTCCAGCTCCTCATCTGTCCACATTCTGACTCAAATAATAAAGGGCAGGCCTATATAAAATGGGAAACCACAACTGTCTAATAGCAGGAGTCCATGCCTGATGATGTGGTGAAGGCCTTACCTCAAAGATTTGAAGGCATTTGAGACAGTGTTCAGGAAGGCTTTTGCTGAGCAAATATTTTTTCTCTTTCACCATTTCTGGGAATGTTTTCTTTCTAATGGACACTACTGCCAGCACTTTAGCACTGACATATAAAAGTGAGCCTGTGAGCTCATGACACCTCAAGTCTTGTATTTTCACCAATAACCTTCAGTAATCTCTTGAGCTTTATGCTATTCATTTTCTGCACTACTCGCTGGATAATCTGTCTATATGTCCTACTACAATGTTTTAGATCTTTGTTACATATCCTGACTTTACTGTAAATCTTCTGTGTGCATGAACTACTTTATACTTTTTGGTATTCCTGGTGCCCAGTATTTATCAGTCAATGGATGGTGAAAAAGATAATATTGGGAATGGAGAGGTGGGAAGAATGAGAAAGAACATGGATAATGGGAAGAAATGAAGATATGGTGGTAGAGATACTAGTTAAAAAATATGGAAGAGTAGCAACAGTAGAAGGAGGAAGACCATTCCAGAATAAGCATATTTGGTCTCATTTCTCCTGGCTAAGCCTTTTCTCATGTTTTCCTGTTCTCCTTTCTCTTCTCCTCCATCTATTAATATCTCATATATTCTCTGAGCTCCAGTTTTATATCCTTTTCAAAAAATCTTCCCTGACCACCTCAGCTCACAGAAAACTCTCCTTTCCATGAAATATAGACAATGAAAGCCACTGAATTTGAGTGAGCAGGAAGATGATGAAAAGTGGTACTTTCAGAAATTGAATTATTTGCACATTGCAGGAGTCATGAGAAGACAGGCATGTCAACATCTCCTATTGTCTCATACAAATGCACTCTCTGGCATTAATCTGTATCATTTACATCTATAGATAACTCAGTCACTTGTTCACTAATTGTTGCATCCCTGATAGTTATAAATTCCAGAAAGCTATCTAGCAGGGGAATAGGCAATCTCAGGAATTGCTTAATTCTTTGTCACAGGAATTCTTCAAGTAGATAAAGGATAATAATGATAGCAAAGGTAATAAACTGCCACTACCTCATATTTGCACAGCTAGTTGGCTCAGTACATAAGAGCTGTTTCATTTTGTATTCTTCTAATCAAATAGTGATTTAGAGCATTTTTTTTCATGTGATCCTGGGCAAATCACTTAACTTCTGTCTGCCTCAGTTACCTCAACTATAGAGGGAGAATAATAACAGCAGCTACCTTACCAGGGTTGTTGTGAGGATCAAGAGAGATAATAAAATGCTTGATACAATGCTTGGCACAGTGTTATATAAATTATAGGCACCATTATATGCCCTTCATAATTTACAAATGCTTGCTTCATAACAGCCTTGTGATGCAGAAAGTTTAAGTTAACTATATTTGATGGATGAGGAAACCTAGGCTTAATAAGTATGGTATAGTAGAAAAGATGCTGGTCTTGGAGTAGGAAGATGGGTTCAAGCCGAGGCTGTAATTTTATCTGCCTCCAAACTTTAGTTTTTAGAAAAGTGGGATCACACTTTAGCTATCTACCTTATAGGATTGTTGTGAAGAAGTAGTTTTGTAAGCTGTACAGCACTATGTAAGTGTGAGTTATATATAACTGGTCTAAAGTCAGAGCTATTAGATATCAGAGCTCATACAGGAACCTGGGTCTTCTAACCACTCATCAGGCATAGGGATTGTACTAGATGACCTTTGATGTCTCTTTCACCTCTAAGATTCTATAACTTTATGTCTTCCCTCAATATATCTTTTAAAATTCCTAGCACAATGTAAGTGCTTGATAAATGGTAGTTAAATGAGGATGTATATACTCTCCTTGCCCAGGAGCAATGTCTATTGTCTCCCTTGACCAGACTCTAAATTATTTGTGGGCAAGAACTTCTATCACTCTTGAACTTGGAATCTATTCCAAGGGAACCACCAACCAATCCCACCCAGTTAGTACTTCTATGGTGACAATGCACCTCTTAAACTAGAGGTTCATAGAGTATCTGCAGGTACATTCAGCACTACAAGTTCTACTTAGAAGATCACAAGTTGTTTTAAGACCAATGTGCTTAAGTTTCTTGGCCCAATTTTCTTCCAGATATATTTTTAATTTCTGACAATCTTGGAACTAGATTCTGAAATGATAAGAATCATTTAATAAATCTTCATTTATTTATCTGTGTCTTTATCAGCATCTTCAACTGACCCAAGGTAGCCATTGGGAGATGGGCACCTGCTGGGCAACAGGCCAAAGAGGCAACTGTTAATGTTGATAACTCATTCTCTTGGCCAGGACTAGGGGCACAAAATCAGAATGCAAAGGGATCTTAGATGTTTTCTACTTCAATTGATATATCTGTAATCTCTTTTACACAGTATCCCTGAGAAAGTCACGCCAAGAGAGTAAACTCACACTACTAAGACATAACCCATCCTAGCCTTCTATGTATTTGTGTATCAGGATTTTCCCCATTTATTGAGTCAAACTCTGCCTTTTACTTTTTATGGACAGATGCATACTTTCTACCCACTTCTCCTTCTTTAGAAAAGAGACCTAATAATTTCAACCTAGCAGAGAGCAGTTACATTGAGCTTGCTGTATCAATTCAATACAAAAATGTATGAAGCACCTATAATGTGTGTAGTACTGTATACTCAGCACTAGAGTGGAAAAATGAAATTGGATCATGAACTCCTTGAAGGAAGTGAACTAGCACACCAAAATGACTTCCTAAAGAGACCTAGGTCTTTCTCACAAACAATGGCAATGTTGATTTTTTTTACAAACTCAACACCAACTAGACAAGATATTCCCATTTTTCTCCAACAGCAATGCTGAGTTGTATTCATTAATGCAATTTCATGAGGAAGTTGCCTGGAATAAAAGGCTGTAGTGGATTGAAAATGTACAATAGAATGCTGTTGAAAGTTACTTAGCTCCTGGGAGAAGGAAGGATGGGGGGAACAGGATTCAATCTGTGGTCCTGACCTCATCAGAAAGTTTGACCAACTAAAAGAACATAAGTTTCCTGGGAGAAGGAACTGGCTTTGGAGCACCAATGCCTAGCACTCTGTAGGTTCTTCATCAATGTTTGCTGAACAGTCATTTCTACAGGCATCTAGCCACATATGACCATGAGAATCTTCTGCAGTAAAGTAAGACTGCTTTGTAATTCACAGAACTTGTTAGGTTCTGTGTGTCCTCCAATGGCTTTGTTGCCAAACTATTTGCCATACCATGTACCCCTGCAAAAGATGCAGTAGTCAGTTACCCTATCTAGCAGAAGGAAAAGAAAAAATCTACCATGTTTCTATTATTTCTCTTTCTTCTCCTTCTAAGCTGCCTTTCAGCAGACCATAGATACTAGGCAGGCTTTTGCCTTAATTATTTTTTTCCACAGTCATTCATCATCTCTGACCACCCCTCCCCTCAAGTACCTTTAAAGAGGTCTGTAGTGGCAGCATTGCTAAGCTGAATTCAAGAGCTATCCTCTGCAGGGTACTTAAGAGGCCAGTGGGTGAGCCAGCCTTGGCAGAGTACTTGGCATCACCTAACAGCTTTGGCAAATATACCTCTCTGAACTAGGATTTCTTCCTCTAGAATGAATAAAATTATTTTCCCTCTGGCTTCTCCATTATTTTATACTGCTACTATAAAGTCAAAGGCTGTGTTATTTTGGTTAAAGTGGACATGAAAATATGTTTTTATTCTAAATGTAGAGAGATCACATGAATGATAAGAGAATGGTAGGCCTGGGAGTGTCCTCAGACCTCATTAAGTTATTTCTCATCAGTTTTCACTTTTTACTCGCAATCACAGCAATCAGTGGTGAGGTTAATTGTAATCAGAGTCCCTTAAATCGCTTCTCATTCAAGTGTCTAGATACTGTGTCTCAAGCAGAGAAACTGATTTTTGTTATTAAAATATCAGGAGAGGTAAGAATGTTATTTTACTTTTTAATTATGATGGCTATGTTCCATTACATTACATTTGTTGAAACTAGACATGTTTTTTCCTAAGTTTCAGGAAGAGATAACTGTATACATAAATTTGTTCATGTATGTCATTCCTTTGCTCAAAACCCTTGCAACAACTCCTCCTTGCTTATCAAATATAAATTCCTTAGCCTAGCATTCAAGATCTTCCACAACTTTGTACTTCTTTATCTTTTCTGCTGAATCTCACATCATTATCCTATAATTGTAAATACATTCTAGCCAAGCTAGACTAACTGTTGCTCTTCAAACATCTACCTCCAAAACTTTGCTCAAATCATTCCCTAAAACCAGAATGATTTTCCTCTGTAGACATTCTGTATGTTCATCAAGGCCCAAGTAAAATGCTATCTCTTCCAGGAAGCTGTCTCTGATCCTCTCAAATGGAAGTGATTTTTCTCTAATGTAATTTTATGATAACTGTACTATCCCTTAAAACAAAGGAGATTATATGAAGTACCTACTTCTCTGTGCCCATGTCTTACTTCCTGTACTATGAATTCCTCAAGGGACCACATCTTATTCAACCTCCTATTTCCCCCAGTGCCAATGCATATAATGTCAAACACTATAAATGTAGTAGGCACATAAAAAGTGCCATATGGAGAAAGGAGCCTAATGTAAAGAATGCTGGATTTAGAGAAGGAGGCCTGATTTAACAGAATGTGCTCTGGATTTAGAGTCAAAAGACCTGGGGCTGGGCCTTCCTATCACTTACTGGCTCCAAGACCCTGGGTAAATCACTTTATCTCCCTTAACTTTTCATAAGCACCTACTACTAGGCAGTTGAGTGGGCCAGCCTCCAAAACAGGAAGCCTTAGGTTTAAGTTCTATCAGTGACAGATATAGACTGTTGGACTCTGAACAAGTACTTCTTAGTGTGCCTCAGGCGGCTAAGTTGCAGGGAATCAATCAATCAACAACCTGCATTGGTGGAGGGAGTTTCCTAAATCACAGAAATCACAATTCCAATTGTATATATCGTCCCCACCAAAAGTATGGATGTGTTGAACTCTCCTTTGGAAAGAGCTACTTCTAGTCTTACTTACTGCTTAAACCGCAAAAATCATTGCTATGCTTAAGACTTAGGAATGGACATTTCTCTGCTGTCTCTTAAAAATATAACCACTTCTACCTCTGGCCCTAAACAAGTAGTTTACATGTTTTGTGTAGAGGGAGAGGACTCCAAGCAGCTAAGGTAGCAACATTTCCAAGCACTAAACTCTCACTTGGGATTAGAAAAGAGAACATTAAGCCAAGATCTAGAGAAGCAAGCTGTAGTGGAAAGAACTCTTGGAGTCAGGGGACCTGTGCTTGAACTCTGGCTTTTCCCCTACCTCCTTGTGTGTCTCTTTGGACAAGTTTTTTTCATTTCCCATTTATTAGTTACCTAAGGGAGCAAGACTAAATAAACTTATGGTACTTCTAGCTCTCTTTTTTAAATTAAATTTTATTTCTAGTTCTAAGTTTCCTCTCCCTTTTCCCCCTAAAAAGGTAAGAAAAACAAAATCTATTACAAATAAGTACAGTTATATGAACCAAATTCTCAGGGTTGTTAAGTTGTAAATCTTGTGATACTGAACTCTGCACAAGTAGGAAAACTGGGTAGGGAAGAACTAAGCTAAAATCATTTGATCCTCACAATAATCTTGTGAGCTTAGTACTGCCTGGTTATGTCTGTGAGGATGTTGTGCAATGTTACCACTGAGAGAGAATGAGTCCTTAAGACTTAGATTTTAGGGGCAGCTGGGTAGCTCAATAGATTGAGAGTGGAGCCTAGAGATGGGAGGTCCTAGGTTCAAGTCTGGCCTCAGACACTTCCCAGCTGTGTGACCCTGGGCAAGTCACTTGACCCCCATTGCCCACCCTTACCACTCTTCCACCA
The DNA here is from genome assembly GCF_016433145.1 of Gracilinanus agilis. Classification (NCBI taxonomy): domain Eukaryota; kingdom Metazoa; phylum Chordata; class Mammalia; order Didelphimorphia; family Didelphidae; genus Gracilinanus; species Gracilinanus agilis. Next base: position 718,863,854 of record NC_058130.1, on the reverse strand, counting down.
AGGAGCCAATATACAGAAGTTAAGGGTTTTAAAAAAAACCTTAGATTTTAATTCTGCCTCTGGCACTTACGAGTTGGGTGACCCTGACCAAGTCAATAACCTCTCTAAGTCTCTGTTCTTCATCTGTAAAATGGTGACAATAATAGTATCACTGTCACAGGGTTGCGAAGATAAAATGAGAACTTATATAAATTGTTTTGCAAACTCCAAAGTGCTATACAGAGATGTGAGCTGTCAGTAGTAGACTACTACAATAGTTATCATTAATCCCACTTTACAGATGCAGGAAAGCTAGGATAGTTTTGATTCTGCAAGTGAGTTGCTGGGTAATGTTTGGCAAGTTGCTCTCCATCTCTGAGACTTTCTACATCTATCAAATGGGCATATCTCCATATACCTATATCACTTTAAGGTTTATAAATGCTTTCTTCCCATCAATCTTGAAGAAAGTTGAACAAATATAATTATTTCATTTACAGTGAGCAAACTAAGACTTAAAGAGGCACAGTAATTGCCAGAAGGTTACATAGCTAGCTTTTCTCCAAGCAAGGGCTGGAGCCTGCCTTCTGCCACCTAGGGCTCTTTCCAAAGCACAGCTCTCAACTTAGAGGGTTGATATAAGGATCAAAGGAGAGATTGTTATGAAAGGTCTTAAAGAGCTAGTCATACAGGTCTGAGGGCTTATCAATTAAGGAGACTACCACAATCAAGAGCACAATCTTGAAACTCAGTCCCACAGCAGAAAGTGCTCTGAGCTAGAAAAGAGCCAAGAGATACAGCTCTCACTTCTGTGCCATCACTAGCTTGTACAGCCTCTCTAAAGTCATTTTTTAACACTTTGCCACCACTGGCCAGCATATTTCCCCATTGGGTCTTTGCTCTGCTCCCTCATCTTCATCCATTGACTACTACCCATTCTTTTAAGGTATAGATCTAAAGCTACCATAAAACCTTTCGTGATCTGCCATTTCCCTTCTCATCCCCAGCTTATTGTGTTTTCTCTCATCTGATTCACTTCATTATTTTATTACTTTAATGTTCCTAATATATCTCTGATATTCTGTGTTCTAAGCCCTCTTCCTGTTCTGACATTCTTCCAATCGAAAACAATTATCTTATGAATTGCTATCAGTTCCTAGAAGGCAAGGCCCGAGTCTGTAGTTTTCTCTGAAGAGCCCCATAGTTTATAAACAGTTGTAGAAGAAAACTATTTTGAAATGAGGGGTCCACTTTCTTTGAAGCTCTTCTCTGATTTCCCTAAAGGTGGGTAAGTCTGGGAGGTCACATAAATATCCATGAAGTACCAGACTCAGTCTATACCTGCCAAATCTATTCATGTGATATTATCATTTAGAGCAGATTGTACCAGCTTCTGGCTACACTGACCCTGAGTAGCTCTGATGACCTAAATCTGAAAGGTTTTTTTTCCCCTTCTCCCAGCCTCTATTTATATCCTCACTCTATCCTATCTCTGGTACATATCAGAATAACCTCTGTACATATCAGAATAACCTACTGCTTTAGAGCCTCCAACAGGTTTTCACCTTACTGCCTTTATAAGGTGAGCAGGCTGGCAGGTAGTAGAACTGCTGGCCAGAGAGCTCACAAACCATGTTTGCACAATAGCTCTATAAGATGCCAGAATCATTAAACTCTTTTCATGGAGGGTGGGGATGGGGTAGGGTTAAGAGAAGGAATAATCTGGCCAAATTTACTTACACATAGCTAACATTTACATAGTTTTATGCTTTGCAAAGTGTTTTACAAATGTTAGTATTTAATTTTCACAAAGAACCTGGGAGGAAGTACTATTATTTTCATTTTTAAAATGAGGAAATTGAGGAACAGGAAGATTAAGTGACTTCCCCAGGCTCATACAGTTAAAAAGTATCTGAGCCAAAATTCAAAATTAGGTTTTCCTGATTCCAAGTCCAGGACTTTATGCCATCACATTGCCACGGTTAATCATTTGTTAGTCAACTAACATTATTAAATGCCAGCTATGTGCCAGGCATGGTGCTGTATTTGCTGAAAATACAAAGAGAAAAAAAAGTCTTCTCAAGAAGTTCACATTCTAACACGACAGACAATATGCAAATAACCATGTATGAACGAGATCTGCCCAGGATATACTAGGGTAATCTCAGAGGGAAGGCTCTGAGATTAAGGAAGCCTTCTTGAGCTGAGATTTGAAGGAAGCTCAGTGGACAAGGCAAGGGAGAGAATTCCAGGCATGGAAGACATTCACTGAAATAGTTGAGAGATGAAATGCCCTATGCAAGGAACATAACAGAGACCAGTGTCACTGGATCACAATGACTAGTGTCACTATAACTGGGTAGAGCCTAGAGAGGGGAAGAAAATGGAACAGGTAGAAAGGAGCTAAGTTATGAAGAACTTAAGTAGAACTGGGACATGAACCCAGGTCATTTGGCTCCCAATACAATATTCATTCAACAACATCACATTGCCTCTGGGAGAAATACAGATAGAAAAAAATGAAATTATTTGGCCACAACCACATAAGATTTTGGCACGGCTAGGACAAAAACTCTGGATTTTCCTGAATCCCAGTCTAAGGTTTTCAAACTGTATAAACAATTGTTTCCTTAAGGCACTAAGCAAATGGCAGGTCTCTGACATAACAGTTCCTTTTGGACCTCACAACACTTGTTTTACAATTCTCTAATGAACTTATGCAATATCATATATTGTAGGTATCTGGGTCTGGGTCTTATTCCCATAGTAGACTGTCAGGTTCATATGAGAAGGGACCATATCTTATTTAAACTTTGCAGCTCCTCCAGTACCTAACATAATGATCTCTGTCAATAGTAGATTATTATTATTTTTTTAAAACCCTTACCTCTTGTCTTATTGGGGTCAAGAGACTTGCTCAGGGTCACACAGCTAAAGTGTCTGAGGTTAGATATGAACCTATGTTCTCCTGACTCTAGGCCTGGTGCTCTATCTACTGTGATAACTAGTTGTCTCTTATATAGTAGATTAATAAATGTTTATTAAATGAATGAAACCAAACTCTTGCTTTTGAATGAGGTGTGGGAACAGCAGGCATTCTTCCTTATCACTTGGAACATTAAACAGTATCTAGCAAAGGTGCAGGGGGGAAAGCCCTCGGTTTGGAGTCAGTAGATATGAGTTTAAGACTTGGCTAAGTCATTAATATCTGTGTGTCAATGGGCTAATAAGTCACATGATCTCTCTTTGAATCAGTTTCCTGAGCTGAAGAAAGCCTGATATTAACTACCTCATTGCTCCATTTAAGGATCAACAGAATAAGCATCATGTGTAAATCTATAGCACTCTCTATTAGCATTATTATTATTATCCAGCCCTAAAATTTTGAGTCATTTTCAGTTACAAAGAGCTATCACTTAGGTATGTCTCTACCTACAGTCATCCCAATTAAGGTCTTAAAAAAAGTTACTTTTTGTTTTTACATGATTTTCCTATATAAATAAATAAACAAATAAATAAATAAATATATGTATATGTGTATATATATATATGTGTGTATATATATATGTGTATATATATATATATATATCCCCTTCCTCCTCAACAAAGACAGCCAAGAAAGAAAAGAGGGTTTGGGGAAGTGCTTCTGCAACTATCCAATATCTCACTCAATGTGATAGTTTGTGCAATGTATATAGACTTGATCCCCAACCTCTGCAAAGAAGGGAGAAGAGTATATTTTCTCTTCTTTCCTTATGCCATGCCCGGTCATTCTAACTGCACAATACTCAGCTTTCAGAGTTTTTTATCTCCATTCATACTCTTAATCATTGGGTATACTGCTTTCTTGGTACAGCTTACTTTATATCAGTTCAAAGAAGTCCTTTTATTCTTTTCTACAAAGTTCTACTATTTTTTCAGTTCTTTATGACAACAAAAAATACTTTTATGAATTTATGACATATAAGAGAACTGACTTCCTAACTCTGGGATCTCTAGGCCAAAAGCTATAGATTTTATAAACATACTTCCAAATTGCTTTCCAGAATGATTGGACCCATCAACAGTGGGGAAAGCATGTCTTATCCTTCCACAACTCCCCTCAAATGACTAATCCTATCTCTTGTAAAGTGATTTATCCAAGATCACCCAACTTCCAAGTACTTAGCGGGGCAAAATCCATCACTCTTTCCACAGCACCATAGGCATACATGTACAAAATTTGTTTAAAGACCTAAGTGGTCTCCCATTACTCAAGGGCACCCGCTCCTTTTATCTCTATTCCTATATTCCCTGGCTTCCCTCAAGAATTTCTCACTATAATTTCCTACCTATAACCTTTTTCTGATTCTCCCTTTTAATCATTATCCTTAGTATTCTATCTCCCCTAAAATGACTTTATATTTACTTTATGTTTGCTTTTCCTTTTGTATCCTCAGGGTCCAGAAGAGTGCCTCACACTGGCAAGGGAGACTAGAGCTGTGATTTCATTAGAATAGGGAACTTCAAATGATGAGGAAACTTTAATGCATAAAGGCTCCTGCTTCTCAGTATGTAGTCTTAGAGATCTGCATAGGGCAGGGAGAGATTAAGTGACCAGTCTAGAATCACTTATTCCATAGGTATCAAGAGGTAGAACTTGAACTCTATGCCTTCCTGCTTCTAAAATGAGCATCCTTATCCACTATCCCATTTGCCTTACTCTTAAGGTCTTATGAATGTTTGAATTAAACTAAATTCAGGTGTCATCACACTTTTTCTGATTCCTGAAGGTAAGCTTCTCATTCCTCTTTTCCCTAAACCCTCTTTTGCACTTGCATGACATGTTGTACTATATCAGCTATTTGTATCACATCAAACAAATGTTGTACATGTATGCTTATGGTGCTGTGGAAAGAGTGATGGATTTTGCCCCACTAAGTCTTAGAAGTTGGGTGATCCTGGATAAATCACTTTACTTCCCTAATTTCTCTCTCTAAAACATGAGGAGGCTGAACTACATAATTGCCAAATTTTCTTAGCTATAAATTCTATATAAGTTATAATTCTGACCTGGAGTCAGAAAGACCTGAGTTCAAAAACTGCCTTACAAGCTGTGTGACCCTAGGCAAATTACTTAACTTTTGTCATTCTCAGTTTCTTCATTTATAAAATGGGGATAAAACTGCATCTACCTCACAAGGTTGTTGTGAAGATTAAACAAGATAAAATATATAAAGGATTTTGCAAACCTTAAAACAAATAAATGCTACTTATTGTTATTCTGATACTACAGAATTCTTGAAAGCAAAAATTACGCCCTTTGTCTTTGTTTCCTCAGCACAATGCTTTGTTCTGAAGTTGAGTTGAATGGTATAGTCCAGGGGTTGGCAACATATGGCTCTTTCTGCAGGAGCCATAAAATCCATTTTTTTTCAGGCGCTGTTACAGGAGCTGCACTGTGAGCACTGTATGGCTCTCATGAAATTACATTTTAAAAAATGTGGCGTTTATGGCTCTCACGGCCAAAAAGGTTGCCGACCCCTGGTATAGTCTATCCTAATACTGGGGAAATTAACTCGATTATTCATCATAGTATAGATATAAAGTATAGATAGTATAGATATATAGATATATAGAGAAGTACAGATATAAAAACCAGCATAATAAAAATAAATTTTACTGGACCTGCAAGGGGTTTAGACATATTCAAACATACAAGTCCATTCACACTCAACGAAAATAAAGATTAAAGATTTACCTTTTATGTACTGTGCACCATAAAAACCCAAAGATTGCTAGTACATGGTGCCTATTCCTGTGAAACTCATAATTTTTAAAAGCCTAAAACACATAGATAAGTATACAGATGAAAAAATTTAACAAACACTTATTAAGTACCTACACTAGGTGTAAGGTAATGTGCTGGGCAAAGGGAATAAAAAGACTAAAACAATGCAGTTACTACCTTTCTGAGGTTTTTCATACTCTGGTGTGAGAAAGGATGGTGAAGTGAATAGAAGGCTGAACTTGCAATCAGAAAGACTGAATTCAAATCTCATTTCTGACACCAGCTGTAAGACTTTGGGCAAGTCATTTAACCTATATGAGCCTTGGTTTCCTCATCTACAAAATGGGGATGGATAATAATAGTTCACATTTATGACATTCAAGTTTTACCAAGTATTTTGCATAAATTATCTCATGTAATTGTCAAAACAACCCTGTGAGGCAGGGTTCTATTATGCCAAAGCTATAGTTGAGAAAAACTGAGGCAGACAGAGGTTAAGTGATTTGTCCAAGATTCTATCTACAGTACCATCTAGCTGCCTCTAATAATGATGTATATCAGTGATTCCCAAAATGGGAGCTACCGCCCCCTGGTGGGTGCTGCAGCGATGGCGAGGAGGCAGTGATGGCCACAGGTACATTTGTCTTTCCTATTAATTGCTATTAAAATAAAAAAAAAATTAATTTCCAGGGGGCTAAGTAATATTTTTTTCTGGAAAGGGGCGGTAGGCCAAAAAAGTTTGGGAACCACTGATGTATATGAAGTACTATAAGATCAGATGAGGGAGAAATTACTTCTAGCTTGGTAGAATCTGGAGAAATACATCAAAGAAGATATTTTCTGAGGTTTGAAGGATGGATAATAATGCTAATGAGCAGAAATAGCAAGGAGAGCATTCCAGACATGGGGAATAGCCTAAACAAAGATGCCAAAGTGAGCAGTCCACATGCTTCTATTTTGTAGCCTGCAAGACTGAATTCAACTTCTTCCATTTCTGGTTCTGCCCTATCATTAACCTGTGTCTTGGACATTTGGCAAGAACAAAATATCCCTCAGTGTCTTCAAAAGGGTCACATAAAAAAAGGATTAAAAAGTCTTATTCTTAAGGTAAATGGGAAAAAAAGTCTCATAGGCCAGTCTATAGTGCAGAAGATTTAAAGACTCCTCGTCAAAGGTTATTGAAAAATAAAAAATAAAAACTTAATGTATAAATGATAAATCAACAAATAATAAATATTATAATATTAATAATAGATATAATAATAAATCAAGCAGTGGAATGTGGAGAAGTAAGTCTAATTCTAGAAGTTGAGAAACGAGCTATAGTTTTGACTCTGGTATGAAGTTACTGTATGGTACCAAATTTTAAACTGTATTATAAAGCAGTAATTATCAAATTTTTCTGGTACTGGCAATGAGAAATAGGTTGATAAGTGGAACAGAACAGACTTAAAATAACCTTATGTTTAACAGAAGTAAAGATCCAATATTCTGGGATACGAATTCACTATTTGGTAAAAATTATTGGGAAAAATGGAAAGCAGTCTGACAGAAACTACATATAAACCAACATTTTATACCATTTACCAAGATAAGATAAAAATGGGTACACAGAAATAAAGGGAGAAATCCTAAGCAAATTAGAAGAACAGATAATGTATTACCTATCATACCTTATGGATAAGAGAAGAATTTATGAATAAATGAGAGAATAAAGAGAGAGAACATATGTGAGATGTAAAATGAATAATTTTGGTTACATCAAATTTAAAAGTTTTTTTGCAAATAAAACTAATGTAGTCAAGTTCAGAAGTAGAAAATTGGGGCAGAGTGGAATTTTGCAAACAGTTTCTCAGAGGATTTATGGCTTGAATATGTAGAGAATTTCATCAAATATATGGACTATGCACCATTCCCCAATTCATAAATGATCAAAAGATATGAACAGACAATTTTTGGATGATCCAAATCAATGCTATAAAGAGAGCCAGATTGAAAAAAAATGCTTTAAATCATTACTGATTAGAGAAAAGAAAATCAAAACAACTGTGAGATATCATCTCACATCTATCAGATTGGCAAAAATGATAAAAAGAGCAAAATGACAAATGGTGGAAGGGATTTGGGAAAATGAGGACATTAATACATTGATGGTAGAACTGTGAACTGATCCAACCATTATGGAGAGCAATCCATATTATTCCCAAAGAGTTAAAAAACTGTGCATACCCTTTGACCCACCAATACTACTATTAGGTCTGTTTCCCAAGGTGATCAGGGCAAAAAGAAAAGAACTTAAATGTTCTAAAATATTTATAGCACTTTCTTTGTGGTGGTAAAGAACTAGAAAAGGAGGGAATTCCCATAAACTGGGAAATGGCTAAATAAAGTTGCAGCATGTGATTATGATGGCATATTACTATGCTGCAAGAAATGACAAATGGGTTAATTTTTAAAAATGGGAAAAACTACATGAAATTATAAGGAACAAAATGAGCAGAACCAAGAGATTATATACAGCAACAGAAATATTCTATGAATAACTGTGAATGTCCATCTCTAGAGAAAAAACTGATAAATATAACATGCATGATACAGTTTCATATATATAAATGTTTTTTTGTCAAATGATGCCTTTCCTGGTACAGGGAGGAGAGGGAGAGATTGAGATACTTGGAAATTCTAATGTAACAAACAAATTTTTAAAAATAATTTGGAAAAAAATGTTATTATATGATCTTAAGGGCAAAGGAAAGTGACCCCTCAGTGGGTTTTAGGTCCCATATTAGTCTGGCTATATGATTTCTAAGGATTCTTCCTATTCTGATGGACTTAGATTAAATAATGTTACTCTATACCTCTATCTTTTCCAGCATTTACTTTGACAAAAAGTCTGGGCTAAAATATGTATTACATCCTTCACATTCAATGAGTCCCTGGGTCAAAATATGGTCAGAAACTGTACAAAATGGGGTACAGTCACTTTTTCCATTAACTTGATGAAAAAGGAACTGTCAGTACTAGTTATGAGGTATTTTAGGTCAAATCAGGGGAAGATACCAGGACAACACGATGACTAGAAGTCACTAACAGGGTAGACATTGTAAAAACAGAGCAAGCAGGAATTCCACAGAATCATTAAACGTTAGGGCTATAAAGGGCTTAGAGATTATTTACCCAGCCATTATTACAAATGAGGGAACTGATATTCAGAGAGAGGCAAAAGAGATTGAGCGCAGACAAGGAGGCAGACACGATAAACATTATAAGATAGGAACAGACACAAGGGTGGTCTGAAGTCCAAGACATGGTCAGGGGTCAGAGAGTTTGCAATCATTGAAGGGTTGGGTCAACAAGCTAGGAGCATGCACCAACATCCAGGAAACTGGATCACATGGCCAGTTCCTGTTTTGTTTTGTTTTCCCCTCGGTTTTCTTGGGGGCAAGGGACTAATGTTTAGAACAGGCAATTGTTAGCATCTGGCAAATGAGTTAGGTAGGGGACCAAAAAACAGCTACTGTTGGTCTTAAAAGCTCAGGTTAAGCTCCTCCCAAAAAGGAGAGCTGGAGAGCTTGTGTATGACCCTCTAACAGTGTCTGAGGGAAAGGAAACCAGTTCTAACAGTGAATTTCAAAAGATTTCATTACCAAAAAAAAAACCTTAGGCTTTCTGACTTACACAATTAAAGTGCACATAATATGCAATGTACAATTTACAAGGTGCTTTCCTTTCAAAAGCCTGGTCAAGGCCAGAGTTTTAAGTACTATTATGCCCATTTTACAGAAGGGGAAATTGAAGCTCAGATAGCTTAACTTGCCCAAGGCCACAAAGGTTAGGAGATTCAAACCTAAGTTTCCTGACTCTAAACTGAATGTTTTTTCCATCACACCACAGTGGCCTGGCCTGGAAGAAGCCACAGAGATGTATATCTTCACAATCCTTTGCCTTACTGTACAGTGAACAATTCCTCATTAATAGCCTTCTCAACTATAAGAGCTTCTTCTAGAGCAGGGGTCGGCAACATATGGCTCTCGAGCCATATCTGGCTCTTTCTGCAGGAGCCATAAAGTCCATTTTTTTTTCAGGCTCTATTACAGGAGCGCACACTGTGAACACTGTACGGTTCTCACGAAATTACATTTTAAAAAATGTGGTGTTTATGGCTCTCACGGCCAAAAAGGTTGCCGACCCCTGTTTCTAGAGTCTGCAGGCCATCTGACCAGTCTTCTACCTCTGACTTTAGGATATTCTCCAGGCAAGAAACTCTTTCTCGAAATAATCTCTAAAAAGGCATTCTAGTGTAATGGGAAGGTCACTGGATTCAGGAGACCTGAATTCTAGTCTCATCAGAGCCACTAATTTGTTGTGTGACCTTAAACAAATAAATCTTATCCTTCTGTAAAATGGGAAGGACACATGTACTAGTTATTTCCTAGGCCCTTTCTGGCTCTTTGGACAAAGAATTTTGCAAAGGAGTTGGGGGGTGGGGAAGTTAGAGGAAATAGGGGACGGAACTAAAATGGCCAGGGAGTAACAGGAGCTTTCTGAATTTCCTTCCAACTTATCATTGCAAGCGTCTCAAAAGGACATAAGCCAAAATCAGACGAGTAAAGGGGCTCTCCCTTGGTGGTAGGCAGTGTTTGGGGATTTCCACACTATAAGGGGATGAAATCACACTTATCAAAGTGCAAGCTGGTCACCCCTTCCTCATACCACCTAAGGTACCAGAGTCAGAGCATTGGTGAGAGCAACCTCTAAATTCTGGGTGGGGCTGGCTGAGGGTACCACAGACTTATCCCAGAGCGCAATGCAAGGCCTCAGCAGCAAGACTTGGGACCTAAGGCTGAAGAGCACAGAGCCTGGGCAGCAGAGCATGGAGGTTGGGCAGAGACAAAGCTGGCCAAAGCAAAGGCAGCAGGGACTGGAAAAATAGCCTCAGGGCAAAACACTTTTAAAGTATACTACACGAAGAACTGCTGGCCCTCCTCACTCAGATTTCTGACTGGGAAGGAACATACTATCAAGGCAAAGCCCTGCAAGATAGAAGTTAAGAAAGCAATGTTCATCAACATGCAGGAACTCTAATCCACTAGTAGCAAAAGGAATAAACAGCAGCAAAAATACCTTTTGACCTTGGATAATTTCTATGGAGAAAAAAAGCAAAATACAGAAGCACCAGCAGAGAGTGACAAACAAGCAAACACATCCAAACTTTCAAAAAAAAAAAAATGGAAATTGGTCACAAGCTCTCAAGGAACTCAAAAAGGAGTTCAAGAATCAAGTAAGACAGGAGAAAAATGGAAAAAATAAATGAAAGTAATACAAAAAGAAAATAAAAGCTTAAAAGACAAAATTGCCCACATGGAAAAAGAGGCACAGAAATCAAATGAAGTAACAAGCAAACTGGAGATCAGAATTGACCTGCTGGAAGCCATGAAAAGCAGGATAGACCAATCCAAAAAGGAAAATCAAAAGATCATAGCTGAAAATCAGTCTTTAAAGACTAGAATTGGGCAAGTAGAAGCTAATAATCTCACAAGACAGCAAGAATTAATAAAGCAAAATCAAAAGAATGAAAAAATAGAAGGAAACATGAAATATCTTATTGGAAGTTAAAGGAAGTGATCTCACCCAGAAAGCGAGTGGTTTTTTCTAAGAGAGCAAAACATTTTGTATCAGTCTTCATGTTAAAGGGGCACCAAAACGGGGGAGGGGGAAAGAAAGGAAGAGCTCCACCAACCACAGAGTTGGCCCTTAAGTGGTCTTGGAAACCACAATCAACTTGGTGCTAGGAATTTTCTTCATGAAAGCCTTTAAATCCACCATAAGTCAGAGCATCATTCCCTCCCACCCACCCTGGATCCATCAGTATGAACAATTCTCCAATCACACTGGCTCCATAAACCTAAGAAACAGCAATTCCTTAGAGAAAGCTCCTTCCTAGGTCAGACCCAGGGAACAGTAAATGGCTCCTGAATTGTGAGTGACTCAGCCCATTCAACTCAATTTTAGGGACTTCATGTAATCATTCGGGTCCAAGACTATCTAATTTCAGGCTTCCCAACAGCCAGGGCTTACACTTAATCTTATCAACCTTTTTAATCAGAGGCCCTAGTGAACTTCTAAGATAAAATGTTTAACAATATGGAATTTCTCATGTCTTGGCAAGTCTCATGCTTTTGTGAAGATCAGCCAAAAAGGGAATTACAGGTGGAAGCTGAAGGTTGAAAAAGAAAGGACCTTGCTTAGTGCTTTGCAAACCAATTGGTGGTCAATACTGTTCAGTGAAACCATAAAGGAAGTCAGGTCATATGAGGCCCTTACTAGGTATCACACATTTTTACAGAATAAAAATAAAAATTTATGTTTTTATATCTCTCCAAGATTTGCAAAGCAAAATCACTTTGCACAAGCATCAATCCCATATTACAGATAGCACAACCAAGGCTCAGCAATAACCTTGATTCAAACTCTGGTCCCCTGAGTTCAGTTCCAGGGTTCTTTCCCCTTCACTACAATAGAATCAGGGACACATATACTACTAAATTAGTTCATTTTCTAAGTAAACAAACATTTCAATAGGGTAAACTGTGGAAGAAATAAGACTATCCATCTTTTGAGTCTTCTTGTCCACATTTACCCAACTCCCTGGCATAACAAGTCAATTACCTTTAAAGAAAATATGATATACTGCCTCTATTTTGAGAGTCACTAAAACTGTAAAGGAGACAACTAAAACAAGTTGCTTTGGGAGGGGCTTCCACAAATCTAGAATTTTCCTATTCCAAAGGTTCAGTTATGAGCCATTTCATCAGGAAGACTTTTCTGTGCAAAACCCCAGCATATTTTCCCTTGAAGAAGGCAGAATCCTACCTTCACCTACCAACATTCAACATAGAAAAGATAAATAGTCAGGAGATGGATAAAGAGGAGTCACACTCTCTCTCTGGACTGCATCCCTCCCATTAAGCCTGGGGAGATAAAGTGTGCACTGGGAGAAGGAATAAGTGCCTGGATTTTAAGAAGTACTGGGAGTAAGAATTCTAAAACCTTAGCCCTAGGAGGAATTTTGGGATAATCTAATACAAATCCTCCTCCCCACCAATCTCACTTTACAGATGGTTTGGGAAACCAAGGCCCACGGGGGCTAACAGCTCACCCAGCCTTTAAGGTTTACAAAATGCTTTTCTCACAACAGCCCTATCCCAGGGTAGTGCAAGTATTATTAACCCCATTTTATGGATGATGAAAACTGGTTTGAGGGATAAAGTCATTTGCCAGCTCTTGGTCAACAATGGGGCCCAGGAGCAGGGAAGGATCTGGAACTCAAGCCTGTCTTTCATTTCTCTATCCGAGTTGGTCAAAAAGGAGATTGAGACAGGAGGTTGGACTAGATGACCTGGGTTCCTCTGATCCCTTCGTGCTCCTTCTCTTCCTCTTTTTCCACTTCCCTAGTATGACTGAGCTGTGCGGACCACAGCGGGGCAGGTCTGAAGTCAGGGAAGAGAAGGCCGAAGACTGGGAGGAACACCCACCAGGGGCGTCCACTCTGGGGGTGAGTGGGGGAGGTTCCGCTGTGGGGCCAGGAGAGAGGGGAAGTCACGGGGTGATGCCTCGGTCAGTTCCATCACACTGGGTCGTGGGTGGGGGGAAAAAGGCCGGAATCTCCCTTTATCCTGCCCACCCCCACCAACAGCCCTAGAAAATGGAGCATTCCCCATTGCGGGGGGGCCCCCCCTCCCCCGCAGGCAAGAGGAAGCTGAGGGTTGGGTCACCAAGAGCTCCTGGCTTTCGGGACCCAAGGGCAGTTCCACTAAAGCAGTTTGGGGGTGGGGGCGCGCGCAAGGGGGCGGCTGTGGCACAATTGAGGTGGGCAGTGGGGAGGCCGGTACCATCTAGGCAGACGGGGGGGGGGGGAGTCGAGGAGGCCGGCACCGTCTGGGCAGGCGGGCAGGAGGCCGGGGACCGTTACCTGCTGAGGACGACGCAACCTCATTCTCTCTACTCCAAGCCGACTCCGAAGGGAGGTTCCCCGAATTGGTAGTCTCCTCCTCGTCCCGTTCCTCCACCTCCATCACCGGAGATGGGTACCTGGGAAGGCAACTGCGAAATCGGAAGAAGTCCCACCAGGAGAATTTTCGGCCGAAGAAAGAGAACCTCAGCCCCTTCTCCGCCGTCCCTGTTTTTCGATGTCGCTGCCGCCACGGAACAACAGCCCACAGGAGGGAAGAGTCTGGGCTGACAAGGGGAGAGGGAGGGAGCGAGGGAGGGGGGGAAGGAAGGGGGAGGGAGGGGACGGGGAGAGAGAGGGAGCTGGAAGAGAGGGGGCGGGGTCACAGCCGTATCTCGTCACGCGCCTTCTCTCCCTGCCAACCGGGAAAGAGACTGGGAGTGGGGAGGGGGCGGGTTGACGTCTTCACGCCTTCACGCCGAGGCAGGAG